>NC_092560.1:64136048-64473131 GCF_037038585.1 Patagioenas fasciata
GTGAACTCACAGTATGTAAAATAACTTATTTAGGCACTCATATTGTCTAAAATCACCTGTTTAAATGTGCATAAGACTTCAGTTACTTTCCAGTATACTAGAAAAACAGAATTATTTCCGTTACGAATGATTGAGCAAAGGCACAAACAAATTATGGTAAGATAGGACATCCCAGGATGACATCGATGGGAAGGAATAATGCAAATATGCGTCTACTGGCTGTGTTTAACATTGTATAATTTTAATATAATACTGCCATTCAGAGTACTGGATATCATGTTCATTATGTGAGATCTATCTGTTCATGACAAAAACCCAAGAAAGAAAGACTGAGATCTCCTATATAACATCCCTCTGACTTATCTGCTGAAAAGAAAAAGGTAAAATTGCTGGAATTTATCTGCCTTTCTTTGTGTAGTAAGGGTCTTTGTGGCTACACTTTGGACTTCAAATGCAAATTCATACTGTTTGGTATTGAGGCTGCTTCTCAGCTCTGTTAACTTGTGGTGTCCAGCACATACTTTTGTTTGTGCAGTAGATGTTGTCAAGACATCTGAGTGCTAACTGCAATCTACATCTAATTGTCAATATTTGTTACTTAGCATCTCCAGAAGAAATATTTCCATTCTCCCTCCAACCTTTCCTCTTCACAGTGCGATTTAAGCAAGCACAGGTGAAAACTAAGACTGTCATTTACAACTAAAAAGGCATATGGCTCTTGTTGGCACTGTAGAAAAACAGTCATTAAAATGTTCTTAAATGTAAAATACAAAAACTGGGAAAAAATATACAGGTTGGGCAGCTGGAGCATTTGCAACATCTTCATAATAGCTCCAAAATCTTATTACTCTGAATGAGAAACTGTCTGTAAGAAATCCAAGCATTGAAATCAGCATATGCTGTAAGCACACTTGGCCATGTGGCTGAACCTGATTCAAGATCAACATCTCTTTCTTCTGGGTTCTAAATCCAAAATCTATTAAAAAAACAGCCATGGGCTACCACACATCACATGAGTCTTCAAGCAGCGTTGACCTTAGAAATTTTGGGGCCGCAGGCAAATCTCTTCCATGCTTTCTCCCTTGCTCTCATTCTCCTATACATTATACATAATTTTCTATTACATTTTACAGAAGGTTTATTTTTTTTAAATTTTTTCCCGAGTTAGAGCTACATGTTTCCTTTGTGCTATGAAGTGGAAATCTCTTGCAACTACTAAAAAGTGCTGTGCTGCTATTTAGTGGCAGGCCCCCCATTCAGTGTTCCCACAACACATTACTATAGCAACAGAAGATGTTGCTAGGAAGTTTTTCTAGTGGTTCTTAGGATGTAGACCTGAATGTTTAAACCTGAAAGGGACCACTAGAGTGTGCATTTCAATGGTAAGTAAAAGAAATTTAATGGTTCATTGATATTAACAGGTTGTTCTATAGTGCTCAGCAACAAAAGCAGTTTTGTAGCAGGAGTCCAGCAGTTCTCCAAGGTAGTGGCCTTGCTTTCTGCTCAGGTAGCCTAGAAGTTCATATAGCTCAGAGGCAGAATTTGGATATTCAGAATTCAGTTGTCAAATCAAAAATCTTTGCTGTGGTACCAAAGAAGATTTTCTATCACCTGTCTATGAGAGGAAGCTGGAGAGCCTTGTTCCCCCTGTAGAGAGGTTAACCAAAAAGCTCATTACTGTATTTGCATCACAGCCTGAAGCCCGTATTCAAGATGAGTTTGTCTAAGGGCTGTTTATGGGCTAAGCTGAGAAAACACAGAGATAGCAGAAGGAGAAGGAAGCAAGAAAGCTCATTAGAAGCACCACACTTATTTTCCCCTGTGTTCCAGACCAGCAAAAGGACCTGTTATGTTGGTTACATCTACTCCTCTGGTTTTCACCTTTGTTGCCGGTGGTTGACTCTTCAGAGTTATTTTAGTCACAGGTTAGATTTTAAAACCGGAATATTTCTTTGATTATGTTACTTAAAAAATCAAAACTGAAAGAAGTTTCTGTATGATGGTAGTTTTGTTTTGGATATAGCCTAACTCCCGAGAAAATATTTACTTGAAAAGAAATCCAGTGCATGGGTTGCAAACCCTTCAGGGATTGTATGTCTTCTTTAAAAAACTGTTATTCCATTTGGAATAAAAAATATATTTGAAACACTCTGCTGGATTTTGAGATATTAAGTTTTATAAAACTCATAATCTGGGATTCAATTTAGCTCAACAATTTCTCATTTAAGTATTAAATAACACAGGTTTGCAAAACTACTTGAGAGCAGAGGAATCTGATTGTTTGTTCTTTATAATATTAATGTATATGTGCTGGTAGCATTTATAATAAAAGCTTCTGGGCTTGCAGGCATGTGGAGAGCAGCGCTACCTGAAATAACGAGTGTGGAGGCTTGCTGCTGTTATATGCAGATGAAAAGTAACAGACAGATATGCTATCACACTGCAGAGCTCAAAGCTATTATGTCAGAGAGCTGCTACTAGAAAATGTGTAAATTTAGAAAGAACAGTGGATCATTTTTCCATTCCTCCACTCTTTTCTTTGTGTAAAGTTCTGAACAGAGATGTCTGTAGGGCAGACCTATGTGACATATCCCACACAAAGATATCTTTGCCTAAATGTCATCATGTCTTTGTAGTTCCCTTTTCAGTCACATCATTCGTGGTTACCATGACACAAATCTGCATCATTAACTTCTAAGGCTAAAACTGGGAGAGAGATTTGAGAAGAAAGAATGGATACAGTCAAGTTGTCCAAGTTTAATTAAGCTGAACTGACAACATGTGAGAGTCTTAAAAGTGCAGTTCTTAAACTCTTACTCAAATAGCCTTTAGAGGCAGTCCCCTTAGAGATGTGGCTATTCTACCAAGATTACAAGAAGAGATTGGGAGGGGTAACCAATACTAAGGGACTTGAACACCAACTGGTGCTTCAAGCAAAGGAGTTCAAATGTGAGTTAACTCATCTTTATGGCTACAGATAGAGTATTTTTGTGGATTTAAAATACTCCTTTTGAAGACAAGAAGTGGAAAGGTCTCCTAGTTAAGACATTATTTATTATAAGAACAGGATTTCAAAATTAGATGTGTTTTTAAGAACCAGGTTCCTAAGTGAAAAAGCAGCAGAGATCTGTTTTATACCTGGCCCTGTGTTTGTACTCCTGGTTTATTCATTGTCACTTTTCTGAGTAGTTTTCTAGTTTGAAGTGTAGTCCAGAGAGGTACATAAACTCAAGCTTCAGCCACCTGAGCAGTTGTACTAACTGCTGTGCATAACTTACCTCTGTTCAGCACTGTTTAGATAACAGTTGATTTGGTGCCTGGGAAATTTCTAAACTTGGAACCATAAATATGCAAGATTTGTATATGACTTTAAGTGTTTGCTGATTTTCCTTTCCTGTTGTCCTCACAATCTTTCTGTTACTAACATGTGATCTGTCTTTGTGGCACTTGCCTCGATTCCTGCTGGTGATGTGACTCAAACTATTGCAAGGCTGACTTTTGGGAAGAAGCGTTCTTACATGTGGCAGAATTTTGTCTGTATTTATAGCTAGTAAATCCTGTACCTTTCTGATGAAGTTTTTCATTCAGGTGAGGGACTGCTCATATGGGAAGAACAGACAATAATTTAGGGTGCAGACACCTTTTATGAATTAATGGTCTACTGTGTGTATCTTTACTTAGCCTTAGGTGTCCAGGCTATAGTAAACCTAGCACATACTCCAGGAAAACTGAATGCTTCAAATAAAGAAACTCTAAATACTATTACAGTTTTCTTGTCCAAACAGACTTAAAAAATAATAAAAAGTAGATCCTGTCAAACATGACTAATGCAAACTTAATAACACTTGGAAGTGGCATCTATTGTGCTCTGTTGTGATGTGAGAGGTTTCCAATCTACTTTAACTGTCCAATACTGCGCCCCAGAGATAAGAGAGAGTTGCCAACTTTCTAACATGAAAGAAATAAAAGCGTGGTGCTTGAGTGCCCTTTTGACCTTTAATGCTCGTTTTAAGCACCATCTAGGGCAATTCTGACCTTTCATAATCACTCTGTGTATTGCCATTGAATTTCTTGTGTTTGCATTTGAGAATTATTCTAAGTAGCATGCTTTGTCCAAGATAAAGGACTTATCTGCTGCAGGTGCCACTGCACTCCCAGTGAAACCATCACTAACTGGTGCCTGATGATTAGAAATGAGAAAGCAGTTGAATGTGTCAGCAGTTTTTCATTGTGGTGTGTCCTGAATATGCATCTTGACTCTATTGTAACGCTGGCCTGAGGTGGAATTCCAGCTAGACCCTGTGTTTCTAAATGGCTTTCCTATTTTCTCCTGTCCTGATCATGTACTCTTTCATAGCCACTGAATTCTGCTAAATTGATCTGAAATCTAAAAGAAATCAGGTCATGTTCATATAGGTCATGTTCATCTTCAAGTTGCAGCAAGTTTTGCTTGCTGTGCTGGGCTCAGCCATTCAGTGACACATGTGTTTTGTATTCATGGCACTGCAAATCACTTGCAAGCCTTGCATTGAACATGGTATTAGTGTGTGCAAGCTTTGTACAAATCTGCTAAAGCCTAGGCAGATTTTGAGTGTCAAATGACCCTTCCAGGAGCTAAATGCTGTGCTGCCCCCGCAAATGACTGGAATATAGAGTGTGCACATACTACAACTAATGGTTAAGCAGAAACTCCTGATGGATGTGAATTCGGCTTGCACAAAGTCAGTTTTAGATCACAGAGTGCAACACACTAAACATAAGCAGAGCAGTGTGGAAACCACTCACCTCTCAGTGTAACTAACAGTCTGATATACTGTGGTTTGGGTAGAATTAACCTCTCTTAGTGACAGAAAAAGAAGAGTGTCATGTAAAAATAGTGCTTTTAACAAGATATGCAGTAAACATTGTCTGGGAAGCAGATCAGGTGGTTGTAGATGTGGATCTCTCTTCCTAAATCTTTGATTAATGATGTGGCCTTGGCTAAATCAGATCCTATTACTTCATTTTCTCAGATGTTCTCCCGTATTTTGGAAAATGCTTTCCTTAGGTGGAAGATAGCATCTCAAAGCAAAGCATCAGCACTGCTGCAATTCTGTTGCATTCTGACCAATTTCTCTTCTGATTGTCTCTGATGAGATACTTCCACTGCACAATGCTTGCAGTAATTTTCATTATCTACCTGTCTTTCTTTTGATTGACAAGCCATTTTCTAGAAAGTTCTGTCTGTCTGTACAAAATAAGTGCTTACTGTATCTGATGTTTACAAAATGAAGCTGATTTTACAGGCTTTGGGAACCCTGCAACCCCATAAATGGAATGTGCCTTCCATCCTCATTGATAACATACTTTTCCTGTATCTTGTGTTGTTCATTTTGTACTGCCCACCCACAGGTTACATTTTCTTTAGTTTTAGTGAGGGATCCCAGCCGGGTCTTTGGGCCTTCTTAATTTTATTAGTATAAACGTTACCATATTGAAAACAGGGAGAATTTAATTTCTGTAATAATTTTCATATGTCGGAAAATAGTAATTTCCTTTTGGAACTAAACAGTCTCAAACTTTGAAGAACTCCGAGTGGGGCTTTTGTTCATAAACTGATGTCCCTGTGGTTTCAATCTTACAAGCCTAGAGCTTCTGCTGTCATGGGTCTTGAGGTAAGTATTTACCTTTCCTCATTCAACCTGGATGATCTTAGATCGATGTCAAGACTGTCTAGATACAGGTTCTGCATAAAAGTTCATTTTCTGGACTATGGCTCTTGCGTCTTTCTTAGAAGCATCTACTCACAGGAATGCTTCCAAATGGAATTTAGTTGTAACTCGGGTCTGAGTTTTGTTTAAAACCTAAAGTGGAAAGCCAATTACTCTTCAAGCAAATGACATGAAATGAAGATTCCAGTCTCAGTTTTGTGAGAATAAACATCATCTTTGAAATTGTCCACTCTTTTTTAGTTATCAATTGCCCTGTAGTTCTCTCCCCCCATTTTGATCAGTAATTCAGTCAGTTACAAATCAGCTTCCTTAGTGAATAGTCAGATCTACAATAAATACAGTTTTGGGTTTCTTCTGCAAGGCAGTATTTGTATGTACATGATTGGAAGAGATTCTATATTTAAATTTCTTGCCAACAGTGGTAAAGGTATCATGTGTTGTTATACCTGATGGTTTCACATAAAAAGATGTTAAAAATCAACTGAAGCTTGCCCTTATGACAATTAGTTAAACACCTTTCTCTGCCTGAAAATGTACTGAAAGATCTTAGCTCTTTTTCCTAGAGCCCCAGCATCCCACACCAGCTCAGAGTACAAATTCAGTGAGTCAGAACAACAGGAATTGTTACTGATACTAATTTTCTCATTTTCTCTAAAATATCCTTCACACACTCTAGTCACTCCTTGGAATTTTTTCTTTGGCATATTGATGTGCAATACATTTTCTTGGTTTCTATGAAAAACAGAATGACAAAAATATTGAATAAATAAGATAAAGTATTCTGAGTTTTGTAAAAAGTTTTTAATATAGAAGAGAGTTTAATTTAGACCCCACTGTTTCTTCCTCATGTACCTTGTAAAATCAATCTTACTACATTGCCCTCTGGTGGAATGAATTGGTAGTTTATAATACCTTTTATATCGTGAGGGAAACCCTGCCTGGAGGAATTAAACAGAGACAATTCAGTTAATGCAGCAATGATATTACAGTTCAATATCAGTGTGAAATTAAACAGAATTTGCTGCTTTAGTTGAGTACATCATCTGATAGATACAACTGATAGAAATTAGTTCAGTTGGAGCAATTGCAAAAATAAGTTTGAAATAAGCTGTAGTCATTTTACTGTCCTAAAAGCTTCCAATATGATCATTTTACCTAAATGTTTTCCAATATGATGCTTTACAAGAGAGAATTTAAAGAACAAGATGGCAAGAATAGTCATCATTTCTGATAAACACAAACCACAAGCTTGCAATAAAACATGAATAGATACAATGGGAAGAGTTTTGTGCTGTTGGTATAAACAGCTAGAAACTGTGGTAATCTATCTGTTGCAGACAGATTCTCATGTGGAACTCACTGTAGATTATTGCTACAAGGTCAGTACTTTAAGTTGTTTTATTTTATCCAGAACTCTTCTTGTCAATGTGTACCTTTCTAAAATGCATAAACAGAAATAAATAACAACCAACCAACAATAATTTGCTGAAATCCTCACCAAACTGCAGTTTCTTATCATGTCATGAAATTCTGCACAAATATCTAGGAATATGCAACTCCACCTTAAGCAAATTACCTACATTACTTTCTGTGAGAAAACAAAGTGCAATTTTCTGCTAATTATTCAATCTGTAAAAATTTGTCTTGTAGTTGTGTTCAAATTACTTGGCATGAGTTTACTCTCAGTGTTACTGGTTCTGTATCTGCAACTATACACCATTTTCAGGTGGTTTCCCACTTTATTTAAAAAGAGAGAAAAACTAATCTGTGTCATTTTGTTTTCTGGCATAGCATGCCAACAACCTGTAGGTGAAATGAAAATTTCTTCTCTCTGTCTCTCTCCCCCTTGCAAAAGAAGGTATTTCATGGTGTACCGACAAAGCATCCAGTGAAGGATGACGGAGTGTTCGGGTGACTGAGAGCCTCCATATGCAGACCATGATTGTGTGTGACTGTGGTCATTCTGCTTTTTAATCCATACAAATGCTTAGCAGTAGTAGGCCAATACATGTTGCTTTTTGTTTATGCTATGAAAGGAGAAAGTTGTCATCAGCTGTTGTTCTGGGGATTCTCCCAGGAGAGGCAGATGAGCCTGTCAACCTCCTACTTTCGATGCAGAGATGCAATTTGGTAGCTCCTACCTCTCCTCTTGCTGTGTTACCCACCTCTTGCACAGCTACCGTGTGGCACCACGTTTCCCTCCCCTCCTGCTTCTGTCAGAGCTGTGTGTGAGCTGTGGACCTGCAGTGTCTAATGCAGGGGATGGGCAGGGTGCAGGTGCAGGTGCACCCTTGCTTTCTCTTTTTCCACCACACCCCTGTGCCTTGACTCAGATCAGGCAAGGCTGTATCCATACCATGACATCCTGTGGCCTGGTCTGTGAGCTTGGCATGCCAGTGTTGTGTTCTACAAGATCTCCACGTGTTATTGCTAAAAGCAATATGGCACCAATAGAGAAGAAACGTAACTTGACCACTGACTATACCAGCTAGATAACAGCAGACTTGAGAAGACAAGTCATAGACAGGAATAACTAAAATTAGCCTTAAAATTGTTCTTGGCATGGAGCACTAGGTCACAGGGAACTAAAAGAGTTTGCATAAATGTCAATTAAGCCACATCCTCAACTGTTTTTTTTTTGTTTGTTTGTTTGTTTGTTTTTTAGAAATGCATTATATTAAAACATAAAGCAATATGTTTTCAGTCTTTCTTATTGCTCTTGGCATTTCTTTAGCATTTTAAGATGTTCATTTGCTCCAAGCAGTCGTTTATTCATTTTCTCTGTAAAGAAGAACCACAAATGGTAGGGTTTAAACATATCTGAGCATGGAACAGTTTCAAAACAACTGGCTCCTAAAATAATCCCCAAAAAGTCCACCTGGGAATTAAAGTGAAACCATCAAGGCAGTCAAACAAGGCTGACACTGAATCTTAACTCTGATAAAAGAGATGACGTGACCAGTTTGTACATACTTCAGATACTGTGTACAGAACCCAGCAAGTGAGTTTGTTTTTCCTAAATATGAAATGAAAATTAATGTGTCATCTAGTAGAAATCTCATTGGATTATTTATCATTCCACTTGAAGCCGGTAAAGTGTAAAGTAAAAAAGCGTTTTTTTGAGACTTTTTTAGAGATTTTTCTCTTTCACTGGCGTTTATGAAAATATATTTGAATTCTTACTTTTAAATTACAGAAAACAGGATGAAGCTCACAGGATGCTTGTACCTACAGTCAGACTGGGAGGATGGAGAAGAAGGGAATCAAGTGATATTTTGGGGTTTTGTCCTTCTCTTGTGTTTCTCACTAGTTCAGTCACCACAAGCCTTTGCAGTGGAGATACTGTCAGTGGAGCCTCGTCGTGGGTGGAGAAAAAAATGCTTCCATCCACTGATGGAGGACATGAGCACCAGCACAGGGCTTCTGGCCAGCTCATGGCTCCCCTGTAACTGACTGTAACATGCAAAGTCAGCAGAGGCCATTGTGCTTTCTAGAGTACTTCCAGTGATGTCTTTAAAGGTTGAAACTCTGAAGAAAATTGAAAGAACCATAAAGATGCCATACATTTTTGGGAGAGAGAAGGTCAAGTCTGTTTACTTTCCTCGTAATTGCCTTAGTCTTGCAAAGTAATTCCTTTCTACCTGTTTTTATTTGTAATTCCAGTGTATATCTGAGGTAGACAGAGGAATTTAGCAGTGTTGCACCAGATGCAACTGGAATAAAAAGTTATCTTAGCATTTGCCATAAAGCTAAGCTTTTTAGAAGACTGTCTAAAGATTTCTAGATTCATTTGAATCGAGTCTGAAGATCTGGCTCTGATCCTCCAGCACCTTACAAGCAGGAAGCTTCTAAACTCTTATTGGAAAGAGACCAACAACTGACTTACATCATTACATGAAAAGATCAAGGATTATTTATTTGAAGTAATAACTACAACAGCTAGACCAAAATAAACAATTCTCTTAGTGACAGCCATACCTTTCTCTTAACATTCTGCTACCTCTGTCCCGTTTCCTCTCCTGAACATTAGGGCCATGGCTGCTGTTGGACTTATAGCCAGCAGGAGATTTCCATTGTACCAGTTGTCCACGTTCTTCTCACTTACCCTCTTGTCTCTACACTCTCCTTCCTCAACTCTTCCTTATTTTTAATAAGTTTTACTTGGCCTGCTGAACACTCAAAGCTTCACTAAATGCAGAGCAGTGGAACCTGGCCCAGCTCTAGTCTGAGAGACAGCAATTCCCCAAAAGCTGCTAATGCCAGTTGACCTTATTCTGACCCCTGCAGAATGAACATATTACCCGGTGTCTTGTCCCAGCCTAGTGCCCCAGGATTTACCACAGTATGACATTAATCTTGCCTGCATGCAGTGAGGCTGTAGGTATAGTGATATGTGACATTAGGAGAGACCAATGGAACTGGTTTGCTGATTTTCTTGTAGTATTTTTTTTGTGTGTTGCTTGCATTTGATTTGGGTAAGGAAAGATTTACCTACTGACATTCAGTCCAAACACCACATTTTGGTATCAAGGAAGGTAATTTATTTTCTTCAACTGGTATACAAGGAAATAACTGCGTGGGCTTTTCCTCAAAAGTCGCCATTGATGCGGTGAGTTTCACAAATGTTTGCCCATTTCTCCTCCTTAGCCAGTATGAACTGTGCATGCTCAGTGCCTTGAGCTTCCTCCTGGAAATAAAGAGAACCCCAACCCCAGTGGACAATCTCCTGCACAATGCAAGCAGCCTTTACTCTGTGAGACTAAAATTCCCAGAGTTGAGTTAGAACAGCATGAAGCGACAGCAGAAGGAATGAGACATCACACGTATAAATCCTTCAGTCTCATCTAAATGACACATGCAGACTTAATCTGATTGGGTAGTACAAATGCTTACAGGCAAGAATCTGGTGTTTTGTAACTTGTACAAACATCTTTACTCTGGGTATGTTGTGTGGCTATTATTTATCCTTAGTGGAGAAGCTAAAATCCCGGTTATGAATCTGAAACTCATTGTGTTGTACCAGATTGTGCTCAAAGATTTCACAAATATCTTTCAATGCCCACTGGAAGCCAGACTTACTGTAGCATTCCCCCTAAATTCACAGACTTGTCTTTGGTGTGTTTTTCGTGGAAGGAATATGAGGAGTTGGAAAGAAATCTGTAGAAAGACCACATTGTACATCAAAGTGATTTTACATGCTTTTTCAGACTGCCAAGCAATAGTGCTTTTTGTTGTGTCTGTGTCTATGAAATCAATGATATAGAATAGAATAGAATAGAATAGAATAGAATAGAATAGAATAGAATAGAATAGAATAGAATAGAATAGAATAGACTAGACTAGACTAGACTAGACTAGACTAGACTAGAATAGAATAGAATAGAATAGAATAGAATAGAATAGAATAGAATAGAATAGAATAGAATAGAATAGAATAGAATAATAGAATCATTTTGGGTGGAAGAGATCCTTAAGGTTATCGAGTCCAACCATAACCTAACTCTGTCCCTAAACCATGTCCCTAAGAACCTAATCTAAACACCTTTTAAACCCCTCCAGAGATGGTGACTCCACGACTGCCTTCGGCAGCCTGTTCCAATGCCTGACAACCCTTTCTGTGGATAAATTTTTCCTAATATCCAATCTAAATCTTCCCTGGCCCAACTTGAGGCCATTTCTTCTCATCTTATCACTTGCTACTTGGGAGAAGAGACCAACACCCTCCATGCTACAACCTCCTTTCAGGTAGTTGTAGACAGACATAAGGTCTCCCCTCAGCCCCCTTTTTTGCAGGCTAAACAGTCCCACTTCCCTCAGCTGCTCTTCATCAGACTTGTGCTCCAGATCCCTCACCAGCTTTGTTGCCCTCCTCCGAACTCTCTCCAGCACCTCAACGACTTTCCTGTAGTGGGGGGCCCAAAACTGAACACAGGATTCAAGGTGGGGCCTCACCAATGCTGAGTACAGGGGGATGATCACTTCCCTAGTCCTGCTGGCCACACTAGTTCTGATACAAGCCAGGATGCTCTTGGCCTTCTTGGCTACCTGGGCACACTGCTGGCTCATGTTCATCCACTGTCAATTAACACCACGAGATCCTTTTCCACCAGGCCGCTTTTCAGCCACTCTTCTCCAAGCATGTAGGGTTGCATGAAGTTGTTGTGACCCAAGTGCAGGATCTGTCACTTGGCCTTGTTGAAACTCATGCAATTGGCCTCAGCTCATTGATCCAGCTTGTCCAGATCCCTATGTGGAGCCTTCCTATCCTTCAGCAGATCAACTCTCCCAACTCAACTTGGTATCATCTGCAGACTTACTAAGGATGCACTAAATCCCCTCATCCAGATCATTGATAAGGAGATAAAACAGATCATGAGCTGCCAGTTTCTCCAGGAGAATGCTGTGGGATACAGTGTCAAAGGCTTTACTGAAGTCTAAGTACACAACATCCACAACCTTTCCCTCATTCCACTAAGCAGATCACCTTGTCATAGGAGGAGATCAGGTTGGCCAATAGACTAGACCAGGCTAAAATAGAATAGAATTCAGTTGTAAGGGATCTACATAGATCATCTAGTCCAACTGCCTGATCACTTCAGGGCTCACCAAAAGTTACAACATGTTGTAAAGACATTGTCCAAATGCCTCTTAAGCAGTGACCTGCTTGGGTCATCAACCACCTCTCCAGGGAGCCTGTGCCAGTGCTTGACTACCCTCTCAGTAAAGAAATGCTGCCTACTGTCTAGAGTCTAGACCTCTCCTGGTGCAGCTTTGCGCCATTCCTAATGTAATTTTTGGTCCCCTAAGAAGTCTTTGGTTTGGAAGAAACAGTGTACAGTGACCTATACAGAGAAGCTGGAAGTATTGTGGAGTTTACCAGTTTGTGTAAAGCAAATTTCAAGTTTGCAATTTCCAGCTGCTGTCAGACACCTTATTATCTGCTATGTCGAACCAGGATTGAGAGAGGCAGCATCTTCTATTAATCGCTTCAATTAACCATTACTCTGTTTTGTAACATGATGAGAGAAAAGTTTTTTAAAACAACTTTTTTGCTCTATGGGCATATCTTTGTATTAACACTGGTTTAGCAGTCCTCGTTCATACTTGTTCAGGTTGTGAACATCATAAACCTTGCTTTTCCAGTATATGAACTTCATAACACCTGTATAAGCGCAGGCTGCAGTGAAAGAAAGACGAAGTCACTTTACCTTACAAGTACTATACACCCAGAGGACTCTGATAGTGATTTCCTGCAGCTTACTCAGTGTGCAAAAACCTGTTTGCCTTTGCCCACAGGAACAATGTTACTGTAATGTTGATCTAGATGCAAATTATGAGTTCTGTTTTCTTGCACAAAATCTAGGCCAAGGATCTTTCTGGGAGGTCAGACTCGTAACTGAGAAGCTAAACATGGAGCTGCACAACAATAACTACAGATTCATACTTGCTCCAGCAAGGATTTTAGTTCTGTTGTTCATATTTTTAATAAGAAAGTCAGACCCCCAAGATGATTGTGTAGTTTGCATCCCCAAGATTCTCTCTGATGTGAAGCAGACTACAGAATCAATCCTGTGTAGAGGTTGATGAGTAGGGACAGAATAATGCTTAAATCATTATTTGAACAAAATAACTGATAAAACATATCTCAGGGCAGAATATATACTGCAACTCCAAGAAAATCAACAGAGGCTGGAAATGAACTAGACTTCAGACGAACTTGGTGCTTTATGTTTGCAACATTCTAATCTCTTAACTAACACGGTGTTCTTAGCTCCATCACTTCACCTTTTGGTAATCTCAGCTGATGTCTTCAGATTCTTTGTATCAATAGATCACAAACCAACCTGAGTCCTTCTGATCCATGCTCCTTTCATCCTCCTATTTCTCTTCGTGTTCTCTTATGAAATCAGTTGTTCACACTCTCTTGCCTAAACATCTTCATCTTTGTTCCCAAACCATTGCTGCTCCGCACATTTTCAGCCATTAACATTACCACCTCCCTGCTGTTTAACCTCCCACTGAGCCATTTAGTTGGAGACTGCTTTTACTCTGCTTCCAGGGCTTGTTTCTGAACTTGAATCAGAGATGGCTCCATTCAACTGAGAATGATCCTAACAGGCAGTCTGGATATCGCCAACTGTACAGCAGTTCTGTTCTATGGTCATCCCTACCCTTTCCCACAGCAAGTACTTTTTTTGCTCCAAGTAGAAGTGATTGTGTCAGCCCATTGTTGTCTTGTGTTTCCACTTGCCCTAAAAACCCTATTTGGTCTGCACCTCGGTGAAATTTGAAGGCACCAGCTGAGTTTTACCAGGCTTTTTGCATAATTTGGAGTAAAGGAGGTCGATATGATCTCCCAGCTAGAGATCTGTGGGATGCAAAGCAGTTGAATGCTTGAGGGAGGCTGATTCCATGGTTGCATCGTCTATAGTTTCTTAGCATTTAATTCTGAAGCCAGTGATACGTTTCCTGTCCCTCTAGGGTAAGAGGCAGTGCTGTTGGAATCATAAACCTCCCCAGGGCTACAAGGAAGCTTGCCAAAGTTATGTCTCTGCTCCCTTTGCTCATAAGACCTCCATATATCCTGCTGGTCCTGAAAGTGCCAAGGTAATCCCGGAGCAACTTTTTGTGGTGATGAGGAGAGTTACACTGCAGTAACTCCCTGTGTCTGCCTCATATTTTGGTTTTGTTGCCCTATTTGCATTTTGCTTTGCACGTTTTCAGAGTTACCAGAGGAAGGGAACGGAAAAGCCTGAATTAATTCTTAATGTTCAGAAAGCATTTCAAAGATGTCAACACATGCCTGCTATTGCCGTTGTAAAAATGTCATGCATGATGCAATCAGCACTTGCCTGTTCTGAGGGTGCTCCCACCAGCACTGGGCTGTTCCAGATGGCCATGCAAGGTGCTGCTGCCCTTCTGGGCCTGCTTACTCAGCCATCCCTTTTTACATTTGGCTGAATAATTACTCTGTGAAATTAAAATGGTTCCAACCTGTGTAAGGCAGAGATTCCTTACTTCAAATTAACATTACTGCTTGCACACGTGATTCCTGGAAAGGGAGGGGTGAGGTTGTTTCGTGACATCCAATTCCCACATCAGATGATATGAAATTAGTAGGTTGGTGCCAGGAACTGGATTTTCACAGGCCGGCCAGAGATGCAGTGAAAGATCTCCACCGTGGGGAAACTGCCTGCAAACATGACTTGCGCACAATGACCTATGAAGACAGTGAGATATTTACTTGAGTGAGCCTGAAAGGCTCAGAGTGAGACAGATTTGCTGTTTCTGTCAGAAGTAGATTCCCCAGGAGAATCCGTAATTTCAAGACATCTGCTTGCAGGTTCAGACAGGGGATTTTCTTAGCTTAGAGAACTCTTCACCTGATCTCTCCTGTTATGAATGCCACTTACTTCTAGCAGGAAAACAGAAGAGCTGTGAAATGAGCAAACAACCTGTCCAAATAGCTAGTTAGTGCTCAAGAGCACAATAAATACTTCATTGAAAATCCTTGGATCCATGCAGAAGACTGAACTCACTGTGCTAGCTTAAGAAAGGATGCTGGTGCCTTTGGCACAGGGGCTATGTCTGGCCATATTCCTTTCCAGTTTGCTGACGTGCTGAAGCAAATGCTCAACAGAGAGCAGTTGACTACTTCCTTTGGAAATTTACAGGTAGATCCTGCAGGAACATCTATAATCCTGTGTAGGTCAGATCATGGTATCCTATGGTTCACTCAGCACTTTACAGGAGTTACTCTGCTGCTGAATCAAGATGATTTATTTCCCTTATAAAGTTACGGAGATGTTAACTGAGAAAGTACTTGATCATGTGAGTGGAATTCAACACAGTCCACTGCTGGCACTGACTCTCTGACAGAAGATAAACACACATAGTTTTGTACCTTGTTCTTTCCCATGCTGGAGAATGTCCTGCAAAATATTGTGGCATTCCCTTCCTCACTTTCCCAGACTCCCTCCCTTTTCTTCTTCTCCCTCTGCCTAATACTAAACCCGGTTTTAATGAAGATGCTGCTGCCAGTAAAATGGTGGCTATATTTGTTTAATGAGCCTGTTCCAATGTGTCATTTAATTACTCCATTATTTCTTTTGTCAGCACTCTGAATAACAAAGTTATTGGTATTTGACTAATTTTTCATGCTTGAATTAAAATATATCAGTAAATACAATGTCATCTGCAAAGAGGAACTACCAGCAAACTATGGGGATTTAGGGATTTTATTCTTTTCTCTCTCTTTAAGCAGTAGTTACTGAGGTAAATGAAACTTCTGGGAACTGTTATTTCAAATTGAATTTTAACTGCTTCCTTTCTGGAAGGAAAGACATCAGCCTTACTGTCTGAATAAAGCATGAACAAGTATGAATAAGGAGATACTTAGTGAAGGACTCACAGGGAAGGCAGATAAGTGGAGTGTTTATGCTAAAAGTTTTGACCCTCATTTTAGGTAACAAAAAATGAAGTAACTCAAGTGACTGTTACGAATGTAATGTTTTTATCTGAGACAGTAATCTCCTTCCCTGAAGACGTATCCTTAAAGCGCATTTCAGGTCCATTTTCTTATTTTCCTTTCCAAAGAAGGAGGGGCTTATAGCATGAACACTGTGACATGAGAGCACAAGGCTCCAACAGGAAAATATGCTGCACTCCCTATGGTTGCTGTTGAAAAGGAAAGACTAGACCTGGCTCCTATAGTATGGCTTGCTCCCCCACAGTGCACCTTTCTGATCTGCATCCAGCACTCCTGTTCCTTCTGTGAACGGAAGGCTACCTGGAACTGGACCTACTCCCTCATTATAAAACCTGTGATTGCTGCAGAATGACGTCCTTTCTAGCTAATTTCATTTAAGCTCTGGGCAGCAGAAAGAGAACCTCATGAGCTTCAACAAGGCCAAGTGCGAGGTCCTGCACCTGGGTCAGGCCAACCCCCAGTATCAATACAGGCTGGGGTATGAAGGGATTGAGAGCAGCCCTGCAGAGAAGGACTTGGTATTGGTGGATGAAAGATTGGGCATGAGCTGGCAGCGTGCGCTTGCAGTCCAGAAGGCCAATGGTATCTTGAGCTGCATCAAAAGCAGCGTGTCCAGCAGGTCGAGGGAGGTGATTCTGCCCCTCCGCTCTGCTCTGGTGAGAACTCACCTGGAGTCCTGTGTCCAGCTATGGAGCCCTCAGCACAGGGAAGACATGGACCTGTTGGAGAGGGGTCAGACAAGGCCACAAAAGCGTTCAGAAGGCGGGAACTGCTCTGCTGTGAGGACAGGCTGAGAGAGTTGGGGTCATTCGGCCTGGAGAAGAGAGGGCTCCAGGGAGACCTTATTGTGACCTTTTAATACGTAAAAGGGGCCTACAAGAAAGTTGGGAACTGACTTTTTAGTAGACCCTGTTGCAACAGGAGGAGGGGTTATGGTTTTAAACTAAAAGAGGGGAGATTCAGACTACATGTAAAGAATAAATTTTTAATGAGGGTGGTGAAACACTGACCCAGGTTGCTCAGAGGGGTGGTAGATGCCCCATCCCTGGAGACATTCAAGGTCAGACTGGACAGGGCTCTGAGCAACCTAATCTAATTGAAGATGTCCCTGCCTATTGCAGGAGGTTTGGACTAGATGACCTTTGAAGGTCCCTTCCAACCCAAACTACTCTATGATTTTATGAGAGCAAGTCAGCGCAAGTCATACTGTCAAAATAAGCATAGTGAGCAGCAGAGGAGCACAGGAGACTGGTGGGATTGCATCATTCTCTGAGACAAGTAAAGAGAGAGTTTCATGTTGACGTGGTTCATAAGGTACAGCTGCCACTTGGGGACTGTGCTCTCACATCAGAGATTCAGGCACTTCTGTCATGGTTGTTCTGACAACAAAACTTCAATTCAAGCCTGTAAATTGATGCAACAGCACTTGCAGAGCTGACAAGGCAAGGAATTAGTTACCTCTGTGATAGAAAGTGGTGAAAGAAAAACTTCTAAACAAATAGTTTAGTCTCTGGATTAGAACACAAAGGAGGACCTCCAAAATAAATCAGTGCTGCAGAAAAAAAGTTTAAGACAGATGAAATTATATCTCCTGCCAAAAGGGTAAGTTTGTCCTTAAAAAAAGAAAAAAACCTAGGAAGTGCTAATACTTTACTAAAGCTTCTACATAAGGAAAGGCTCCACGGGAAAGCATTAGGAGTCCCTTGCAGCACAGGATGGGAGATAATGGAGCATGGCAAGGCTCAGATTTCCAAGATAAGTCTCCATGAGCTTGTATTCTAGTGATTTTGTATGTCTGCATTTATATGTTTGACCTCCTGAACATCTCTTTTGACTATCGCCCATGGAATCATGGGATTAAAATGCCTACCTTCTTTTAAATTGAATTTGATGAATTTGTGGGCGGGCAATGTTACATGGCTATTCATCTACTTAAGAGAGAAAATCTGTAGATCTCAGTTCCTGCTTCAAGCTGTGTTTATGTGCTTGAATTAATTGGCTGTTTGATATAAATATTTAAGTGCGCATTAGAGGCCAAAGCACAGTGGCATATCCAAATCACCAAACAACAGAGTAATGATATTTCTAACTCAGCGTCTTATTCTTTAGCAGGTAGTGGCACCCCTTTAAGAAGAAGAAGAGACCATACTGCTCCCATCTGCCCCCATCCTGAGAGCTATTTGCAGGGCTGGTTCTCCTGAGTGTGGCAGAACAGTAGCTATTTTTCAAAGATCTGTGTCTTCCAGAGAGAACAGCATGGTTTGTGACCAGGCAGGCAGCCACGGCTGGGTTACTCTGTGATGAGTTCTTGCAGGAAGACCGGAAGTGGAAAGTTACATACTGACTCAGGTTTCATCCAAATATTGTTTGAATAGTTTTGACTACTGTAGAAACTTTGTGCAATTCGTAGGTATAATGAAGCTATTAGCTGTCTTATGTACTATTTACAAAATGTAGATTTGTATGTGTTGATAAGTAGTACGCAAAAACAATAGACATGAACTCTGTAGAGTGACTGAAGTGACTTTTGGTTTTAGGCCAATAGTGTCAGGGCTTCAGGTATGTAGTGGACAGAAAAAAATAAAATACTTGAAATGGACAGTAGGTGCATTTATTTGACTGACACATGGTGAAACATTTGCTCCACTGATTACCAGGCTCAGTCAGATCTTGTGTATATTTGTGTGTACAGGGACTTGTGTCGCTGTGTACCTGTTACACAACAAATACTCACCATACTGGTTACCAAGTTCCATTCATACTTGAAACAGGAATTACAGGATTGCAAGGAAATTATGCTGTAAATTATAATGAATAGGTTAGAATATATAATAGTCTAAATACTATGAAATAAACTGGAGCGAGTCCCAGAGGGAACACGAACAAATGTAAAAACATGATATTATGAGAGGCTGAGAGAACAAAGTTTGTTTAAACTGCAAGAAAACAGACTACAAAGCAGATACAGTTTATCCATATAGCAAGGCTATTATAAAAAAGGTGATAATTTTCTGTTCTGACTGAGAAAAGAACAAGAAAAAACCATCATCTTCTGTTGCAGAGAGGGCCTGAAGTATAGAGCAGGAGACAATTCTAACTGGAATGTAACTGAAGATTTTCACAGCCATGTTACTTTTTGGGAGTAGTTTAGACAAATATCTGTCAAGAGCAGTTTTGGTTGCACCTGATCTTGCCTCCACACAGGCACTTAGACTGTTCAGTTCTCTCTGAAGCCATCACTGTTGTGATACCAACCTAGCCTGAGCTTAGTACAATGTAAAGATTTGTCAAAAATCAGAAGGAAGTGAGATGTGGGGACTAAATGAAACAGGTTAAAATGCAGTGTAGATCCACAAGATCAAGCCAACCTTGCCAGAACATTTTATTTTTAAACACAACTAATTTTCTTGACAAAAATAATTTACTGGATCTCATTTATTTGGTATTCAGCATAGTGTTTTGTGTGTTGTCTTAAAGAAAATTATTAACTAAATTGAAGAAGATTGGTCTGTATAGAACTGCTCAGGAGTTTGGGACACCAGTTGAAAAAGAAAAAAAGCAGCATGACATTGAAGGCGGGGCTGCTAGTGAAGTTCCCCACTTTACACAAGTCTTAATAATTCTGTTAATGACTTTGATATAAAAGAAGTCACATACTGATTGAATGCAGTGAAATTCATTTGTGCAAAGTCATTAGACTTTGGGGCTAACAACAAGAATTTTTGCTATAAACTGTGAGATAATTAGTTGAAAATATTTAAAGAATGATTGCATGTAGAGAGAATGAGATTATAGTAAAGCAATAAATGAGATCTTGGGATGTACCAGTGAAGTATTAGATAGCTATCAGGAAGAATTAATGTTTCTGTGCGTCCGTAACTTCATCCAAATTAAGGCTAGCAATTCTGTTCGCTTATATGCAAGAAGGGTATGGGCTCAAGTGTAGAAGAGGACTGCTAGCACAACCGGGGGGCAGAGGTACATGGGAATAGACTTGAAAAAATTTACTCTTAGTCAGGCCAAAAGAAGGCTGAGAGTAACTAACTCAACATGGGGAGTGAGACAAGCTACTTACATGCTAGAAAGTATCTGGAATAAGAACAAATGCATATACAACACTTTTATAAAAAGTGAAATTAAAAAGAAATTCCTAACCATTGGAAAGGTTAATAAATAGCTTCCCAGTTATAATGGTAGAGGTAAAAAACCAAATCCTAATTGTTTTTAAAAAGAAGTTTGTTAAATTCATTGCAGGAGATATATGATTTGGTATCAATAGAGATGAAGGCATCTGCTTCACAAGCGCTTACATTCTTGCTTTCCTGTCTTCCACTAATAAACATACATGTCTCTTGCTTTCACATGCTGCTGTGGTAATTGGGGACATAAAAACTGCCATCCTGGATCAGACCTCCAGTTCATTTCATTTGATAATTTGATTTTGGCAACAACAGCAAGCCAAAGCTTCAGAGAAAGTGCAAAACTGCTAAAGAAGGCATGTGATCTAGCACGACCCCGGGGGATTTTCCTCCTCTATACACAGAGACTGGTGGCTGTCTGAGGCATGTATATGAATTTATCTGATGTGAGTAGGCATGTTCTTATTGTCTTTATAAACACGGAAACTCTTCTGAATTCTGCTGGAACCTTCATCTGTGTATAATTTGAAGTAACTAACTGTAACGTATTGAATTTTAGCTTTTCATTTTGTGGACAACCACTTGGCTTCTTTGCTAGAAGAGACTATAAATGTCACACCTTCTTTCCATCTAATGGAGATCTTGGCCACTTAATGTACTCTTTAACAGCACCCCAACTAGTTCTACCCCTTCTATGCTCCTTTCAGCTGTGAAGTTTACCATTCTTCCAATATAATTTTTCTTGCCTTTCTTGAAATTCCTTTTTTCTGTTGCCTAGTTTTTGAAATGATGTGGCAAAAAATGCACAGGGAGGTGTTACTATTCATCCCATTAGAAACAAATGAACAAAAAAATACAACTGTTTTCTGCTTTTATCCGTCCTTTCTGGATATGGACTTTTTTGATACTGCATTTCCTACCCGTAGTTCTTGAGTTTCTTTTTTAAAAAATAGTAGTTGAAAGAGACATACAGTCTCTAAATCAAAATAATGACCAATGACAAGTAAGGTACATAAAATTCAAGATTAATTTCAATGTATCAGTTGTACTGAGTACCAGGTGTAAAGGTAACATGGTTATTCTGGAAAAAACATATTTTGACTATAGTAAAAACCAGTATGATTGTGTAGCATGGTACAGTTATTTTACTGGTCATGTATCAGAGCTGTTCTTCTTCCACAACATGCTTGTGCACATTAGGAAGACCATGGCAAGTGATTTGCTTGAGTATTGGTTGACATCTCTATACTTTTATTTAAGCATTTTGCCTCAATTGGAAGGTAAGCAGACTTCAGATTAAAATGCTGATTTAAATAATTTTTAGGGGAAAATGCTAGTAAAGGCCATAAGCTCTGCATCTGAAATAGTGAAGTTTAACATGATATTAAGGCTGTCTACTATCCAAATGGGAAACTTGAGAGGAAAGCTGTTCAGAGTTCCTGAAAATGTTTTTGTGTATGACCACTAGATGTCAGGCAGAACAAATAATTCACCCTGCTTGATTAGTGGTGAATTTCAACCTAGTCTAAGGGTTTACTGCAAAGCCTAAGAATCCACTGGAGGGAGTGAGGAGGAAACAAGCTCACAGTCCTTGGACAGGCTTCCTCTGAAGGACTGTATGTCTCACCTATTGCTCAACCTTTCTCTGCACGTCTTTATATGATGGGCTTCATCCTTATGAAGGCTGAAATTAGATATAGGAACAGTACGCCTTCTCGACAAAAGCACTCTGCAGAAAAGTCTTTAAACCTCACTGATTTAATGCAGCTCTTAGGTGCAAAATTTCTAGTGTGCAGGACCTAATGAATTTTGTGCTGCTTCTTGTCTCAACCAGTCTCTTGACATGAGGATAGATGGCCACTGCCCAGTCTCCAAAGGGACTTAAAGGAACTCTCTTGCATTACAGGCAATGTACAAAAAAAAAAAAGTAGCTAATTGGACCAATGAATGATGACCCTATGATTGGGCTATAACTGTTTACAGCCCCGATGTGTTAAAGGGAGGAAATTATGAGTTTTGTATTCCCTCATGCCTGGCGTGCCAGCTAGAATAGAGACACCATGTTATCTGGAGCCTCTATTATTTTAATATGAATGGTATATTTGTTTATCATGAATTCTCCCAAATGAATGTATTAGAGGAGGGCAAAATCAACGCGTAAAACTGATTTTCCATATGGAACAAACTTTTGCATATTTTTTTCATAACTGCTTTTCAGCACAATAAAAACTTCTAATGCTCTGTACCTTGCAGGGAAGAGAGAAAACTTAGCAACTTTATAGTATGCCATTTCTAAATATCCTTATGCTGGATTTTCTAAGTTACATACTTTTAATAAAACGCTTTCACAGATTTGCTGACCAAAGATGAAAATCCAGAAAGCATTTGCACAAGAACATTTAAAATAGTAATTTGTATTAACAAATTCACAATTATTTAATTTATTTAAATAACAATAATTTTCATTAAAGTTGAAGTATTTGTATTAGAGCTGAAGTCTCTGTGCTTCAGACTTTGAGCTTTCTCTGTATGAGTGGACGGGCTAGAAAACAGCAAAGCACAGCTGTACAGCTTTGTATTGACACTTACCAGGCTACTCTGAAGGGAGGTTGGATTTGCCGAAATTGGTTAAGGAATAGATGAACAGGAGATGTGACATTTTGTTCACTATTTCACCCAGCCTTTCTTGCAATACCCAAACTGCAAAATGGTACTTACTGTGAGCTCTAGGAAGTGGGTCTTGCTGCTCTAGGTCTAGAAGAGAGGCCTGTACATCATGCAGGTTTTGTAAAAGGTTTAACAAGGGAATTTTGCAACGTGCTACAAAGGAAGATAGCACATCATACACATGAACGCACAGCATTACAAGTATGGAAGCAGAAAACAGGTCTTCCTGAAAGATATCAACCATCTTTTTGCAGCTTCAGGGTGACTAATTTAGGCAAGATGCAAAACTTCAAGGTATTAAGTAGAAAGCCACAGAAGGAATTACTGGTACCATGGGATACTTAGCAGCAGATAACAGAGTGGGCCACGCTGTGTTGCTCAAATGTCTACTGCTGTGAGATTGGTGGAAAAAAAGTAAACACATTAGAAATGCCTTGCTACATCAAACCAGTGTCCTGTTAATCCAGTATTTTCTCACTGCCCTGCAATGGAGACACTATTTAGTAGAAAACTGTAGCTAATCACTTCTATGGGTGACTTCCTTAACTTTCAATGTTATTGTAGTAAGGAAGCTGAAGGATTTGCCCTTCCTTATTCCTTTTTGTGTCTGCTTTTAGGCCTGTTCATGAATATATAAATCACTTTTTGAACCTGTTGATACTGATGCCTCCACTGTGACACTGTCCACCTGCACATTCTGTGACAGTCAAGTTCCAAAGTTCACTATCCACTTTGTAGAACTGTACTGTCTTTTGACTAGTTTGAACCCTCTGTTTTAAAATACTCTCCCAGTAGTGTCAAAAAGTTACCCCTGTCTCTGGTGGTGTTGGATGTGGTGAATAACATTTCTGCATTTACCTTATCCAGTGTCTTCTTGATTTTGATATTCTTCATCATACAACCTCTTAAAGTGAGGAGTTCCAGGCTTTTTGTATCGCCTCATAAGGCAGCTGTTTTATTTCATGTTAATTTTGCTGTACCTCTCTTAATTCCTGTACATCCTCCTTCAAATGCGCAAACCTAGACTGTCTACAGGACTTGAGATGTGGCTGCACCAAGGCCTGTATGTAGCAGCAAAATTATGTCCTCTGTTCTTCTTGTTCTGTCTGTCTTTGCTGATGACAACCAGCATCTTGCTGCCTTTTTTGGCCAGTGCATTGATCCAAGAATTTCAGGAAACTGTCAGTGACAGCTCTAAGATAATTTTTTGGCTCATAGCTGCTAGTTTTGAGTTCAGCACCATGTAGACCTGGGTTAGTTTTTTTTTTTTTTTCTCATAGGTTATATTTGTCTAAAGCGGAGCTTACCTGGTGGGTTTCACCCATTCAGTTTTGTGAACTCCTTTTGGAATTTGATGTCATTGTCAATGAATTTAACTACTTGAAAGAGTATAATGTTATTTGCACACTTGAAGAGGTTTTACTGCGAACTTCCTTCTCCAGGAGACTGATAAAGGCGTTCAGTAAAACTGGTCCCAGCACCAATTTCTGGGAAGACTCATTTTGGACACTTCATCAGCCTGAGAAATGTTAGTTAAGCCATACAATTTTTTAATCTTTTAATAAATTTTCAATCCATAAGGGACCTATTCTCCAGTCCCTGGCAACTTATTTTCTGGGTGAACCTTTGGTGTAGGATGATGTCAATGGCCGTTTGAAAATCCAGATATGTTGCGTCCACTGGTTTCCCTATTGGTGCACTTACAGAAGTTCAGCAAGTCTATCCGGGCAGGTTTTCCCTTTGCAGAAACTATGTCAGCTCACTTGCAGTCACCTGTGTTTGTCCATGTGCTGAGTGGGTTCATACTATTACCTCACCAAGGCAGGAAGTCAGAATTGCCTCTCTGTAGTTACCAGTATATCCCTCAGCATCCTTTTACCCTTCCAGCACTGTCTCTCTTGTGTTCACAGTTGAGCTTATATCTGGAGGGTGCTTTATCCACCAAAGTATGCTGTGGTAAGTCATGAATTGAAAAGAAAGAAGGAACAAGCAGAGCTTGACTCTGTAGTTTATTGATTATGGATCTGAAATAGAAGAGCCACTTTGGGTTGTCAGTATGCAAAGTCCTGCTTATGCTTCTGGAATTATTTTCACAATGATAAAACTTATCACTATATTTTTAGCAGATTATGCACTTTTTGATAATGGTGGAATTTCAGGGTGGTTTGATTGTTGCTAAACTGTGAAAGTCCTGGGGCACTTCAGCAAAGACATTGACGGAAAGGAAGGTCAATATTTGATGGAGTAGCTTTTGAAGGATGTTATTTTGGTAGGATTCAGCATTGCAGATGTAGGATTCAGTTTTAGACACATCAAGTGTTCAAAATAATGAGTTGGACCCTTTTAAGACAGGCTTAAAAAGAATAGTCTGGACCTCTTTTTCTTTGCTTTCTGATCCTTTATGTCACATCATGTTTTTAGACAGCAATGAGGGCTGAAGATTTAAGACAGTGTGGGTAAAATTCTTCTAATCCTGACTCTAAGAGTTTGCAATGCAATTCTTCGTTCACAACAGTGCTGGTTTGCAAAGGAAAAGCTTGGGCCTTCATGCGAGCAGACAGCAACTGCATAGGTGTTGATGTCGCCCTGGAAGATCTCATCCCACTCATCTGAGTTCTGGAGTAATTCAGAGATGATGAAGCAAATTGTCAGCCCAAAAGGAAGAAACACAAGGAAGAAAAGTGCAGTGCTAATGCTTCGTACTCTGAGGGGCTCTGTAACTTGTTGGTAGGTTGGAGAAGTTGAGTCAGGGAGCTGGTCTGGGCCAGGCTCTGTCTTAGGAGAAAGGAAACTTAAAAAGTTGTGTATGTTCTTTTCTTTATCAGATATATCAAATGCTCTTTGGCCACAGCTGACAGTCTGGATGATACTTTTTTCAGTTAGGTGTTAATCAAGTGTTCTTGTACAAAGACTAACACTGGCCTGAATCTTGAGTCCCTTCAAAATGTGTTAGGTCAATGTACTGTCTATGTGCCTCAATAGGGGTGGTTATAGACAAGTATAGATTCATAGCGTGCAAATCTAGCATTTTTGTAACGCCTTGGGAAACATCAGGTTACCAAGAGAAAGCCACTTTAAAGAGGAACAGTTGAAACTGGAAAAGAAATTAGTAACTGCGTGAAACTCCACTGTGTTAGCAATTAGTGTCAGCAAATTAGCCTACACACCACCGTTCCTGCAGTATCTAAATGAATGTTTCGGGAACTATGTCACATATTTTTCCCAAGACACCTTCGTCTTACCTGACAGATGCTCAGATAAAGCACAAACAAATGAACACACACAAGAAAGAATCAGTGTAAGAATGAAGATGGTCACAGCTGAACCTCTTTAAGACTGTGCTGAACAGAGGTCAAGATGAATGAGTATATTCTTTACATGAATAAATTAGATAATAATAATAATAGCATTCTGCAGCTGAAGCAATTGTTAAGTGTTGTGCTCAGCTGTTCATCAGCAGATTTAATTTAATTTTTTTAATTGAAGGGAAAATGTTACTTGCAAAAAACATTTGCCACACGATGGCAGCATAATCCAATAAGACAAAAATTTTGGCTGTCATTGCTGGGAAACAATTTGCAATTTTTAGGAGGCTGATTGTTACAGAGCCACAGTACCTCTGAAAATGAAGTGTTGGCAGCATCTGAATAGCTCTTTTGCACTGCGGAGGCTAAGTGGCACAGTGGGTTAGTACCATAGTCTTTTTCTTCTGGAGACCAGGCCTTACATTCTGGTTTAGCCTGTAAATGAAAGCAAGTTGGGTGGTCTCATCCCAGTCCCCATTTGTGCATATCACAAAACCACCAGGCAATTTGGCATGGCCAGCAGTTGCTGCCTGGGAGAGGAGTGGGATTCAAGTATGAGGGGAATAGCAGGTCACGAGCAAGGTGAAGATCTGTGAAGGGAGGTTTGTGCAGCACCTGCTCAGATGGAACAGCAGTCACCATCTGTCATCAGTACTAATTTTATGCTGAATATATTTGCACTGTAGTTTATTCTCTGTGTGTGAAATCTGAGTCAGATCTTTATTTTATCCTTCTCCCTATTGCTATTCATGGGAGTTTTGCCAGTGAAATGAGCCAGCAAGCAGCACAGGATCTGGCCTGTTTTTATATCCAATTATGACTAACAAATTTGTTCAAGTTTTGTTTTGAAGAGAAGGTAGTATAAATTCTTAAATACACCTTAAGTAGCTACAGCACAGGAGATAATAGTACAAAGGTACTATGGGCTAGGGGCAAATCCTCATGGTTTGGATGATGCACAAGACATGACCCAGGTGTGTGTGTCAGCTCCCTTGTACAGGCTCTCCACAATATCGATTTATCTGGAAACAGTATTGGTGCTAGGGCAATAATACAGTCCCTACTTCATGGGTTGGGAACCAAAGCACAGAAAGGCTGAGTCATGTCTAGGTTTATGATGGAAATACTATTAAGAACTGAGTTTAAAAAGACCTGCTGCAGTGGACTTCTTGGAGGAGAAGCTGTAAAATTGAAGAGTAAAGCCAAGAAAGTGGGATAGATGGACAGAGGAATATGGTACTACAGAAAAAGGGAAACTGGCTAAGGCATTGCAAAAGAACATGATGCAGGAAATGAAGACTAGTTTAGGAGCAAAACTAATAGTAACAATAGTGGAAAAATAGCTGGAATTATTTTTTATAATTTTTATCATACATCAGAAGTTTTTAAAAGGCCTTAAAAAACCAATAGTGGAATGGAAAAAAAAGTCTAAGCAATTAGGGAAAGCAGAAAAATGTACAATGTCTGGAAAAACGAAGTTGTAAAGAGCAAAGGAAAAGCATTAATATAGAAGTATACTGCTGAAAAATGCAGTTTTGATGCAAGTTCTTCTGAAGTGGTGCCAACTTCCGTAAACAATTTGGTTTAAAGTGAGGAGATATTATAGAAAAGTTAAAATATTTCATTTTGACATTCTCCAAGCAAAATGTTTCAATGCTTAATTTCCAAGTTACAGTTCATTCTACAGCTGAGTTCTAATTTAAAATAGACTAAAGGCAATCAGAAGTGAGATAGGATGTTTCAAGAAGTGGAGGATGAAACATTTCATTATACCTGAAAAAACTCTTGTTTGTGTTTTGTGTTTTGTTTTTTGGTTTTTTTTTTTTGGCAATAAAGAAATCTTTCATGATGCTATGGAAGAATTTTTCTCCCCAGTTTTTCAGTTCTCTCACTGAAGTGAAAAATCAATTATTTATGCAGCCCTAGTTGTGTAATGAGGCATGCTGAAGGAAAACTTTGGCTAGAGGTGCAAATGCTCCTGTATTAAAATTCTGGAGTTTTAGATACCTCTGGATATCTTGGAGACATCTAAGGAGCCAGACAGGGAAAGAGGGAAAAGGAAAGGGCTGACCATGAAGTATTACATCATCTGATTATAGCTCTCTTATCAGAAGGAATCTTGCTGTCTCACTGATGTTGCAAGTCTGGGTTTTCAGTCTGGCACAGAAGTGTACAAGTGTTTCTCCATCTTACTTTTGCTTCCAGGGTAAGCCGATTTCTTTAGAATGATGACACAGAATCCAGACAGGGAGTGATCTATCAGTTCATCTTAGATTTTTCATCCTGTTCTGCGAAATGTTTGATCACACTAGAGGCAAGATACAATCTTCTGAATCATTTCCATTGTAACTTTATTAAACCAAGCATGTATTACAGGGATACTTGAAAAAAAAATGCCCTAAATTTCTTACCAGTTGTGCCCACATTGGAACACAAATGCCACTTGTGTGAATTCAGCCCTTCAGAAGGGAAGACAGAAGTACTGTCCTGTGCCAATAGTTGATTTTCCACATGCATGGTCACTTTGCTTTATACTGGCCACACACTGCTTCAGAGACATAAATTCTTGCCTAAGAATGGCATGGCTGTTTCGTAGCCCAACTTCCCAATGAAAACACTGCTTTAAAATTATGAAATACCAGAGATCTTTATTCTGCATGGGAGCAGAAGAGTAAGCAAGGCTGCTGTGCCAGTAATATCACCAAGTGATACACTAACCCTCTTTCTTTAGCCTTTCCCATCACAACACCAATTCTAGAAAAACAAAGATACTTACCTGGGTTGAGTTAACTAATGTGTAGATAAATATTAAAAAAATTGGGAAAACTTCTACCCATACACTTCAGAACACCATGTTTTCTCTGTTTTTTTTTTTTTTTTTCTCAAAACCGGTTGCATTATGTATTATTTTCAGTCAAAATACCACAGACAAATTCATGGAGGTCATTGTCCAGTGGTTTGTTGGTGTATGTTCAGGAAGGCAGGGCATCTTTCTGCTGCCTTCATTTGCTCCAACTAACACAGCTTTCCAAACACAAGTGGCTAAACTTGTGCCTTTTACACCTTCCCAATTCTTCTGACACGACATTCACTTCCATTAGACAATAATTCTTAGCTGAAGTTGTTACCAAATGAGCCCTGACATGATCCCAAACCACTTCAGTGAGAAAAACAGTGGATTGGCTGGGATGGCTGTAATATTACAACGCTGGAATACCCCAATCAGTGAGGGTTTTGGATCATCTAATTTTACATCCAAAATGAACCAGCAGATTTGCAGTAGCTGAATCAATGAATTTTTTTTTTTTTTTAATTTTGCAGATAACATGAATTTATATACTTGAATTTAAATGAACTTAGGTAGGATGAAGATTGGTTATTTTAATTTTTAATATTCCTCCCTCTCTTACCTGTCACTTTACTTATTTGTTTTTGATCATGAAACTGTAAGCAGGTATTTGAAGTGAGAAAACCCTGCTATATCATAGCCTGGCTGTATAAAATGGCCTGAAATTCCTGAAGTCCCATATTATCAGTTTGTCAGCTCTGAGTTTGTGTGAAGCTGCCATTACAGAGCCTTTGAAATAAATTCTAATCCACAAAAAAGCAGTGATGTAGAACTATTTTTATTGAAAACACATCTACAAAGTAATGTTTCTCAATCCACTCTGGGTGCATAACAATGCAGAACCAGTGAGGGATGGGAAAGGGAATCTTTCTATAATACCTGATTTCCATAAGAAACAAAGTTAGTATATAAAAAGATCACATTCTTTGTGACACAATTCATTTTTCTCAGCTGATGTCATAGAAAGACAGCCATTTACATTGTCTTTGCAATGTATTTCCAAACAAAATCTTAACAAAAGATTAAATTGTTATGCCATAAATTCTACAGTTAATGTTTAGACACACATTATGAATACAGTATCTATATAAAAATATCTCTAATTAGATATCAGAAAATGCCTGTCTGTATCCTAGTTTGCATTGTTAGCAAAAAATAACCCCATGTTTGTTTTCTTTCAGCCAGAGATTCATTTAGAGCTTTGCTGGTTTAACTGCTCAATACTCTGTCTTAAACCCTGCTCAATTCATTCACAGGAGAGTTCCTGCTAGTATTGTCTGGATTGCTCAACTGGGGAAGATGATCAAGAGTTTTCAGTCCTAAAAAAACCAGTCTTTCCTGGGAAAAGATTTACCTTCAACCAGCATGCCGACACTTTCACTACAGTTACTTGTACACTGTATATATGTTCTTTCAGAGACAGAAGCAACATACTGAGTGTTTTTTGGGTGGCAACTGGGACATTGCAAGGCAATCCTTCATTTCTATCAGCAGAATTTTTCATTAAGGGGAGAGAGGAAGAAAACTGAAAGTTTTAATAAAAAAGATCACTCAACACTATTATGCCTGTCAGTTACTATATTTTTCATTCTCCCAGCAGTTACCGCTTTATAAAACTTCCCAGTTTAACCTCTATAATAATGCAAGGCAAAAAGGAAAAAAAACCAACATAATCTATATTTCTAGAAAAGGGCTTCATCAAGGAATAATCTTGAAATGAAGAAGAAAAGCCACAGGATTACACATGCATTGTCTCCCTTTTTTCATTCTTTCCTTATCCCATGAAAGAAACCTAGAATATTGTGCTTTAAAATCCTTTCTAATTAAAATGTCAACATTTATTACAGTATTTACTATTTTGCAATTTATACATTTTTCCTAGTAAAAAAGCACCCATTAATTTTACTTTCTAAAGGGTTATGTTTTCTTTTTGAGATGCTACTGATAAATACACAAGGATTTTGAAATTTCACATTAAGATAGGGAGCCTTCTTCTCCAGATGCAAAAATGTATATCCAGCTAATAGCTCTATAACTTATCAGTGGGATGAATAAGCACTTGAGAGGTTTCCAAACAGAAAATCCCCTGTTGCTCTCTGGGTTTCAGGTTTAGAATACAGTCCCTTTAGGATCTGAGCATCTCATCCCTCTGCACCTTCTGCAGAAGGCTGGCACTGACTTCTATTGCTATTGTTGCTTATTAGGTAGGTAAATGGTGTACCCAGAGCATACTGTGTTTTTTTCGAAACAGAGGTGAAGACACATTTTCTGTCCCAGACTCAATACAGCCCAGGATTTGCTCCTGCAAACACTTGCACACATAGATTGTTCCACTGGGTTGTAATGTTGAAATTAAGGGGGAAAACCCAGATTGGAGGTTCATACATGCATAAATGTTTGCAAGTCAGTGGGAGCTGACTAGGCTAAATTTTTGTCAAGGTCAGCTGAGGCTAATGCAAAAAACTAAGTCTAGATAAGATAACTTTTCCAGAAACATTTCAACTCAGCTGATAAAAGTGCTGGTTTGGGGTATTTTTTGTTTCTTTGTTTATATATCATCCCCCTTTTTATCCATTCAGTTAATGTCCTTCTTTTTAATCCTGCTAGTATTTGAATAATATAACACTAGAGAAAAAAACCAGATAAAAAAGCAAAAATCCTGTTAATTTACTTAGCTGGATGCAGTTATCAAGTTAGAAGTACTGATTGTGTGTTTATAGATGTTAGGAATTTTGCAACAGATATTTAAAAAAATAAAACGATTTTCAGGCTCTGTTATCTGTTTTTACTTTCCAGTTCATTTAAAAAAAAAAAAAAAAAAAAGAAGAAGAAAATAATAGCTTCACAGAACAGAGTAACATATACTCTGATTTTTGTTTTTATTTGCTTGACAATCTCTCTTTTTATTATCCCCATTTAACACATGTCTAGCCGGACCAGTGCTATTGCCTGTTAATTTTTTTAAAGTGGGAAGCTGACATGTACTGTAGTGATTGCTAATTTGGAATGTATTTTCATTAATTCTTTCCAGTGCTAGCACAAAGGGAGATATCAACGAATAAGTGAAGTTTGTGAATTCAAAATGGCTGGAAAACGTGTATTTTTTCCACACTTGTAGTGTCAGACTTGTGATTTCTTTACCCTACATCTTGGTTTCACTGTCTAGTGGTTTCTCACCCTCATTTTCTTGTGAGATCAATTGGTATGGTTTCTTCATCTCATTCTCCTCTATCACAGAATTACCCATTTCAGCATCCCTGTTCTTCAGCTCATGCCGTGATAAATGTTCAACAATTCCTGCTCCGATGGAGTCTCCCAAGACATTGGTAGTGGTACGGAGACGATCCCTAAGAAGAAACAGTAACTTAACCTTGACTTCACCACTTGTACAGGTAAACATGCAGACTTGTTAAAATGGCCCTTAAGTAGTTGCTAGGTGCTTTAGCTATTTTATATATATATCAATTTATCTGAACTGTTACTACCATGATTTCTTCTACAGAAATTAACAAATATACTAGGATTTGGAGTTACGAAATGTACTAATATTCTTGACAACCTGACAGCAAGAAAGAGCTGTGTGGTAAGGACAAAAAAAAGAGCATATGGCAGATGCTTCTTAGGGGAATTTCAATAGGTTGGTTGTTAGGGTTTGTATCCTGTGAACATGTAAGTCAATGAGAATCTAACTTGTTAGGGTCATTTCTCTCCTGACCATAAATTATGGTCAGTAATTTAGGGTGGAATTATGCTGAAATAATTCAAATTAAACTACAACAATTCAGCCCTTTTAGAGGGCTCTGCCCAGATGATGTAGGAGGAGGCCTGACGAGGAGTGACTGGAACTGTTACTCAATAAGCATCCACCTACATGACCCTGTGGGCATGTGGCTAGATAATTATTTGAATGCATTATCTTCTGATTACAACATGGGCAACTTTTTACAGGGATCACTTGAGAAGACTGAAGGGTAAAAGCCTCTGGAAAATATACCTAAAAGGCATTAGACAAAATACAGATTGGAGGAAAACTTCTGCTTTTGATTTTGTTCCTGGACTTACCTATAGGTGTCAGATAGTCTTCTACAGACAGAAGAATGGAAAACCTGAGGGACTATACATTCTGGTGGCTGGATAAGAGAGTTACATGACTGTTTTTCATTTCTGTGTCCCTAGGCTAGACATATGAACCTTTCCTAGATTAGACAGTCAGCAGGGCTACAATGAACTGGGTCAGATCTTAGCCAGCTCTGAGCCTGATTGATGGGAAGGTTTTCATTGCCATCCTACAAAAAAATAGAAAACTAAAGCATTTTTTTCTAATTTAATTACAGTGTATCTGAAAGTTTTCTTAGTACCCTAAGGATAGGTTTCTAAGTAACCCTCTCGCGTGGAAGAGGAATCATCATTAAGTAACACCCCTCACCATCTGTGCTAAGAAAATTCCATAATCACAAGAAATTATGATTCTTTTAATGCTTCTTCCCAACTACCTTCCACAGCAGAAGTATGCCACTGCAGTATTGCCAGAATGTCCCTATCTATTGCACTTCCAAATATGATCTAAGCCCTTAGTGACTCCATAAAGATACTTACAAGAACCAGTCCACTGCAATGATAAGAGTGATGTCATCTGTGGGCAAACCTACTGATGTGAGCACAATGACCATGGTGACCAGTCCAGCTTGAGGAATGCCTGCAGCCCCAATACTGGCAGCTGTAGCTGTGATGCTGTGCAAAGAGATGGCAAGAGAAATAAATTGACTTCCGCAATAAACTCTCCGTATCATCCGGCAAACATTAAAACCAGATATGAAGTAAGAAGGCATTTGCTTAGTAGTAAATAGAAAGATGAGCCCAGTTCCTTATCTGAACACTGCATAGCTGCAGTGGAGTGTAGATCTTAAACCAAAATGTTTACACTACACCTTATTCCAGAACCCTTGAAACATGATTTTTTTTAGGCTGTAAATACTCTACCAAATGCTATGGGCCAAATAAAAATGTTATAGCTACATGCCCCCACCCATTGAACAAATTCATTCCACACACTCAAACATGTTAAAAGAAAAGCTGGGGAGAAAATTTTGTGCTGGCAGATCTCATGTAAGAGCTTTTATTCTCTGTCCATCTCAATATAACTTCCTGTCAGGTGAAGTATCTGTCCTCCAGCAGTTGGTGTTCTGCCATCAGAAGCAGAAAGCTGCAAGAAACCTTGAATCATAGCCCAGTTACTTGATAGAAATATGCTTGTTCACACCTGTTTTAGGAATCATTTGTTTTGTCAGGTGATTTGGCAGAGAGCAGCTCTAGTACTAACGAATGTGGAACTACTGCCTTGAAGTGTGAAGGCCGAGTTTTGCTTTCTGTTGATGAATATTTAATTAAGCTGGTGTTTTCTATGGAGAGAAGCACTTCTGCTTGAAAATCCTCTACACTCCCAGTTCACCATGTCTCACTTTTCAGTGTTCCTCAGGGATAAATACATGTCTCTCTGTCCTACAGTGTCCCTCTCTCCCTTCTGATATTTATTTCTTCTGCACATGCACCCAACAACCTTTTCTCTTGAACTGTTTGAGGAACATAATGAAATTAACACAGATTGGTTATCATTGAGTGCTACTTATTGGGTTGTTTTCTGTTCTATTTCAAACTTGAAGGCTTGTGTGCTTGAAACCATACCTGTCTTCTGCACCACTATCAGCTGGTATAACAGAAGGTATTACTGCTCCTTCCAAATCTTGCTCTGCTTGTGTCCTGAGACCATCAGGACTAGGAAAGCACTATCTCTCCTAGCATTAGCACTGTGATGCTTTTATGCTACTGCTTTGTACATGCATAAGAAACTACTTGGTTATAAGTCTGTGGGTCCCAAGAGCTTCCTGAGTTCTTAAGAAAGAAAATTTAAAAGTCATTGAAAACTGCTCTTGTTGACTCTACTAAGTTCAGTGACACATTTTCTTAAAGGTTTAATGGAGAATATGTGCTGGAAGGCCTCTTCCTTGCAGAAGGTGTAAGTCATTACAGTTATTCAGCTACAGTAGCAGTTTCTGTTTTTAGCTCTAGATGCTTTTGTTTAATCCCACATATAACAGCAAGGAGGAGTCACCACAAAGGTGCTTTTATTAGATGTATGTAATAATGGCTTCTGTACCTGATTGTGATAATCTGGCCAAAGTTCAGTTCAAAGTTGTTAACTTGTGCAATGAAAATTGCAGCCAAAGCCTCATATAAAGCAGTTCCATCCATATTAATTGTAGCACCTACAGGCAGTACAAATCTTGTAACTCGTTTGTCCACTCCATTTATTTCTTCCAGACACTTAAATGTAACAGGTAGTGTTGCAGAACTGAAACAAAAAGAAAGAAGGTAGTACATGATTTAAAATCTACAAAGAGGGAACGAAAAGAGTGTCATGCATTGTGATGACAAGAGAGATTGTTCTGTCCTAATTTTTATGTGATCTACCAGATTTTCTTTCTTTTTCTCTCTCTCTCTTTTTTTTTTTTTTTTTTTTTTTGTTAATGTAAAGGGTGAATTTAAACACTTCTAATAGTGGAGGTTCTGATATTCTTGGAAACATTATCCAATGGTTAATTAATATCACTGTCTATGTAGTCCCTAGTCTGAATGTGTCTAACTTCAGTATTGGGTCACAAGATTCTTCTTCTGGGCAGGGGAATCTATTTAAAAGTTCCCATTTTTGATTTTTTGTGTCATGTATGTCAACTACGTTTAGGGACGATTTAATCCTAACTCTGTTCCAGCCAGGCCCTGTACACCACTTAATCATGTTCACATCCAAACATGATATAAATGATAATTTCATTTGAAGACCAACCCAACTGAACGTTTTGCCTTCATATGCTACAGGAGTGCCATTTAGCCCATTAGACACAAAACTCCTTTTCAGAAATACTGTCTCAGAAAGGGGCATAAAGCGGTCATTTCTTAAGAGTTGCCTGAGCTCTTTATTCTTAAAAATGCATCTTTACATCTGATGATAGGAAAGTCAAGAGGTTTTTCAAGACCCAGCAATTCAGGTCACTCTGTCTCAGTGGCCTCTTAATTGTTAACTACTTAGCAGAGTTTCATGTCTTTGAAAACTTTATCAATATTGATAATATAAAATAAAAAACTGATAAAATGTAAAGAAGGGTTATGAAAGACTACGCTAGAAAAATCTCTTTGAGGACAGTCAACTTATAGTTGGATTTTAAAGCTTTTAAATCAACTCACAGTATAGTATGCTCTCTTGCATCGCTTTGGTTCTTACTGAGAATCTTGAGCAACACCTAGTGGAATGTCTTACAAGACTGACATCAAAACATCAAAGGTGAAATAAATAATTGTCCCTCTCTGCCCATTAATATGTTGTAATAATTGTTTTAAGTCTTCAAGATATTTTTCAGTGATACAACACATCAGTTTCTACATTAGTGGTCGCAATAGCTTCTCATCCCACATCTTCAAAACAATCCCAAACACCAGGGACTTGAATTTAATAATACAGATTGTCTCACTTATTTAAAGCATCTGTCTTTAGGAGACACTATTAAAATCTATTAAAATGAAAGGTTCTGTTTGGTTTAAAGTGTGAAGAGTAAACTTCCTACTCTAGTATGGCCCTCAGATTATTTTCCATCATTGATTTTTCAGGTAGGCAATGATAAAGTTGCAACAAGAAGTCCAAGGGTAACCAAGAGAGACTTCAGGACCTGGCGACAACTAGTTAAGGGATCAGGAGCACCAACAGTGTTCTTCTCTGTCCCCCCAGTTGCAAGGAACGATGAGGGAAGAAATAGTAAGAGCCAGCAATCAATACCTGGCTCCGAGCCTGGTGTCACCAGCAGAGCTTTGGGTTTTTTCAATCACAGGTCAGTTTACACAACACCAGGCTTGCACAAAAGATGGAGTACACCTGTCTCAAAGAGGGAAAATGATCTTTGCACAGGAGTTAGCAGAGCTCATTGAAAAAGTTTTAAACTAGATCTGAAGGGGAAAGGGTAAAAAAAGGGCTTGCTAGAGATAAGCCTTGGAGCGGCACACCAATGTTTGAGTGATGTTGTGCTAGTGAGGTCATTGGGTCTGCCATTTCAGTGGAGGTAGAGGTTAGAGAGCCATGCAGCAGCAAAGACACCAGAGTTACTGTTGTGTTAGAAACCACAGAAGTGCCTCAGGATGGTGATGTAGGAATTAGGGCTTCTCCCCCAAAAAGGTGTCGGGATCAATAGCCCAGCTGAAGTGCATCTGTATGAATGCATGCAGCATGTGCGGTTGGAAACCTGCCCAGCAGAAAAAGACCTGGGGATGTTGATTGAGAGCCAGCTGAATATGAGCCAGCAGTGTTCCCCGGTGGCCAAGAAGGCCAACAGCATCCTGGCTCATTTCAGAACTAGTGTGGCCAGCAGGATGAATGAAGTGATCGTCCCCCCTGTACTCTGTACTGGTGAGGCTGCACCTTGGATCCTGTGTTCAGTTTTGGGCCCCTCACTACAGGAAAGACATTGAGGTGCTGGAGGGAGTTCAGAGAATGGCATCAAAGCTGGTGAAGGGTCTGAAGCACAAGTCTGTTGAAGAACAGCTGAAGGAACTGGTGCTGTTCAGTCTGGAGAAAGGGAGGCTGAGGGGAGATCTTATCACTTTCTACAACTACCTGAAAGGAGGTCGTAGCATGGAGGGTTGTGGCAAGGTGGGTATCAGTCTCTTCTCCCACGTAGCAGGTGATAAGACAAATGAAATGGCCTCAGGTTGTGTCAGGGGAGGTTTAAATTGGATATTTGGAAAAATGTATCCACAGAAAGGGTTGTCAGGCATTGGAACAGGCTTCTCAGGGAAGTGATGGAGTTACCATCCCTGGAAGTATTTTAAAGACATGTAGATGTGGTGCTCAGGGACATGGTTTATTGGTCGACTTGGCAGTGTTAGGTTAATGGGTGGACTCAATGATATTGAATGTGTTATCCAGCCTAAATGATTCTGTGATCCTATGATATGGTCTGGAAATAAGTATTTGATTGCAATACTGTTTCCTTTCATCATAGATGCTAACCATTTTTTTATTAGTTTGATGTACCTATGACTTCATTAACAAAGAGGAAAAGTAACATTTCTGTTGCAGGTTGTATATCCATTATTGGCTATCAGGTTTTTGAGCACAGAACATCAGTGGCTAATAAGGGCTTTCAAGCTCTTCCAGAATCTCTTCTGAATTTCCTGTTTTGCTCCTCCATTTTGCCATGCATATCCTTTGCCAGCTGCATCCTTTACCAGCCAACCATTACAAACTACTTAAAAATCTCTAACACCAAGGCTAATCAAAGTCACAAGGGTTCCACCCGTACAGTCTGCACCTCCAAACAGACTCATTTCATCTCTGTTCAGGGATTCTTGCAGAAAATAGAGTTAAAGTTAATATAATTATCTCTACCAGAGGGCAGTAGAACTGAAATAAAGTGCTGAAGTAGATACTTGAAGAGAGAGTTAATCAATTACATTAGAAAAAATTGTTTTTCAAACCAATAATACTATAAAAACAATATGGCCTTAAAATATTGCACTATACCTGGAAGATGTTCCCAAAGCTGTGACTAATGCCTGGATTAAGCCTCCAATAAACACCCAGGGGTTCTTACGAGTGATCAGGAAGTAGAGAAGAGGTAGGACAATAACAGCATGAATTAGCAAACCGATGATGACTGTTACAGTATACATGGCAAGCTGACCACCAATGACACCCATGTCTTCCATCTCAACAATTTTTCCAGCAATCAAGAAGAGGATTCCAAGGGGAGCATACCTGCAAATGAGAAACCTAATCAGTATTGTACTGAACAAAGTAGAAATTCACTCCCTCATCCGTCGCTTTTCTGTTTATATGCATGCATGAATGTAGGATTTCACTGTTGGGATGACTGTAATTATTCATAAGCAGTTCTAGAGTTTAATACTTTAACTCTTAACCATTCAACCTAGATTAAACCAGAGCAGTGAATGTTTCCAATAAGCTCTGTTGAATTCAGCATCTGGGTAAGTATTTCAAGATATATAGCATGCCTTTCAGACTTGTAGGGAGATGAACTTCCATTCAAGTGCCATTTAAAAGCTAGTTTAGGGATTTCTGTTACAGTTCTGTCTGTATGAACAAAGGCTCAACTGACATAGTTGTAGACAATATCAAGTGGCCAGTTTTATTATCTCATCAGTGCTATTTCCCAGGTTGTTGGGGAAAGAACCCACACAGAAGGCTGATAACTTCCAATGATTTCAAGCTGTTTCTGGCCATGCCCCATTTTATTAAGTGGGGCACTGGATAAATACTTTAGCATGAAGCATGAAGTATGACAGAGGTTGTCTGCATTGTAGGGCAGGAACAAAGGTGATATGATCTGGTTTTTCTTAGTGGTAAACATAGTTAACAGATGAAGAAAGAGCTAGTGCTGAGCACAAAACTCAGCATAATTCTACCACATATGGACTTTTGGTACAGCCTTATTTCTATAAATGTCCACTTGTCTTTTCACATGAAGTTACCACAGAACAAAATTTATCCAACATATTTCAATTGTACTTTAAGCCACCAAATCCATATAGAAATTTCTCACAAGTAACAGTTCTCGTCCACTGCTTTGTTATCCTAAGTGTGCTTGTAGAGAAGGATAAAAGATTTTTGCTTTGTATAGAAGTTTCCTGGAAAAATAGAATTTTAGTTACTGGAAAAAATGTATTTATTTTTATTTCAGTATCTAGTACTGCAACGTATGTGTGTATGCTCTTGGGTAGGCTTTTGTTTGTTTTCTGTAGTAAAGAAAGCAAAACAACATAATTAATTTTCATAATTAACCTTCTACATGACAGATAATGAATCTTCTTTGTTGGCAAGACTTCATACCTAATGTCTGAGGGAAAAGGTATTGGTTTTAAATACCTACTAACACAATAAAGAAAGTAGGACAATTATGTGTATGTGTAAGCAGTGTAGCTACAATGCAAGGACATACGTACATACTACAGTACTGCAGGAATCAGTTGGATTGGAAACTAGTGATAAGAAGGTCTTGCTGTGTAGAAATAAGATTATGAGAGAGGTTTGTCCTTTTCCTTTACTGAAGTCAGATTAGGATATAAGGAAACTTTGATGGCATACTGTTGTGATCACTGTCTTTATGAAGACATAAAATGGCTCTGTATAAGCTTGGAAAGTTCTGCCATAGACCCCATTTTTTCTCCTGTCAGAAGCTAAACATACTGAAAGAGTAGGTATGTTTGGTCAAATTATTGACATACAGAATTACAGTTCTGGTGTTTACTTATGAAAAAAGGTTACAAAGCACTTTAGATCTTACTGTCTGACTTCATGTCAAATAGACTCTTGCTATCCAGTGCCTGACTGTGGTGAAAAAATACTGTTAGTGACTTAAAATGAAATTTATCAAAGAGGTACTTACCACATGATTAGAGCTACCAATCTCATGATAGCCTCATTAAGGCTGTCAAAGAAGTCTTTTAATGCCCGACCTTGCTCCTTCATGCTTCCAATCACCAGGCCAAAGCTTATTGAGAAAACCACCAAGCCAAGGGCATTCACTCCATTTACGGAACCTGGAACAGGAACTATTTCCTCTTTCATTCGGGTGAGGGTTTCCATTGCTTCTGACACATTGCTTATTATGGAAGCCACTGTGGATGTGTCATTGGATGGAATATCTACCTTAAATATTTTCTTTTCATAGTTAGTTTTGAACTGTTTAAACGAAAATAAAAGAAACACGGAAATGATGTGAATTATAGCAAGCAAAGATAAAAATCACACATTAAATTATTAATTACTATTGCAGGGCATTTCACTTCTTTTTGTAATATTTGTTGGTAAAATGTACTGTTATGAAAACCTGACTTTCCTGAAAGCAACAAATATTCGCTTTAACTTCAAGAGCTAGATATTCACCTTTAGCTTCCAGAACTTATTTTCTCATATCACTATCAAAGATGCAGATTCGCCATGTTAATGAGTTTTGTGACAAAACTATTGATTCTTAGTTTGCATTTTTAAATTGTTGTTTTTTCCAGTAATATATTGCCAACCGTTAAATAAATAGGTCTTTTTGGCTAGTAAAATATTTTCATGTGCTCTGGAGTCTTCTTACTTCTTCATCATTCTGAATTAGAAAAAACAGACTGGAAATAACTTAAATATAACATACCTCATTTTTCCTTTGCCATGGCAAAGCTGCTAGTTTTCCGTGCTTTGCACTAATGAATCAACATTTTTCTTAATTAAGAAAAGTGTTCTATCTTATATGGTTCCATTATGGGATGTGCAAATCAATTTCAAAATCTCAATATACTCCTAAACGTCTGCTTTGAAACCCAGTCTTTCCCACGTAATGCTTTTCCAAAGAGAAATGTGCATCCTGAATATTTCTGTCTGGGCTCAAAACACCCTTCAGCCCTGCCCTGATTAAATTCTGCTGAACACAAGGAATACTGAATATCACTAGTGAAATGTTTCTAATATGTCTCACGATGCTAAATACCTTATTAAGGCAATGGGATGCAGGTGTCAAGGTTATTCAGCAACTTTGGATTTTTATACCTTGGGATGTGCCAACAAGAGACAAATATCACATCCAGGAGCTGTAGTATTATTACTAATATCTGGAGGCTGTTGCTCACTCCAAAAGTATTTCAGTGAAATGGAGCACTTATGACTAATGCAAGAAACCTGGATATCAGCGTCTGTCAACTCTGATCTAATTTTCTGTTATCTTCCACCCCTGAGTAGTTTTATGCACTCCATCCAGGTATTTGTTGTGTCGCTCTGAAGGCTTTGCATCTTTTGGAGTTTCAAGTAAAACTTACTTACAGGAAATTTATGGAAAGTGTCTGAATAAAATGTAGCAGAACAAATCTCCATGGAGGTCAAATATTCTTGAATTTTAAATGAAATTTGCTAAAATATTTTAATATTTGGGCTGAAGTTAGAGGAGACAACTGAGCTGTTCGAACTCTTGGCTGACACAGAAAAGCCCAGTTCCACTCTCCCACCCGCTTACATCCAACCTGTTATAATTTCTCCTCTGTATAAGTTCTAATTTGATCTCTCAGTGAGCCAATTCTATTTTTTAAATTGGCAAAAAACTTACCTAACAAAGAAAGCGGCTATTTTTTGGTAAAGGTTGTGTAACTGAATCAGTTCACTGACTGAAGAACGCCTAAGAGGGCAAAACACTGAAACTACACAGCTGGGGAAGGAGGGATGGGATTGCCCCTTTAAGTGACAGAGAGGTTTTAGAATCAAAATGGAAATTTTCTGGAAGTTCTCACTAAAAGGTTTTAATTCAATCCTGGCAGGAATGTTAAAATATTGCCTAACATTGTATACCACACACTTTTTTTTTTTTTTTTGAATGTATACAGGTATGATAATTGAATTATGTGTATATTTTTGTTACTGTTTTTCAGTAGAAAAAAAAAAAAAAACCTTAGGTAAAAATTCCTTAAAGCAAATATCTGAACGGTGTAATTATGCTGGACTTGTGGGCATACAGATTAGACAAACATAAAAATGAGCAAGCTGCTTAATGAGGACTGGAATTAAAGCCTAATTTCCTAGCAAATTTCCTATTAATTTCCTACTTTCCCTAGACACATCATAACTGACTTTGTCTTGCTTCTCCTCCATTACATTCATGTCCTTCTCTCATTCCTACCTATTTGACTAGGTCAAAAGCAACATGTGATGCGGCTGTTAGACAGTGTTAGATCATGCTGCCTGGCTGGTTGGCTGCTGCCTGTTGGAACAGGCCACGAGCTCAGTCATAAACTGCTTTTCTTTCAGTGGTAGCAAAGTCTTGATTTGTCTAAGAATTGCTCTCCCCACCCACTTTGTCAAATTAGGTTGGAATTCACTATTGAGCTCAAAAATTATGACAGGGGACTGAGAAGAATTTGAGCTGCTACAGGGCAAAAAGTACAGTCATATGAAGTTTCTTACCTTTAAAAACCCCAATTAGAACTCATTTTAGGCTGCAATAAGCATATTCTTTCATTTTTTTGTGCTGATTGTGGAATTTCATCCCAGCAAGAAGATGCCTTTAATTCTTACTTAGTTAAGTATCTTTAGAGGTATAATATGGATTTTAGGATCTCAGCAAAGGCTGTTTCCATTTCAACTACTGGACTGGTTCTCGGAGATGCAGATTTTATCTGCTGACTCACCCCGTTGGTCAGACTTAGGTATTCAGAAATATTACTAGGGAGAATAGTCCTTCTAGAATCCCTTACAGAGTGGTGGATAAATGATTTATTTAGGCTGAGATTCAAAATGGAAATCTGAGCAAGAGAAATCAGAGCAACTTTATTTGCTTTGGGACAGTCACTTGAGCTAGCCTTTCTTTTATTACTGTTAAGTGAGGTTAAGGATAGCTCTGTGGATGTGTTTGTCTTCTTATGCCCAAAGTTGTCTATCAAAAGTCATGAGATGGCTCCTGGTGAAGCAAAAGAAATTAAGGAAGAACAAATACAGGAAATTCAAAGCAGATACCTATTAAGCAAAAAGTGTAGGTTGAGCTTTATTCTTGTTAGTGTTTTTTCTTTCAGATAACACTAAAGGCAAAATACAAGATTACTTGACCACCAAAAACCAAATTTTATTTGTGTGGAATGGTGAAAAAGCCAATTGTTTATAGGAAGTTACAGGATGAAAGACCACCTTCAAGGTGATAGAAAATGTCAAAGTTTATTGAATATATGAGGTAATAGCGGAGTTGACTGTTACTGCTCTGCAGACAAACTCTGCTAAGAGATCATGTTGTGATCTTTTATGAGATTCCTACTTTCAGGCAGATGTCTGTCCTGGTGGGAATCAGAGTTATTAACTGTTCATGTAGCTCAGACTAGCATTTAATAAAACACTGTGATTCTGCAGATCCTTGTGTTTTTGCAACATTCAGGAATGGAAAAAATTAGACAAAGAAAAATCTGTTCATACAATAGATTGTAAGGCTTAGGAGTCTTGAAAGAGCCAGTTACGCTTTACTAGGAGTCCTAACACCTACACTAACAATCTGCGATGGGCTAGACAACATCACTTAAATCCTGTTATTTCTGAGGATATTTGGTGCATTTTGTCTCCAGGCAGAGGTATTTCTGCCTGGTAAGATTATAGATGTGAAATACTCTTAATTTTTCCTTAAGTTCATGTATCAAGAACAAATTAGGAATGAGGTAAATATTATTTGGAACATATGAATGCTCATAGCTTTCTATGAACAACCTTATCTGCAAGTAAAATATGAAATTAATGGCATTTCTGGACTTTTTTACAAGACACTGTGCTAATGAACAACTTTAAAATGAATTCTAATTAAATTATCTCATTATGAAATAGAAAATATAATTATTGCATGATATAACGAATTCATTGTTCACGCTTTTATGGTTATTTTATTTTCATTAGTGGTACAAGACACACACAGTCATTTGACTTGAATATATTGCACGACTTTTTAAGAAGCAACATTATAACATGTAGTGCATTCCAGTGGTTGACTTGCAGACAAGGTAATGCATGGTTAACCACTCTGAAAACTCGTAATTTATTGTCATTATTCTGAGACAGTATCATTAGCACTGTCTGTGCAAAGTCTGTATGATGACGTGTTTTCTAGTGAATGATGATTTTAAAAACAGCAAGTTTGCTTAAATACAAGCCTAAATAAATAAAAATAAGACAGTGATATCCCATCTTCCTAATTAATTTTCTTCTTTCCTTTCCACACAGACAGGTGTGAAAGCATTTTAAATTGTCTGCAGAAGAGCTGATGACACAGGTTAAAATATATCTTCAGTAGTTAAAATTGTCATGATGAACAGACAACATATATTAGTTAGTATTCATGTCTGGATGTGTGTAACACTTCTGATCCCCTTAATAAGGATGAGTTTAGGAAAGAATATTTAATTAAAAATAGCTCAGAAGAAATGTGGTTATCAAATGCACTTTTTCAGTTTTTTAAGCCTCAGTTGGCATCAAATTCCACCTATTCACAACAGAATGACCATCCCCAAATTGTTAGACTGATTGTGTTTATTTCCCAAGTCCACTTGTGTTTCTTTTGTCTTTTGTTATATTCCCTGGGCACAGCACAAAGAACAACCAGTTAAAAAGCAGTATGTGCTTAACAAGCAGACTGCTTACAACTGCTTATCCCCAGACCAGATAGTATTTTTGAATTTAGCAAAGAAAGAGAAACGAAGAGCTAATGACCAGATCTGAAAGATAAATCAAAATATTTCATTAGATACCCATAAATTGGGGGTGAATATAGTGGTATAGAGAGAATTTTAAACAAAGTAATCTAATTTTAGGTAAGTGTGGAATATTCATCTGCAGTCAGTATTTTCAGATTCTCCTGTTACTGTTAAAAATTACACAAGCCTCCAGATGATCAGTGCACAGTGAAGGCAGCAATATATGTCATATGGAAATAATCAACAAGAGAAAGTATACTGTTTGGATTTACAATCTGCTCTTCCCGGTGATGCCAATCTGCCACTGATTTAATTGGAAGAGGTCCTGATAGAGGTAGGGTGCCACCAGGACTTTGGTCTTTCACAGGGAGAGAGGATGTAACTAGTGAAGAACAGAGTGAAGCTAAAGCCAAATATTTTCCAGATTATTCTTCTTAACTTGACCTCCTAGGCAAAGGTGCTCTTTGTCCCTGTAGACTTTCCTGGGCCATGGGGCTGAATGCCACCAGCTAAGCCTGAAATGGTACTTCCTATTCTGGACTGAAAGGTATGAAAGAAAGGATTTCCTTTGCTTTCCTGTGGCTTTCTTTCTCTCTGACAGGGACTTCCCCTGGCTTGTAGGGTCCACAATAGGGCATCCTTTCTGGAGGGCAAGGGGGATTTTATTTCACCAGTCTTCCTGTTCCTGTGGAAGAAAATGTGCAAAGAAGTAGGAGAAGGAAGAGAAGAAGCAAGGGGAGGTAGCTTTGTTTGCCTCACAGACTTGATGGGAAAAAAGAACAAGAAAGGGAATACAAAAGTCCGAAAGACTGAATGCAGAATGGCAGAAAATTTAGGAAGATCTTTCCCGAATAAGTCCTAAGGTCCCAGTCTTCCTTCAGGACTCTTCTTCTCCCAGCAGTAATTCTATAAATGATTTCCCAATTTCATCTAGAATCCCACTCCATCTTGGTTACCCGCTACACACAGCTCAATTTCATTTTGCAGAAGAGCAATTTCACATCCAGAAAATTAACCTTACTCTGCTAAAATTAATTATGCAAAGGAAAGTCCAATTTTCCATGTCTTGGTGTTACAAATTTTGAGTAATAGTTGATCTTTTGAGGTTATAAAATTTGGAAATGATAATTGGTTATAAAATTTGGAAATGATAATTGGTCCTTTATGTTAGTGAAGCTGCTCTGGAAAGGGCTTGCTATTGACGGGGAAAGCAAAAGATTCAAAACTTGCTCTAAGTAGTAACACAGTCATTAGAGGACCTGTGTGCTGGCCATGGTGAGAAAGAACAAAAAACCTTCCAGTGGGTTCAAATGCAGGTCTCTGTCAGGAAACAAACCTGACTAAGGGTACTCTATGACAGAATATGAGCACCTTATATATCAAAATATGTGATGGCAGTGATGGTTTCCAGGTGTGCAAAGCTGTGGATCGATATCAGACAACTATGAGTAATAATCTGGTTTGTGTTTGGGTCAGCAAACACAGTGTTAAAGAACGAGATTAGTACCAGGTGGATCATCCTGCTTCATAAATCTTCTGAAAAACATATGAAAAACCCTTGAAAACAAAGTTATGGGGTCAGATGTACAAAGTCATCTGGATACCTGTGGACCTGTGGATCTTACACATACTTGTTTCTCCTGTAAAACTTGTGTGCTTTTTTTTTTACTATTTTTTTTTTTTTAGCAAGTCTGGTACAACAACATAACTTGTACCTAAAAATCTAGGTTTTGGTACCTGATTCAAATAGTATCATTATGACAGATTTAAAATCCTGATACTCCAGTAAGCATAGCTGCTGCTGAAAAGTCAGAAAAAAACTTTCATTAAACATTTCCTGGTTTTCGAACCATTTTTCAGAAATTCCTTTAAGCTGTAAAGCACATGAGAAACGTAATATACTTAACGTAAGCAGAATCTGCAGGACATCTCTAATCAAGAACATAGATTTAGGACTGCTAGTCACTGAGTCAGGTTTCCTGTGGAAGTAAGATGCTTTATCAAAATAATTTTTCAAGCTGTATTTTAAAACTGGTGAGGTAGTTTGTTCCCATGGCTTCTAATTGGAGATTTTTCCATGACCTCACTTTTTAGGTAATGAAGGTTATAAAACTTACTAATTCCCCCTTTAAATTTAGTCATAATGATTTCCATTTCTTCTTGTATAAACATTTTACTTTAGTGTCTACAGCTCTGTTCCCACTTCGTTTTTTGTACTTGAATACTTTTAAAATCAAGCTTCTTTTTGCTTTATACACTGTGTTTGATAATCTCATCAGCTCCTCTCTCCATTGTGCTCATTTTGCATGAATCCTATGAATGTAATGACCCAAATATACTCCGTATTCCAGACAGCCACATTCCTCTGGCGTTTATTTCCTCTCTTGGAGTTATGTTACATAATATATCTTAGAGCTGAATTAGAGGGGTTTTAATTTTTTTTTTTTTTTTCCTGATGATGATGACTTCCCATCTTAATGCATAACTTACTGTTGATTTCTAAAGGTTTATTTCACACGTGATGAAGAGCTACAAGGAGATAACCGATCATGCCAATATCTGCAAGAGCCAATTCGCTTTCTTGTTTTATTTGTTGTTTATAATATTAGAGTGTTCCAGAGACATAACACCTTCTTTAGCATTTGTTAGGTATCTCAATACAAAGTGCTTGGACTTTGTTGTCATATGTAAATTTTGTGTGCATTTTATGGCAGTTATTCATAAAAATATCAAGTGAGGCATTCCCCATCCTTCAGCAAATTACATGCTATGTCCACAAATCTTACAATTCTTATAATAAACTTATCCGCACTCAACTCTTTCACTTCCCTCATATAAAAACCTCTGTTTTACAGAAGTCCAAAGAGATTAATCTATTGTATTTCACTGGCTCAAAAAACCCCAAGACATAAAACAACAAAAACAAAATCCAAACCCCAAACCAAGCCACCACCAGCAAACACCAACCAATCAACCAAACCACAACCAACCAAGCAAACACCAACCAGCCAAAAAAAAAAAAAAGAACACCAACAAAAAAAGCACCAAACAAGATCAGGCTAGTAGGTTAATAACTGCTTAAATAAATTCCCAAATATTTTTGAAATTGCAATTTGAAAGACACTTCGATCTCTTTCACCAGCTATAGATAATAACTTCCGAATTTCAGATATTTATTAAAAATACTTCCTGCTATGTCTGTAACTTTATGCCCTAATTATTTAATTATTTTGAGATAAAGATGTTATCATTCCCTGACTTTATTGCATTAAATTCTTTGAATTTTGTTTCCAGTTTAGATAGAGATTTTTGTATTTCCATACTGCTCTTCTGTATAACTGTCCTGATTTCATCCTCATCCTTACTAAAAACAGAGGCATAGCATTTGTTGGTTTTGGACCTAGGTCTAGTTTATGTCTAATTTTGACCAAATCTCTAATCTAGAAAGTCGCTGCTTTTTATTGGTCTCTGTTTTTATAACTGAAGAAAATATTACTGTTTCTTTTCAATTCTTCTGCAAGATGTAACTCAGCTGGACTTTGGAAAATTCCTGTTTTATCCTCTTGCTTCTTGACCTCCACATTTCAGATTTTTTATATTGCTACAGCAATAACTGGTAAACAGTATCAGTTTGAGATTGTCTTTGGGGTCAGTATGAAGCGACTAGATTTTAGAAATGCAAATTATAGGTTTTACTGAATATGTAAGGTCCTCCTTTAAGGGAAAAAAAAAAAAAAAAAAAGGAATGCAATTAGTTACTCTTATTTTCTCCATAGAACAGATGAGGTTAAGATCAGAATAATGATAAGGAATTTGGGAAGCAACTTAGAAAGCCCATTTCTACGCATTCCTATCATAGGTGATGGGAAGTCCCATAGTTTGATTTTGTTATTGATGTTCACAAAATTCTTTCCCCTGTTTTGAACCTATGCACATTTCTCACATGACATTCTTGAAATTCTTCCAGTCTTCATACAGATGGTGCATATCTCAGTATCTCACAATTTAACATAAAGTAAATTCTGTACTGAATTTAATGGAGCTTTCTGTAGAGTTACGAATTTGATACTTGAAAAAAAAAATTATTTGCTGTGCCAAGTGTGTTTTCTTCACTTCTCATAGCAAATACTGAGACAACAAGATTGAAAACAAAGCATAGATTTGGTTGGTTTAGTGTGTGTTTTATTTTTTGACAGCTGGCAGCACACATAAGATTTGTTTCTGCTGTAAGTACAACTACATGATATTCCTAAAGAAAGTACTATTACATCTCAATTTCTTACTTTAATATGTCTTAGTTGGAAATAACAAAGTATTTTTTACCTGTTTAAAGCAAGCTTCCACCAGATTTGGAGGGAACATATTTCTGTGGAAAAGAAAAAAAAAATAACATGAGGAATAACAAGACTTTAGTAATACCTTAAGTAGAGGCACAGCTAACAAAGAATTGACCAGATAATTTTCAAATTATGAATCAATAAAATTTTTTCAAATTAATCCTAAGACAAATATGTAATTTTGTGTACAGTGAGTAGAGCTTTGCATATATAGCATTGGCCTGGTTAGCTTTATCAGGACAAAATGTAGTAAGGTTGGATAGATTCTGGCAATATCAATGTCTGTATCCAATGTTGTATAACAGATCTGGTTATGGTGCAGAATATTAGCTGAATTACCAAATGAACAAAGCTCTGTGGGTCAGTGATGAATTTTAATTTTGTATTTATTAATGTTTTCTGATTCCAGATTAATAAATAAGTTATTAACATTTAACACATTTCTACTTCTCAGTTTTTGCAGTCATGTAGAGCCTAGTACCTCAAGGCATCACTTGATTTAGAGTCTTGTTGTGATTAAGAAATAAATTTTTCTGAACTTTGAGTATTCTTTAATAATAACACATACACATATAATTATATATGTGTTTGTATACTTGCTACATATAGGGGTTTATTTCTCTGCTTTCTGTAATAGTGAGTGACATTTGTGAGGGAATTAGGAGCAGCCTAACTGAATAAATCTTGAGGAATCTGAGTGCAAACCTCTTCATGGGTCTTTCTGAAGTCCCCCTTCCTGGCAGCATGACTCTTGGAGGCCTTTCTCCATGTCTCTGCTTCTCCAAATGGGTTAGTGGAACAGAAAATTTTGGTGGCTTTACCTGTGGAAAAGCTCCCGAGTTCAAAACCTCAGCTTCCCTACTCCCAGGAATACATCTGTGACATATTAGCTCTATAAAAGAGACATTGCAGAGTCTCTGAGCAAGGAGAAAACAAGATTTCATATCTGTGCCCCTCTACTTCAAGCATTTTACTTGCCTGCTTCTGGAATTTTTTTCCCATCCATACAATTTAACAAGCTGAGTAGATGCACCAAGATCAGTGGCTATGATTCAAAATTAAGATGAATAGCTAAATCAGGGATTCAAGTGAGAAAACCGTTGAAAGTTGGAAGTAAAGGAAAGCAAAGGAATTTGGTAATAAGGATTGTGCTATGGAAGGAGGGGAAAAGACCCATGCAGATAGCAGAACAGAAGTCTTCCTTTTATGCATGAAAGAAAAATCTTTCTTTGAATATTAAAAGCAGTTTCTTCCCCTGTAACATCCTGATTTGAGAATAAATCCATGTATTCTTTTGTAGTGTTGTAGCAGTTAGAGACATTGGTATTGCATAGTTGGAAGAAACTTGCCTAGTTTATGCAGTCACTGTCTAAAAATCTCTATTTTTGTTCTCATGTGCATCTAAATATTGCTGTCATTGCTATTGGTACAGAAAATGTGCAATATCATAGCCATACCTGATTAAATCAAGAAAGGCATCTGCTGCTGTCACTTGCACAATTTTGCCTTCTCTGTGCATGTTTTCTTTAGTACCTTTCCCAGGGTGGATGATGACCACAATGATTATACCGATCAGTACAGCAATGATCGTAGTACTCATGTAGTAGACTACTGCTCGGACTCCCATCTTTCCTGATGCTTTACTATCCAGGGCAGCAATTCCTAGTAAATTTAAGCAGAAGGACATTCACCTCATACAGTTGTGAGTAAAGAGTATAATCTCAGCATTATAGAAATGGTTTAGTGGGAAGAGTTTTGATGACCAGTACATTTAAAGCTACCCAAGGTAAGTTGGCCCTCTTTGCCACTCGGACTGTCACTGTCTTCCCATCCCACCCCTTATGCTTGTTATTACGTAATTTTCTGTTACAAGAGTTACAGCTTTCTGTGCTTTGTTAACACTGTTAAATGCAAAGTTTGTTGGTCATATGCAGTGTGGCATTTCCTGTATTCCAGGGAGCCAATTCATGTTTTTTTGATTAGCATAGTGACCATAGTCTGAAAAATGTGGCTTAAAAATACGCTGCACCTAATTTGTCATAGTAAGAAAGAAAACAGAGTACCTTGAAGTAATGTTGATAATGTTTGCTATGACTAATGTGCATAAAGAGTTTTCTTCAGTCTCTAGTGAAATGACCTCAGTTTACCTCTGTCCCAAGCCATGGGAGTTTTAAACAGATTAAATGCTGTTAGCTTGTTTCAGAAAACCCTTACTATTGTATGAATAAACATTTAGAGTCTTTTATAAGCTTTGCAAAACTTACGACATTAATCCTAATTCTTGGCTCATCTTAATGCTTCTGACCTAATGTGAATAGCAGGGTGCTCTCTATGGCATCTGCTGAAGTGTTTGTTCATCAGATTACACCAACAGGGCTGCACTGTGGTTTTTAAATGAAGGTTTAGTTCTACCAGGGAAAAAGCTTTGAATCTCTGAGAAGGAGTGTCTCATGAGGACTGTCAGAAATCGAAATGTTCTTTCTCTTTCCAAGCAGGTGCCATTAGTGTTCTTCTCCTTAAAATGCCCCTTTACTCCTTCTCCTTAGAATTTCAAGTAGTCTATAACTTCACCATACTTCATCTGGACAGGTACACCATTTGTCTCAAAGCAGTGCTCATGCTTCTTGTTGGAATCAAGCTTTCAAAGTGCAAAATGAAAAAAAAAAAAAGGTCAGGAAAGGATCTCTTTGCTTTATCATCTCCTCCTATGGAGGAGATGATCATCCTCAGCTACTCCTATGGACTCCTGTACGGCACTGTCTAACTCAGACTTCTCTGGACTACCCACAAATTTATCTAGATGCCATCTTTGAACATATGAAATATGATGAAAGTTGACCACCTTCAACTCTGGGTACTTGTCTCAGAGGAGAAAGCATTTGAAATGAGGCAACAGGATTGCATGAATATAAATAATATGGAAACATAAAACAAGAATAATGACCTGGCAAAACTAAATGTTTTCTTGAATATACTGTACTTCTGTCTATATTCTAAAGGAGAAAATACATGCTACTGGAGTTACAGTGAAAGTATGTTAGTCAATGATGTACCTGAGATCAAGGCTGTGTTCCGGGCTCTGATCAAATCTTCAAAGTATAAAACTAATCACATGCTTCATACTTACTCTCCCATTTCAGCTAGTGTTTGCCTGTCCTTTCAGCAGAAGCAAGTAGAGACAGTAAGATTTATACCCACAAAATGAATTGCAAAGGGAGATCACTAGATTTGCACCCCAAATTGCTTGATATACACGTACCTTTGCATTGGAAGAAAAACTGTTACTGACACAGTAAGAAACTGAAAATGGAAATACAACATTCAAAGCACTTGCTCGTTCATTTCTCTGCTCAGCTTTTCGATCTATAAAACTGGATTATAGTGCTTGTGGTAAGGTTACATTTATGTTTTGAAACTCCGTGAGAAAAATGGTGAATACTACCAAGTAATGAGTATTCTTATCTTTGCAAACAAGAAGTACTGTGGCCTCTTATCTGTGGATGTAGGATTGATTAGTTTTTTTGCAGTCCTCAAAACAATGCAATTGCAAAATAATGCAAATATAATTAACCAATGAATAAAAATAAAGTCAATCATTTTTTTAGAATTTTTGATCTGCTACTGAGTTTCACAATGTTTATATCAGACAGAATTTGTTAAAATTTTTATTTTTAAAGTGTCAGTGTGTAACTTAAAATCAAGTATAATTTAAAAAGTGAAAAATTAATGCATGTATGCTAGTCCACTCAACTTCATATATGTAAGTTACTGTTTCATGTTTTTGCTATTTCTAAAGTAGCAGGAATGGGCTATGTTTTTTTTCATTAAAGCTAAGATCAGCTTTAAGCTTGCTTTACATCCTAAAATATGAAAAAGTCAAATTATGTAGGTTGTTAGGATGGTTTGGAAATGCACAAATGTTAAATCAGTCAGTTCCCAGAATCCTACCCTTGCCAGCTTATAGATTAAGGACTGGATGCTGAGCACTGTCAGCCTAGGCGGTTCACAGGCAGACACACTTACTGCTTTAACCAAGCCTGATCTTTCTTCGTACGTGACACTTGATACTAAGTTGAGTCTCCTACACTCTAAAAATCACTAGGAGTCAGTGCATGGCATATCTTACAACTAAAGATTGCTGTGTTGAAGGATTAAAGCTTGCCATTCCATTTTTTTCTTGGACTGATTCTGGGACTGAGTGATGAACCATGTGCAAGTGGTATGTCAGGGAGCAAGAGTCATACTCTTTTCTTTATTAGCTGCTTTCCAGCTTGGCTTCCTATAATGGACACTGGCTGTGACTACATGGCCTCTTATTTTAGAATGCTCAGTATCATTCCTGCTCTTGCCATCATATAAATGGCTTCTCAGCTTGACAGTAGGGAACAGCAATTCCTCTCTTCTTGAGTTCTAACCACTTGTGGCGTGTGTAGCAGCAAGCATTCAAAGCAGAGGGATGACAGACCTAAGTATGAACAAAAGCTGTATGAGGAGAAGCAAGGCCTCACCTCAGAGAGCCCTTACTGGGGTGCTGCTGGGTAGCCTACCCTCCCACTGATGTTAGTGGGAACTCAGGGAACTCACAGGAAGGACACTCAATACTGTTCAGACCTGAAACTGCAAAAGCTTCCACCATACCAAGAACAAGAATTATCAAAAAAAAAAAAAAAAAAATTAAAATCTGTTTTTAAAGCATGAGAAAATGAAGGGGTTTGTTCTCTTTGCATTTTAAGATGTTGACATAGTTTCTTAGAACTGAATGAAACTCTGGAAGGGTCCTTAATGGAGAAGCAATAAAGTTTGCTCCAAAGCTTTCATGTGTCACAGACCATTGTATCCTCTGTGTGTCCTTTCACAGCCAGCCAGCAGAATCCCCTTTGTCCCGTGGGAGATGTATGTGCCCCTTTCATCCTGCTCGCTGTTCTCTCCTCCACACGGATGCTGGCTTCAGCACCTCTGCCTCCTCCCCTCCCTTTCCCCAGAGGGCCTGGGAAACTTTGCTGTGCCACCAGTCCCCAGGCACAGGGATGCCTTGAAGTTGTCACGGCAACCTGTAGCAGAGCGCCTGCAATTTCTCCCAGCGTGTGCAAGTACACAACAAGAATAGGAATGATTTTTTAAGTATTGATGGGGAGGGAGGGAGGCAGGGGAGGAGGAAAGGAAGAGAAGAAAGAAGAGGGCAGGCTGTAAAACTGCAAACAAACCCAAGCCCTTACCCTTGTCCTCTTCCTTCACCTACTCTTTCCTTCTCTCGAGAAGTAAGGGAGGAATCAGTCACACTGTGGGTGAAATAAAGACATGACAAGGAGTTCTCCAGAATGTCAGGGCAAAAAGCAAAGCACTATGTTGTTCTTTAACAAAGGTGTTAGAGAAGAAGTAGGAGTATTTTTATGATGTAGGAAAGGCAGCAAGTAAATAATCATGTAATTGCAAGAGAAGGCAAAAGAGAGAAAGGAAGCAGGGAAGAGGAGAAAATATCTAGTTAAGACAACTTGTTAAAAATCTTGAATTGTTAATCTGATAGTTCTGATTGTTCATCTGACTTGATCATGGTTCTGCAAATTAACATGAACTAATGATGCAGTAAATTTTTTGAATAGCTGCTATACTATTACTGGGTTTATGTTAATTATATAATTCTGTATCATACTTATGATTCTAGATTATACAAAATTCTAGAATTTACAAATCCAGAGTTGCTCTTATTGTTTTTAATTTTCTTGACATCAAAAGCATACTGTACAGAATCTATGCTTAATCTGCAATTATATTAGGACACACTAATGAAGAGGGATGGTACAGTAGTCCTCAGTCAGGTCAAAGATAAAATACAGTAAGCGTGTTTTCCTTAGGTAGCATTTAAGCCAATAATAGCTTTGGATCTGCTTGTTTGAAAAAAAATTCCAAGCCAAAACCCAGACGCTATGCTAAAAAGTACTACAACTTCTGAACACTGTCTCCCTTTAATTAGCTAAGTATATCAACTTATTTTTTGCAGAACAGTGAAATTGTCCTCAAGTCAGGCCTGAGATTTGAGCTTTAGCACGTCCTAATTTTCCTGTTACGTTACCTAAGAGTTTCTGCCTATGATAAATGGTTGGCAGCTGGTATGACTGAGGCCCTATATCTGTGTGCAAAGTCCAACTCAGCAAAGCATTCCTGGACTTAAATTTGTCTTTAATGTTAATCACTGATGTAGTTTTCTGAATCAGGGACCATAACTAGGAGTTTTTAAATGAGATCTTTTTCTTTACACTCAACAGTAAGTAGTATGCCACTGAAGAACTGGGCAAATAGCAAGATTTATTTTCTTTTCCTTTTCCTAAAAAAAAGTCACTTCTCAGGACTGATCCTAGTACCTTCAGTGATTTTATCATTTGTCAGAACAAGCAAGAATCTTTGTCACTGGGGGAAGAGGATGTGCATGTGAGTATATACATATATGCGTGTCTGTAATTTCAGTTTGAAAATAGTTGAAATGCTCAGCTACTGCTTCTCATTATGAAAGTTCCTGAAATCTTTATGCTGCCCTTGAAAAACTCCTGGAAAAATTAAGTTTATCTCATTGCTTTCTTATACTAAAACTCTTGTGTTTGTAAAAAGAGAATATAACATTTTGCCAACAATATTTTTAAATTCTAGTTTCTTTAAAATTACTTTTGATGCATAATGATCAAAATTTTAAATATGGAATAGAATAGGTCAGTTCGAAGGGGCCTACAACAATTATCTAGTCCAACTGTGTGACCACTTCAGGGCTGACCAGAAGTTACAGCAGGTTGTTAGGGGCCTTGTCGAAATGCCCCTTAAGCACTGACAGGCTTGGGGCATTGACCACCTCTACAGGAAGCCTGTTCCAGTGTTTGACCACCCTCTTCGTAAAGAAATGCTGCCTCATGTCCAGTCTGAACCTGCTCAGATGCAGCTTTGAACCTTTCCCACGTGTCCTGTCAGTGGATCCCAGGGAGAAGAGCTCAGCACCTCCCTCTCCATATCTCCTCCTCAGGAAGCTGTAGAGAGCAATGAGATCGCTCCTCAGCTTCCTTTTCTCCAAACTAGACAAACCCAAAATCCTCAGCTACTCCACACAGGACAATAGTACTCCTGCTCAGTATGAGAGGAACTGCAAGTTCAGAGCCCTGCTCCGGGCACTTGGCTGAGGAGCCACTGGTGTGAGGCTCCATCTGTGGGTGTATGACTGCATGCCTCTAAGCCAAAATCCTGCCGAGACATAGTGATATGTTGTTGCCAGTATGTTAACCACTTCTGAATGAGTGTGTGGAACTAGCTGTACATTCTGGTCCTCATATATACTGACCACTGAAAATAAAAAAGAGGATTTATATGATTAAGATGAATTGTTTCCCTATTCAACACATTAGAACCGAATTGATGGCACTTCCTTGCTAATGTAAATTTTTAAATACATTTCCTTCAGACATTTTGGGATCAGTCTCTAAAAAACATAACATTATGTACAGAGCATTTTTTTATTGCTAATTATTTTCTTGTTTATTTTTTGTGGTTTCTTCATTAGGAAATTGCAGTTTGTTGTTAAGGACTCCTATGGTGGAACAGCAATAATGGCAACTGTTGACTCAGGAGTGTTGTCCTAATTTTGTTTCTTTAAGGTTGTCTTTCACTCTCCTAATGAAGCAGTCTTAAATGAGCTACTCCCGACCTCCTGCAGCCATTTAGCACTGTGTGATGAGTAAACTCTCAGTGTGCGACCATGAGAACAACCCCTTTTGTGTATTTGTGAGGATTTGTGGAAATGAATAACACTGTGCAAGGTCACAGTAAAATATGCTGAGAAAAAAATTTTAAGGAAAAGCAATGGTTAGGTAAAGACAGTGGGGTAATCACCCAAGTTTAACTAACATGACTAGGCTCTACAGCCTTATTCTCTAATAGCTACTGAGCATGTCCTAAGTGGTGCTGAGCATTCCCAGAAAACAAAAGTTAATCAACATCTAACACATCGACAATTGATTCCCTCACAAGATCAAGTTCAAAATTAGCCCAAACTCTAGATTATTATTTTTAATAGCAGTAGCAGTAAAAGAATAAAATTGCAAAGAAGAATGCCAAATAACATTTTCAAATAACTATATGCATTGTTGAAGTTAATTAATATTGAATCAATACCGCTAATGACTTCCCGAAGCTACATAAATACATGTCTGAAGTATAGATCTGTAGACCTTTTTACATGAACTGATGGGACAAGCTGCTCCCAATTCTCAGTTTAATGTATCCTTATTTGAATACGGAAATTTAAAGAAATTAGGTATTTTATTATTTTTTCCAGGTCCATTAAGAATACTGGGCAAATATCTCACAGGAAAGTTAGCAGTTGTATTTGAACCAAATTATGTGATCATGATTAAGCCAAGCTGGGATAAAGTAATGCAATTCAATGAGCCAATTAAATGGCTAAGAGTGGCTCCTGAAGGACTAGACCTGTCCCACAGATTTGTAATCCTATCGCATCCTTTACCACCAGAAAACCATTAACCATGGATTTTGTAGGGTTAGTTTTTCTGTTTGTCATCCTGAATCATCTCAGAATCACGTCATGTGAACACCAGAACTTTTACAAGGGAAACAAAAGGAAAACACATCTGGGGGCAGAAAACTACCATTTTGACAGCAGTTTCCCATTACTTTAAGTTGGCCCTATTGTTGCACTGCAGCCTTTGCTCTTTGGTGACAGCACCGCTAAAACAAGTTAAGCGTTCCTAACTTGTGCCTTCTCATCTTTAAGCTGTTCTCGCCAAGCATCTGAGCAAAGACCATTCACCATTTGATGACAAGAAGAGAACAAGGGTGTGTGAAAGAGCACCTGAGCTCAGGAGAGCTCTGGAGGGCCATGGCTACTCAAACCAGCACTGCCTTCAACAAGAAAAAATCAACATAAAAATATACCCTTATGAAGATACAGACATGTTCCTGTTATATGTAAGAAAAAATCTCACTGCGTATGTGAATCAGAGAAATCACAGACAGGTTGGACTTAACAACATGTAGAAGAGTCCACATAAACACTTAAATAAAGTGTTTCACTTTCTTTGTGAATTCTCCACTACCACAGTGAGGAGAAAGTTTGTATATGATAAGACGTTTTCTAGAGGATGCTAACCTAACCTTGGTATGTGTACTTATTTCTTATACTCATAGAACATTTGTTTTGAAATATACCTGAATGTGGATGCTGGATACCTCTCAGTGATACTGAAAGCTTTGCATGTGCAGAAGTAAGGCAAACTGAACATTGTACTCTTTCTGTTGATCCCATACTTCTTGATGGAAACAGCATAAAAATACATTAGCAAATAGATGTAATATGTGCCAGCCTCAAATATGTTTCCTCCGTCCCCTTCTAACTCTCATTAAGGGAAAAGATTTTGTTACTGACCATGTTTTTTGACCCTTCATTCTCTTGGCTGCAAACACATGCTCTTCTAGTCACAGTTCATAAATTAGAAGGAAAATGTTTGTGAAGCCATGGTAAGATAATGACAGAATATCACTGACTGGTGTAAATGGTAGAGACCCAAATAACGTCTCATGGATTTACTGTGATTTCTACCTTTCAGTTAACTATGAATAATGAAAGACCATTTGTTGCCATTCATCACTGGTACTGCTCTTTCAGTGGAATAACTTCACTTTATGAAACACTGCTCGGTTTCAGTGCATCAAGAGTAGTTGTTAACTTATGAAGAAATATGGCAGTAATACATGCCAGTAAGTATTTCCTAGGTCATCAAGTATGGCATTCTGATACAGCAGGCAAATATATTATGCAGTCTTGGTTGGAAATATATTGAGCTTGAGGTTCAAATAATTTGCTACTTTCAACCTTATTGTTTTCATTGTAGGGTATTCCACAGCTTTGCTCACATCTTACTCTACTTTTTCCGTGTACAAATAACTTGATTGGTCAACAGCTCAGTGTCCAGATGGAGATCAGCGATAAGTTGTATCTCTCAGGGGTCTGTACTGGGACCAGTACTGTTTATTATCTTCATCAATGATACAGTAGGATCAAGTGCACCCTCAGCAAGTTTGAAAATGACACCAAGCTGAGTGGTGCAGTTGACACAGCTGAGGGACAGGAGGCCATCCAGAAGGACCTGGGTAAGTTCGAGAAGTGGGACCATGTGAACCTCATGAGGTTCAACAAGGCCAAGTACAAAGTCCTGCACCTGGATGAGGGCAACCCCCAGTATCAATACAGGATGAAGGGATTGAGAGCAGCCCTGCAGAGAAGAACTTATGTGCACTGGTGGATGAAAAATTGGACATGAGCTGGCAATGTGCGTTTGCAGCCCAGAAGGCAAACTGTGTCTTGGGTTGCACCAAAAGCAGTGTGTCCAGCAGGTTGAGGGAGGTGATTCTGCCCCTCTGCTCCACTCTGGTGAGACCCCACCTGGAGTCCTGTGTCCAGCTCTGGAGCCCTCAGTACAGGAAAATCATGGACTTGTTGGAGGGGATCCAGAGGAGGCCACAAAAATTTTCAGAGGGGTGGAACAACTCTGCTGGGAGGACAGTCTGAGAGAGTTCAGGTTGTTCAACCTGGAGAACAGAAGGCTACAGAGAGACCTTGTTGCAACCTTTCAGTACTGAAGAGTGGCCTATAAGAAAAATGAGGATCAACTTATTAGTAGAGCCTGTTGCAACAGGACCAGCGGTTATAGTTTTAAACTAGAGGAGGGGAGATTCAGGATAGACACAAGTAATAGCAGATGCCACATCCCTGGAGACATTCCAGACCAGGCTGGACGGGGTTCTGAGCAACCTGATTTGGTTGAAGATGTCACTGCTCATCACCAAGGGGTTGGACTAGAGGAGCTTTGAAGGTCCCTTCCAATCATAACAATCTATGACTCTTCCTTTAAAATTCTTCTCTGTGTCAGGACAGTGTTTATCAGTGGGGGCAGGGAAGAATTCCATAAACTTCCTCAGACTGTGCTTGGTTTTGCTAACTAATTTATAGGCATCAAAGTAGTACACCTCCCAGTAAAATTAAATGCATAGTTATGGTATGCTTAGATGCTGCATTTATTGAGTGTCAGTGATATTTATGGTACTATAAGAAACTTCTTGCAAGAATATACTCTAGTGTTCTGAGAATTATAGCTGATTTACTTTTTAGTTTTGCAATATAACAGGAAAACTAGTAAGAAAATACATTTCCTGAAACTCACATCTGCCTGAGAAGGACCCTACTGCGGGGCTGTTTAGATACCCATTTAACTCTTCGCATTATTCTATCTTTTACTCACAGTATTGGAATGTACCAAACAATATGCTTTTTGAAGGGAAACTAGGGAGTAATTTATCTTCTTTATGTGTGCTAAGCAGAGCAGGAGGGAGAGGCAAGCAGGGATTCACAGCAAGCCATGGAGCAGTGATTAGTAACAGCTGACAGTCTCAAACCAAGGCTCTCTTTCTTCGGTTACCTCATTGTAAAAACAGAGTACAAAGGACTGACTGTCTTCAAGCCAAGAATCAGAGACCCAGGAACACAGAAAATAGCAGCTCACAGTTTTTTTGGTAACAAAACACGGCTGCTACCTGCACAGTGCTATTCTAAAAAGACATCCTTTTATGTTCAGACATTTGGACTAAGCTTTCCTGAAAACGGGATTCTTCTGTTGGGCATAAAGCTGCTTATTTTCTGTATCAGAAGTGAAAAAAATGAACACATTTGCTTAAAAAACGCATAATGTAGTGTGGTAAATGATTTCAGTTTAATTAGGAAAAAAGTTAATCGTGGTAGCCGATAAGCCAAAGCACACTGAGTTAGTTTCAATCCTATAGAATCTGTTGTTATAAGACCAAAGTAAATATGCTAGTAGTTGTAAGATTTCTACCCTATTCCCCAAGGATGAAAATGTTGATTTTCACTTATTGTGAGCATATTGTTGAAAAAATCTACTTTAAATGTGAACCTCACCACATCCTGACAAGATTCTACTGATAAAGATATGTTTGTCTTCTGGATGGTGTTAAGCACATTACTTGGTTCTCCATAAAAATCCACAATGAAATTTCTTAAAATACGTGTTTAAGCTTTTAATCTGCTAAAATGCTGGTCTGAGTTTTGGCAGACCATGCCTGGAGTCCTTTACAGACATTTTTGTACGTGCAGCACTTATTAAACAACATTCCACAAATGTGTAGAGCTTCTGTTATCTGACTGGCTGTATACTGTGTGATGAAGCTGTAAACTGTTTGCTATGCTGTATCACTCCTGATCTACTCTAGCTGCTGCTGAAAAATAATATGAAATACTTAATACAGATGTGAAATTAGAGGTATCCATAAAGGAACCGTAGCTAGTAATACAATATAATGTAAAACTGCATTTACTTTTATATCTGGTATGTAACAGAAGTCTGAAGAGACACTTCTGTTGAACTGCTGGGAAAATGAAATGAACATAAATCTAGACAGAGAGGTGCAAGATTTAAAAAATGAAAAACTAAGGTTGCCTGTCTAAAAAAAGATAGAGGCATATCTCCATCTGTGTGTGAACTGACACAGGGTTTGGGGTACGGGATTGTACTGATCTGTAACTTGTTACAGCTCTATGCTGGAGGTATCACCTTCTCACTTAAAATGTGTCCAATATTGCTGGCCAGCTGGTACTTGGCTTCTTCACTAAACTTCCAATAATAGACTCTATTGCAGTGATAGTGTCTTTTATTTGGATGATTGTCCACTAGGATCTGACACTAGTTAAGTTAATTTTATAGAGTTCATTCAACAGCTGTTATCTGGAAAGAATCTTTGCCCAACTGGATGTGGCCCAACTAAGATTTGAACTAATGGCAGCAAGTTTCTAATGCATCTGGTAACAACCTGGCCTTTAGATTTCTGCTTGTAATTATAATTTTAGCATTTTTTAAAAATTCCTGAGATTATCTTTCTTTGTTAATTCAGCAATATTAACGTAATGTGGAAAAGAATGGTATGACATTGTCTTCAGCTATGCTCAATAAGACTTGTTTTTTTGGGTAATCTGAAGTTACTATAGTGACTGCTATCTCACTAAAAAAATCCTGCATATTTTTTTCTTGCAGAAACTACTATCTATGCTTGTAACAGGTTTGCTAATTGCTCTATCTTTTTTTTAGAAACCTTGTCAGTGACACAACACTGATTGGTGCGTATATGTGCAACTTAAAAGTGACAAATGTTCATTTTGCTTCCAGAGAATTTATCCGAGCTGCTCATTAATCTGATGCTTTCCTCTTTGTCGATGTTTCACACAACCTGCTGGTAGTTACGTGTTCTTGTAAGCCTTGTATTTTATTACATCCCTTCCCATGTGCCACACTTTTTTTCAGTTTGTACTATTTTACAACAGTATGTATGTTTTCATGGGCTGTTCTTGATGGATTCACACTTTGTTAACCAACTTTTCTCCTCTCACACCTCAAGTATAATTTTAGTTTCTGTCAAGTTGTAGTGTTGTATGTATTCACATGAAGCGACATAAATCACTTTGAATGGAGCTCCGTGTTGTTTTTGCCATCCTGCTCGCCACACTGATGTAAAATTAGCTTGGTTATCTATCTACGACAGTGAACTCAGCAATGACAACATAACATTTTCTCAATTTGATGAAACTGATCCTGAAAGACCTTACCCCCAATGCTATATTGACTTTGCTGCAGTACCTAGTGTAGTGGGGCCTCAGTCCCTCTGATAGTTCAGGTACAAATAAGATGCATCACTATGTAGTGTTATCTATGAATATCAAAAGGAAATGCATGGAACTCTTTCGTGTCTCTAAGCCATTATTTGTATTAGAAATTGCAGAACAGTAACTGATTTGACAATAGAGAGTACTTTTAGATTGTAATTTTTCAAAAAAATCACATTAAGGTGGATCTGATAAAAAAAAATTCTGCACATACAGTTTTATATTGGATAAAAAATAATCTTGTATTAATAAAGAATCTAGAAACAATATGAGACTTCCTTTATCAAGTAGAACAAAGTCTGTTTAAAGAGCATGGATCTGGTGCAGACATAATGTGAAAAAGTTTTTATAGGTATTTTAAAATTTGTGACCTAGCAGCATCATTTATAACCCATAAGTTAATATTTTAACAATAAATAAGAGCATGCTAATGCATAACATCATAAGCATTTTTCCATTTTTTTTAATGGACAATAAGAGTAAATAATTTAATTATACCCTAAATCTCCCCCAAGAATTTAGTGGGTAACAATCAAATCAACTGCAGGAAAAGAAAAAAGCATCCTATTTGTGAATTTGAGGTCCTCTGGTAATATGCCATATGAATACTAAGGAGGCATTACTTTAGCTGCAATTAGTCTATTACAGTTTAAATTGTTGTTATAATTTGCTTCTTTTTCACAATTCAGTAATGATGTTAAGGCTGTTCTGAGAACTCATTATGAAAGTGTGGAATTGGAGTTTCATGTGAAGAGGCTTTTGTTTTCCTTCTTTTCTCTTCTTTGTTTCAGTGACCTCTTGAACCTTGGGTCACTGATTCAGTTACAGTCTTGCAACATCAAAGCTGTACATTTTTTACTTTGTCTTTTTGTACCTTACAGACTTGTAGGAGGCAATGGAAAGAGGTTAAGGCTTCCTCTGGAATTCCTCACGGTAGTAATCAGTGCTTTAAATAATATTATTCAGCTATTTTCCAAGAAGTTACAGTGCTATGTACAGCTGAAAAATAGGTTTTGGCTTCCACGATTCAACTGTAATACAGTTGCCTTCTGGGCATCATCTACTTGCAGGTAGGATTGAGGATATGAATTTCTATGAGAGGTCTGAGGTACCAAAGAAAAGAAAATATCAGCTGATTTAAAACTAGAAGGATGAAAGAAGGGTTTTTTAGATCACTGTTACTATTGGACTGTTCTGCAGAATAGAAAAGAAGCCTGTTTACTTTTTAACAAACTATTAAACATCCTATCTTGAATTTGAAAGCTTTATTTTCTTTATGGATTTGGGCCCTTTGCCCAGCTTCATTAGCCTTGAGACAGATATTAGCCAGGCATAGTAAGGTAATGTTCTCTAACTTTGCTTTCAGGGTTTGGGGAGTTAAGATGTACTGCAATCATAAATATTGGACAAAGCTGATTTGCAGTGCAACAATGTATTCATTAATGAAACAGCCATTCATTAGGTGAACTCTTGACCAAAACCTACTTTTTCTCTAGCTCTGAAAAGCAACTATATTCACTGCAGAACCTCTGATAATATCTAAGTATTCGCATCTAAGTTAGAAGTGGGTGGTGAAATGTCAGAATAAGTGTTCAGCTCTGCATATGAGCAGAGAGAAAATAAGAGAGCTGTTTATGGAGGAAAGAATCAGCATCAGTATGTTAATTCTAGTGCAAATAGTGTATTTCTAGTACTGTGCTGTACTTTTTCTTATCTACAACCAGTAATGAGCTAATGGTATAGTCGTCTAAGGACAAAAAGGTGTAATCATCTGAAAAAAACATTAATTTAAGCCTATCATTATTACAAATTGAAGCCTTATCCTGAAAAAAATGATTAACTGAGGCACCTAAAGAAATGTTTGTGTTAATGTATTTAATTCAAAAACTCTTCATAACTTGTGATACACTCGAAGGCCTTCAGACTCTTCAGTAGAGATTAACAACAGATCTGACAACTCCTGCTGCTCAGGAACTGCAAGTCATGCTCTCCTAATGCTGGAATATCCTAAACTCCAACATTTTTTCAAATAAGTGCTCTTTGTTGTGTGACTCCTGAGTTTTCGGAATATAGTTTGGATCTATTTCTGACCTTTTCATCACAACTGGGGGCCAGGAATTTAATTTGCTTCGATACTTGACTTCCAGAGATCATAGGTCTTTAAGAAAAACATTAGTATCTGAAAGCTTCTGTTGGCATGAAAGTTCCGTACTCAACTGTTCTCTTTATTTGCACATTTCTTACTCAATATTAGAACTTAATTGCTGTTCAGATGTGTGAAACTGTAAAGAATGATTTATTTCAATTCCCAGATGACATGGCCTTATAAATAACCAGACAAGTCTTTCTATATTCTAGTAGTTTCTGCTTTCCTTTGTAGATTAACATTGGTATAACTGGTTTTGATAGACTTGCAGAGAAAAAGGTCCTTTCAAGATACTGTCAACAGAAAAAATACTTGGAACTTTTTTTATCTGGTGAGACTAGGAACCAAAATTTTTAAGCTTGCCATCCGAGGTGCTTTTGTTGTCATTTTACTAGATATAACTGTATTCACAGTAGCAAGAATGGAAAGTTTGTGGTGTACTAAACTGCCCTGTTTTGCTACGTTAGAATTGGACTAGATGACCTTTGAAGGTTCCTTCCAACCCAAACCATTACATGATGCTATGATTCTTTTATAAGCATATAAATCTCTGAGGAATCTGTGTGTGCACTGAATTCACTGTCCCTCTTTCAGATGGAAATACTGTGCTTTACAATGTTGAACACTTGACCAAGATCAAAAATGCTAAATTGTTGATCTGATAAACTTTGAGACAGACACCTCAAGAAAAGCCAGCATTGAGAACAGGTAGGAACCTGTAGGAATGTCTTTTTCCCCTTTCTGGAATTCACATGGCACTTGCTACCTTCCAGAGGCACACAGGTGGGCTTTTAGTTAAACTGGATTAACTTTGCTGTGATATGTGTCAGTGATATCATTCAGTCAAACCTGTCAAGATCAAGTCCTAGAGAAAATCAAAAGAAAAAGGTTTTGTGTAAATGAGGAAAAGTGTGATAAGGCTGGCTAAAGTGAAATTTCTGAAGCAGTGGATAGAAGTGGCAGAGTATGCCCAGACCTAGCCACAACTGATGCTTTTCAGAATAAGCCATCATCACAAAAAGCAGTTATTTCTGGAACTGGTGCTAAGTTACAAGACTTTTGTATTTTACTTAGCAGTATAACAGCACCCTGAAATCACTCATATGAAGAAAATCAGATCTGATTGCGTGAGCCTGAAAAAGCTCACATGGAGAGACTTTCCACTCAATTAGAAAAGGCTGGCAATTTCTCCAGAGATTGAAGGTTTAGGTAAACATTTTGCTGTGTTCATGACTGCCTCAGGCACTCATCTGGAGACAACATTGCAACAAATTAATAAGGAAAAGGTATTTTAGCATATGCCAGCCACATAGCAGCAGAAAGTTTTCAACTATGAAAACGAACTTGACACAACTGGAAAGCAATTCCTAGCAACCAGGCAAGCTCTTAAATATTTGCAGTGATATCTTTCAAGAGGGTTTTCATGCCATATACAACAACATTGTTTATGTTTTGTTGCATTTATTTCTCAAGGTCTGAACTTGAGAATACAGACCATATTCAGTAACAGCCTGGAATAGAAAGTAAAGAAAAAATATGCATTAAAAGAGGGTCTGGATGAAAGGAGTTGTAGCTGATGCAACTGAAATCCCAGACGTTGCTGATCCTTAGTTGTATTTGCAGTCTCAACAAATCATTGGAGATTTATGTCCTGAGTTTTCTCATTCTTATCCTCCATCACTAGTGAGAGCTGTGTCACGTGGCTGGCTACCAGGATGGACAGTTGTCTGGGCAGCCTTCCTCCTCTTCCAGACAATCCAACGTCTTACTGGAACCCAGTCCCAAGGCTTGAGTCTTGTATCTCTTGTGATGCACAGTGACTTCCCTCACTCTCTATTGTTCAGGAGGCAGGTGGTACACCCAACAGTACTATCAAGAGACAAATATTCACTGTCTTTGCTTCCAGTAATGATGATAATGATGGATCTGCCTTACAGAAGTTTATCATCCAAATACATGGCTGAAGGATACCATGTAGGAGATCCAGCAATTAATTTTGAGGATTAAGTGGAAATAATATATTAGAGGTCAACAACTGCCCATTATCAAAACATCAAAAAAAACCAGGGGTGAAAATAAGGGTAGAGGACCTAACAAGAGCATTACGCTCTCCTGTTTCTGAAAGATGACATGTGGCTTGATCTACAGTTGGTCCTTCTGCAATTAACTGTGTAGCCGATGCAGTGATCCAGAAAGTACTTTGTGCCTGTCAGATTTTACAGCATTGATCTGCTGCTGTACAAGTACTCCCAGTATTGTTCCTGGCATTCCCAAAATGCAGCTTCAGGAACTTACTTGACTAGATTCTTCTAGTTTTCATGAGCAAGGAAACCAATATAATGGAGTTGTGATACATTCACTTGTAGGAAATGGGGATGCAGATCGTGGCGTTTAGGCTAGATGTAAAGAGGTGAAAGGAGTGGGAAAGTGAAGGCTGTTAAATCCTGAATAAAGCCTGTTGTGTACCTAACTATCTCTGTTGACAGTAGTCATTGCCTTACAGCAACTGGTAGGCAAAATCTTAGCAGGTGACCCCTTCAATCTAATACTAAATTCTACAGAGTGTGACAATAACATAAACCTGTGGGAAATTAGTTTGATGGTCAGCCAACCCATTTCTTCATCCTCAGCTCTACCTAATAACAGATTCTTACTGAAAGACTATGAGAAACAGAAAAAGATGATGTTCGCAGCCCTTGTTTGCTCCTCCCGGCATATAGCCTCCAGTGGGAACCATGAGCTTCCTATTTAGAATCCCTGTTCTTCCCCATTCTAGTTCTCCAAAGTTAATAGTCAATGATGGTTATATCTGTGAACTCTCTACTTGCATTTTGAAACTATAAAGTTCTGGCTTGTGGCAATGTATAACACAATTACGTGCTGTGTGAAAAAGTCACTGATTTTCTTTATTACAGGTGTACTCCCTAGTTATTTAATGGGACACCCTGTATTTCCTTTAGTATGAAAAATAATTATGAGATATAATAATACTAGTTACTCCATCTAAGCCCGTACAAATGATTCATAATTTCTGTGGTGGTGTTCTGCAGTGGTATCTTTTTCAAACCAAAAAGTTGTAGTCTGCTTAATCCCTCCTTGCGCTTCACTAGAACTCCATTCCAGCAATAAAGCCTGTCACCTTCTCTGAGCTGTTCACTAGGAGTCTGAGAACTGCTTGTGACCATCTGAGAGCTTGTGATGAGGTGTACTACAGGTGTAGCATGTTCCCCTTTCCCATATGCGTTACTTTGCACTTGGCACCATTCTAGGTCATCAATTATGTTCTCACAGCGTCATTCATTATTGAGAATGTTGTTCTTTACAGTTTCAATCTTCAATATCCTGAATAAAATGCTTCCTCTCGGTGTCCTAATTCCTAAAATGCTGAGGAGACTTGGTTTTACATTTTGGACATTTTGGTGTACAAAATACAAAACCAAGTCTTTTCCATTTACAATCAAATGCAGCTGATTTTACATTTCATAATATTTTTGAGGTTTTTAATTTTCAGGTGTGCTGGTTTTCTTTAATCAATTTGTATTTGTTCATATTTAACTGAAAATATTGTTTTGACTGGTCCCTGAGATATTTTTAGTCCTTCTGCCTTCTGTTGAAATAGAAATGCTGAGAGACATTGTGGATTTACAATGGTTCATCAGTGCTCAGGAAAGATGCTTTAACTCTTATGTGTTCTTCCAAAAAGTTTTGGCTTTTTGTTTTGCCAGTGATTTGACTGTCAGTAAGCAAAGTTTTGATGTTATGCATTTGAGCAATTCACAAAAGCAAAGCTAAACCTTTATAGATGAGAGGTTGCTACCTATTATCAGCTCAATTGGAATCTCATGCAGAATGCAAACTGAACAAAAGAGTGTAACAATCTTTTATTCACTACTTTGTGAAACAACTGAAGGTAGCAGTCTGCTAAAAAATATATTTTGCAATGAAATTTAAATCAGCCTTTAAGTAAGAGCTTCTAGTAAATTTGAGTGATTTTAGAGTTTTTTTTTTTTTTTCAGTTTTGTTGTCTTTAATTATTGCAGTCCTTGTTCTTGAATACCTTTGCTGTTTGAACATTACTTCTTACAGGACTACAAGTTCAAAAACTACGCTGCTGTGTACTTTCTGATTTTGGATGCTGTATGTCACACTTAGGTTTTCTTTTTTTCTAAGGTATAATCAAATTTCATTTTATACCAAGTGTCATTACAAGCAAGAATTATTCGGATTATTTTGACCTCTAAAATAACTTATTTAGGACATCAAAAGATGAGAGAATTTTTGGAAAACCAGAAAAATTCAAACTTTGAGAATTTGGAAAATGGGTTCATTGCTCTGGTGACCAACTAAATTGAGCAAACACTGCCTAACTGATTCTCAATCATATTACTACATGAATTGAATGAGGAAAGCTGTATTTCTTAATACAGAAACACGGAAGAGTAAAACCGAATTCTGTTAATATTTTTGGCTTGCAGCTTTGCTGTGAGTACCCAACATGTTCCACAAGCACTGGTTATGGTTCTACTCTGTCAGAATGAATTAAAGGGAATTACTGCTAGGCCCCTCCTTTTTCTTTCTGGAGAAGGATAACACTGGCTCCAAAGTGTTTGTTCCCCTCTCTGGAATCCTGTTGAATAAGGGGCTTTCCACCTGTTGAAATTAACATAAACATTTGTTGCTGAACGTGAGACAACACCTGGGACCTTGTAGTAAGTATTAGCCTTTTTTCTGTAGTAGACCTGACAGCAAGTAGACAGGAGAACACTGAAACTACACCGAGACTTCAAGCAGTACGGCTTCTGCTTCTGCAAAACTAGACACAGGATGAATTCTCAGCCTCTTTTTGAAGAGGTGATGCACAGATATCTATGAGACCTTCCTATTGTGTACTTTGTTTGAGGGGTCAGGATGAGCCATTTCAAAATTCTGGCCTTTTATGTTTACTGCTATTAATTTCATATGTTAATAAAGAACATTAAAATCATCAAAAAGAAAAATGCTAATAATTTACGAGAGGATAGGTGTTTTGATAATATTTAATAGCATTTGAATTGAGTTACACTTGATGGGTCATTTACTGTCTCATTCCAAATACTAGAAAGGCAAATATAAAAGCTAATTTTCTAAATTTAATAACATGAGACTGTAGTTTTATCTAGAATTAAGTCTTTAAAAAAGACTGGCTACAGCTGCTGTCTGTATGGGGTAGGCTGTGCCACTGTGTAAACAGTTCCTTGTCGTACAATGCAGTCTACGTCCATCACACCACATGTTGACTTTAGGAGATTTTTTTTTTTCTTTTTTTAAACTTCATGGCTAACACATTCCTGTTAAACACTTGCATCTAGTGAAAAAATACGTTCCATTTATGCATATCTGATGATTGGTGACACCGTCACAGCTAGCTGCAGTCACTGGGTGACTTCGGATGTAGTATTTCTACAGCAACTGTCTTAGTGTTGGCCCCATATACCATTCTTACTGAAATTATTTGCAGAAGTTTATGTCCATCTCTACAATGATATAACTAAAACAGCTATATACTTTGCATCTGCTGAACTGTGACAACTTAATCTATGTATGTCCATTAAGATTTCCATCATATATAGTCACCTTCTTTCCTGCCTGGTGGCTATAAAAAGCTTCACCAGCAGTACATCTGTAAGGAGAAAGAAAGCAGAGATAGAAGATGGAAACATGATTTGCCTAAGGTTCTACAACACATCACAGCATTAATTTTTCACATTCTATATGCATAAGTTGTTTCGCATGAAGTCTGGCTTTTCAGCAGTTGAATCTGTTCATATCCAGATACTGCATTTTTCTTGACTTATGTAAGGGAGTGGTTTGGAGACTATTTCAAGTTCAGCTGTTTCTTTTTTTTTTTTTTTTTTTTAATTTCATCTCAGTGAGGGAATAGACCATGTTCTTCAGTGATTGTTTTTAACATTGTCATCATTCATTGCACTCCTTTGACAGATGAAATCAAAACCGTCATACGTACATCTAAGGTTAGTTAAGAGGCATCAACACATAGAAATTCCAGCTTTGTATACTTTGTCTACACTTTCTGTAGTTTTTGAAGTCGTGAATACTGTGAAAATGTTGAAAAAGGCTGGGAACAAAACCTTGTGTCTCTGAGTCTGCCCAAAGGAGAGTCACTTGTGTCTCTTGCAGTTGTCAGTGTTGTAGTCTGTTACTGAAAGGCTGCATCAGTGGTAGGGAACTTTCTGTATCTTCCAGAATCCACAAAAGACAGTCATATTATTATTCGAATTAGGAAGGGGAAAGACAGTCATGTCATTACTCAGATTAGAAACGGGAGAGAATGCAAACAAATGCATACTACAAACCACATACTAAGATGTATTTTTTCATTCAGGTAAACTGTTTTACTACACAACCTCTTTTATTTTGTGTGTGCAAGAAGATTCACAGTCTTTTTCTTTGTGTTTGTATAGAATAGATTTTGCACACAAAATGCTGGTGTGTGTTTAAAATTCATTTGTACATTATTAGCATTACTCCCATTAACAGTTTGGACAGACATTATCATCTAATGCACAATGTGTTGTACTGGTGTTCATGACTGGGATATTTCCTTGATTCTGTTATTCCTGACTTGCTGTAAAACCTTTGTGGATCCAGTGGACTTCACTGTTTCTAAATTCCCTTTATCTTCCTTCAGTTTCCTTCCTTTTCTTACAGTTTCTGCAATGTGCAGCAAAAATTAGTCTCAGATCTTGATTGGGCTTTTTATGCTTTGCTGTACTCTACCAGACAAAGAAATTTGAAAGAAATGTACACAATTTAATCCTGTTTTACTTGTGGACCAGTTTTAAGGCCTGGAATTTCAATTTCATTGTGATCTTGCTGTAACAGCTCATAAAATGTTAACGCATAGGGTTCTTAATTCTGGTGCAAATCTTGCAGCTGAATTGTTATCACATGCATATATATTTATTTCATCTACCTTTTAGGGACAATGCATATTTTAAAATAATTATGTAAAGAGATTTGTTTGTGTCAAATGCTTCATGTTATAATGAAATAAGAAGGTATAAAATATTTTGAACTCCTATAACTGCAGTAAATTGAAAACAGTAACGGAAAAAAATTGTCAACCTTCTGTTTGTATAAGAATTTGGGTCAGATTTGGCCATAAAATAATCCAAAGGGGAATGTAATCTATTTCTTTGGTTATTTATACTGCTTCCCCTATACTGTGCTTTAATTTTGCCTTTGACTTTGTAAGACATACCGATTGGGAATGCTGACTTATGAGCTGTTGCATTTAAAAGCCTGTAGAGAATAAAGACTAGCATAGAGTATGCATATGGATTTGTGTCTAAACCACAAAAGATAAAAAATAAATATATTTGTATAATCTTATTTTCCCATAAACAGTAAAAGATGGTGAAAGGTATGCAAATAACCTCTATTTTCTCCCAACCAGATGTTAGTACATGCCTGGTAACATACATATCAGAAGACAGAATGGACAAAACTATGTACCTGCTTGAGCCACGTGCAATAATGTTAAGGCATAAGACTAACATGAGTAAAAACCTCTGAATGCGATTCTGCATTGTTTCTTTAATGAAAGCACCAAACCAGATTATAGGAAATGTGACTGGGTTGACTTTACATTTTATCATTTATTTTCCCAAGTGTCTGTGAATAACCATCAGAAATATTTATCTGTATAGCAGAAGTCTCCAGTTTCTCAATTTATTTTTCACTTACATAACAGCCCGTAGCTTCTATAATTATTACTTGGGTTTAGTTGTCCTAATTTCTTTGACATTCATAAAAATTATGGAGGAATGTAATCACCCCCAACCTATTTCTAATACCTCCAAGACCATACGGTCTGATAGTGTCATAACTGGTTAGATTGAGCACACTTAAATAAATACAAATGGAAACCCAGAATATCATATCTGGGAGACACTGTCATGCCTGTAAACAACAAAAATATTTATTCAAATAATTTATAATTGGAAGAAGAAATTATATTATCAGCATACAAGACCCCAGAGGAATCTTTTTGAGGTTAGTTAGGAGGTATTCGCTTGGCTTTGCCAAACAAAATACAGGAAATAAGAGATTTGTATGATGGTTGACAAGACTGATTTTAGGACTGACTTGAGAAGCATATGATTTTTGTCAAATGAAGTATCCTATTGTGTGTAAAAAGGAAACCAATAGCATGTATAAAACTGCATAGTATTACACCTGTAAAGGTCATAGTTCATTTTTATTTAGATATGCAATAATACCCATATATTTATTTGAGTATGAGAGTTCTGCAGCAAGCATTTAAGACCATCTTTAAAAATGACATCTGTCATTTGTGAATTGTGTTGAGTTTTCTTTGATTGTCCCTTGCCTGACTAAAGTTTAAAGTGTTGTTATTCATCTTGAATATTACCATCTCTACTTCAAAGGGAAACTCTAAGGATAATCCATTTAATATTACCAAGCATTTGTAGGTAATTACACAAATCTTACAGATACCTATAATTTTGAAAATGAATTCAAATATTTGTATAGGATGATCTACAGCAATGTTTGTTTTACTTTGAGTTCTTCTAGAGAACCAATATGGATGCAGATACAAGGAACTGAGTTGGTAAATTCTCCTGCAATAACTCATCCTACAACATGGAGCAGCAGTGTTATTCTCAACTGACACTGAAAAAGGGTAAATGTCTCTCCTTTTCTACTTTTAATGGCTCTATCAGTGTCCTGCCAGCCTGGGAAGTTCTTCAGATACATGGGACAAGGGCATATCGCATGTAACAGAATTATACACTGGTTGGGATAAAACCTGTCATTGTTTTCCGTACAAGATTTATATATTTCTCTCTAATTTTCAGTGTTCATTAAGCTTTCAGTATTCATATAATATATGTGTATAGAAACAAACTTTGCTTTTTCTTTGGACAAGGAAAGACAAATGATTTTGTCAATAGCCCAGTTTTCTGCTGCTGCATTAACAGTTTACATACATGCATGCTATCTTTGGTATTCATGAAGATGGACTCTATGCTTCTTTGCATTTGTGAGACATCTTAGTATTAAAGCATTTGAAAGTCAATGAAATAGAGAACAGTTTATAGTCTCTGGGTCCTCTGAAAAGTAAGGTAGTGTATTAGGTATTTAGATCCTAAGACTGCACAGTGGGCAGTTTTGGTTAAGTTCTCCAAGTTGCACCACTGATTTGACGATAGACCAAAGTCCCTGTTTTTTTTTTTTTTTTTTTTTTTTTTCTTCTGGCAATCAATAGCATAAATACACCACAGGTATATCCTGAACTTTCATTAAAAATCTGAGAGCTCTTCCATGAAACAGGTGGAATGGCAAGGCATACATCATAATAATAAATTACTTATTACATCCCTACCTCAAGGAACAGTTTAGTAAAGAGGGTGTGAAGCTTATTAGAGTTGCTAACGAGAAGGCATGACACCAGAATGGATGGAATGCAGTTCCTTCCAAACTATCCAATCTATCCCATCCATCACTTATTTTTTCTAATCTATTTCTAAAAGATTAGGAGGTAGACAGTTGTTTTACAGCTCTGGGTTTACAGACATAGGTTATTGCCCACAATAAATAGCTTAAACCTTCTTGAGTCTTGAAACTGTTTTTCTGAGACACATTATGTTTGATAACAATAGGACTTTGTGAAGGAAATGTCTATTCAGAAAGTCAGAGAAGAAAGAGGAGCACAGAGTCAGCTTCGTAGCAGCTCTATATGGTAACTTGTACGGTCATATTGTCTTGGAATTGGGAAAAGCATCTTTTAGTTTCTTTGTATATTGAGTCAAATCCCTTGTTACATTGTCTCTAAAACAGCAATAGCAAATGTATCTCTTTCTGCAGTTTATAACAGTTCTAGGACACAGGATGTTCCTTTTTGAATGATTGGTGTATGCATCTTTACCAAATTATTTAAAAGAAAAAGAAAACAAAAACAACAAAACCAAACCAAAACTTTTTCTTTTTTTTTTTTTTTTTTTTTTTACCTGTGACTAAACTGGATACAATTAGTGGCAGGACCAGCATTTGCAGCATTCTCATGAGTAGTTCTCCTGGAAATGAAAAGTACTTGACTTCCCGATAGCTCATCTTATATGATCGGAGAGAAAATCCAAGGATTACACCTGAAGAGACAGAAAATATATCATAACTTAGTCTTCTAAAGTAGTAGTAACATCTGAACACGAATATTTGTAGAGTACTTACTTGATGTATCTGATTACAACATGCAATTTTTATTATGCCTCAGACTGTACTTCTGATTTGCTCTCTCAAATAGCAGCTACTATTATGAGTAGTCCTACTGAAGCCATCAAATCATTTTTCACTGCCACAAATTCAGAAGATAATTTGTTCTGCTATTTTAAAAAATCTGGATTAATGTAAAAGGTACATCTTAAGTCTTAATGAAAAGGAAACAGTCCCTGCTAGGGTAGTCAAGTGCTTTGAATTCTGGGATTTTGAGCATAATCATATATGAATGCATACTAGCTACCAGCCTTCAGAGTCTTGTCCATGCCTGTTTACTCTGTGGGGCCTGATCCTGTCGATGCTCTTCAGGTTGGATGACATAACCACGACAGACTTATTTGAGAATCCCCTTGTGGTTTGGTCTTCATGCAGTAAAACAGTATCAGGAGGTAAGTAGCTTTACACATGCCTGCCTTCAGAAACACAAGCACTTGCAAAGGAGGAGCTAAGCAGAGTTGGAAGGTCTTACTGGATGATTAAGTGGTGGGTTTCAGTGCCTAAGGGAGTGGAGTGAGGGAGTGGAGTAAGGGAGTGTCTGGATCCATTTACCATTCTGGGAACAGATAAATGGTCTTCGGCATGTTTACAAATGGAAGCTGTAGACTGGCTGACATGTGGCAATCTAAACTTCTCAGCTAGAACTCAGTAGATTTTCTCTCATACTTGGTGTTAACTGCTTTATTTGCTTCTTTTGGTTAATTGACATAATTAGTTACAATTTATTGAAAGTTAAATGGTTTGATGCCTGTCTAATATATGTCTTCCCTGCCCAGCCAGGCAACACTTGGCTTTATCTGGAAAAACCTTACCCATACAGATGGTGAAACTCACCTATCCCTCCTTTCCATTCCTGGCTTCATGTTCTTCCCCACTTTCTACTGCTGGCACTTGTGGCTGTATAGAAAGTTGGGTCAGGGAGCTGATCCTGCTTCAAAAAGTATTTATTTTTCTATGTTAATTTTCAGCCAGGTCAATTGCCTGAGGTAGTTTGTTTGCATGGCTGCAGAAGTGTTGGTACCTTCACAAGAGAATAGGCAGAGTTGTGCCTTTGAGAGGAGTGAGACTACCCTTTTTGGCAAACAGGTATACTTAGGTTTCTGAAAACTTTTCATGAAAGTACATCCTCAGTGACGTTAGGAAGCAGAGCATTGAAACTCACTTCTAGATCATGTTAGAACTTGGTTATATCCTGAAAATGCTGTAACATTCAACACTTCTGGAAACTGCTAGTTCCAGTTCTTAATCACTTTGTGAATTTTCTTTTTTAAAATAAGATTTTAGATTGGCACATCCATACAGCAGATAATATCTTCATGCCAAATTTTACCAGCTAAAATATGCTGTTATGCCTCCTACACTAGCTTATTGCCACCTGCTGATGTAAGGAATCAGACATAACTCTCATGTTAGTGACCCCTGCTGTTCGGGACTTCAGCAGGTTGGTTAAGTTAGGGAAGCCAAGAAATTACTTGTGCAGGACAGAAAATCTCAGTGTTACAGGATTGGAGAAAAACAATCAGAGCACAGTTAGAACCAAGTAAGGAGTTTGCACTATGGAGGAGATTGTTGTGACTAGAAGGCATTTGTTTTAGTTGCATTCTTGTTCTATAGACTCAGGTTGTCAAAGTGCATTTTGCATAACTGATTTTTCTAGGTAAATTAGATCGTAAAGTGCATAGAGGAACAACCTCTGAATGATTCTTGATTTAAAAAAAGTTCTTTAGAGTTTCACTTCTTTTCAATAAGGTTTTAAATTCCACCACAGTATTACTCATTATCTTGGTTTTATATGTGAAACACATTTCTCAGATATAAAGAATCCATCCGGACCCTTTGTTTCTTCACTTAATGAGCACTACATTTAGACAACTGGAGAACAAGCAAATAGAGCTAGACCAGTTTCTTACTTAGGCCACAGTCCTCCAATTAGTTTTGCATGAATTAATCTCTGCACTAGTACAAAGCCTCACTGAAGTTAGTAAGGTTTTCTGAGGCTGCTATAAGAACTAGTCCTTATGCTATACTATAAGGACTTGATTATCTGACCCACTACTGTCCAAGCAGCACCAAATGGCCTAAGAGAGAATCAGGGCTTGAGAAGGCTGTTTGAATGAGTAGTGTTGGTAGCGACAGTAAGTTTCTTCTGACATTCCTTGTAAACCTATTGAGCCAAAAATTATTGTGCCTTTCCCCTCCCCCCCCCCCCCCTTTTTTTTTCCCCTAAAGTGTTCTGTGCATAATTACAGGGTTGCCCAGCATTGCAGTTTACAAAAAGAATTTCTGTGATGCGGAAAAAATGTGCCCTGATAGTGTATTCTGGTGAACTGTGTCAATACCCAAATAGTTACTAATTCTTCAGCCTTAATCTTAGTACTGCTATACACCTATATGCAGTCATGCCTGACCCATAAGAACCTTTCTCTGAGTCAGTTTGCCTACTTGTAAAATAGGTATAGGAGTAGCTGTTTCACAGATGCTTCAGAAAATTAGTTGTGTTCACACAGTGATCTTGGCAGCACAATAGGAATTTGAGCAAACCATTTCCTCATTGTAGTGAGTGATAATGAAAGCAGAAGAGCTTGATTTTACCAATCTTTACCAAGCTTTATTATCGGCTCTGAGCTTAAATACCTAGATATGGAGCATTAGATCCTGTCCAACAAGCTTTTAGCAACAAAAATTATGAACCTGAAACAGGAAAATGGAACTTGGCAAGGTAGCTTTGACTTCTTCAAATTCACTTCTCAGAAACAACATTAACGGGTTTTAAACAGTGAGATAACAGTATACAGTGATCATGTAAAGATAGACACAATGATGAAGTATCAAAATAAAACTGGGAAGTAAGACCTGGTAGGAGGTACTAAACCTTTGGAAGGTGTGCAGTATTTTAACATCCATCTTGTGTGTGGTAAGAGTTGTAGTGCTTAGCACCCTTCGTGATCAAGACTGAGAAGGTTAAATACTGTAGGTGGCCTTTCTCAGAAAAAGTTTCAAGTTTCTGATTAATTCTGAAAACTGTAATGAAACAAAGCCTTGTGTGAAACAAGCTCCCACAACCTGTTTTGCAGGTTTCTGTCTACCCTTTGTAACAGAAAAGAACAACTATAATCAACGCTATCAGACCCTGACTTCTCAAATGGTAAATGGTGTACCATCCCTGCACTGCAGGGAAGAGTAGATTTCTTGACGGAATTTTTTGGGTTTTTTATGGCCAGAAATCACTAGTGCTTGTTTAAGCTAAGGAGCTGAATTCTATACATTTGTATAGTTGTATGACAGAGCCATATTGCTGAATAACTTATGTAGTTCATAATGAAGAAATCAATCAGATTAGACCTATAAAAAGATTTTTGAGGTGTTCTTGTCAGTGATATAGTAAAATTTATGGAAAACCTGATTTGCAGATAATCATGATAACAACCAGAGCAGTCCCTGAACTAAACACACCTACACACAGGTTTAGAACACCATATCAGTGAAAAAAAACAACCAAGCAAAAAGCCCTTAACTGTTAGAAGATGACAGATGCTTTACCAAGATGTAAATGTTCATACAAGAATGTTAGGAAAGCTTAAGTCTACCCTCCTCCTGGGCCTACTCAGAATAAATAGATATAAAAATTTAATAAAGAGATAGGATTGGGTTTTTTTTCACTACTTCAAATAATTCATAATCTTAAGAGAATAAAGAGAATAAAGAAGCTCCTAATTGGCACGATGTTTTTAAATGAACAATAGCAGCAATTTTGTTAAATCAGTGATGTCTCAGTTTTTTAAAATGAATCTGTATGAGCTTCTGGCCTATATCTTATTTCAGAAACACAGGAATTAAGGCCATTTCATTATTTGGAAGTAATGTTTTTTAAAATATCCATGTTTTTGGTTGTATTTTCATACAGAAAGTAAAAAAAACCAGCAGTTTTACTTTTTAACTGATCAAAAATCACTCAAGCATATTTGAAGGGGAAATTAATAGGTGGTATATTAATGACAGTCCAAGAGCTGCCTTTTCCATGTTAGTGCTTGCCAGTTCAAACAGAACACACCAATAAGGTTTACATACACGTCTGCTTTTTACTAGTAAATCTTCAAAACACTGTTAAACGCAGTTTATATCAATATTCTTTTCTTTAATAGATGAGGTACGGACTTCGTCTTTTCCACCAGGAAATAGAAAACTTCATAGTAACTGGAAAAGAATACCTTAAACGAGGTTAGAATGGTGTGCTAAAGTAACAGCTGTTAATAGCGCTCTCTCAGAAAACGTTGTAACCAGCAAGTAAATAACATTTTGTTCTGTAACAGAAGTTGGACTAGAGCCAGTAAGAGAAACAGGCTCCTACCAGTTTAATAGAACATTGTATATTTTTGTTAGCTGCACAGCCATTTTGCTCTTACGTTCCTGCAGAGCTCTAGAATGAGTGGTGCTGTTCTTTGGGTCATTCATGTCTGCTTAATTTAAAATTTTGTTCTGACACCTTTACTTCCAAGAACCAGTTTCAGATAAGGCCGCAACTGTATTTACTTGGGACAAACAGGTAAATAACTCCTCTAGTGATAAGAAATACTTCAAGTTGCCGACAAAATCACAAACACTTTTTTTGCTTGCCACAAGAACCACAGACTCACCAATTCCCTTGTATGCTTTTGATTTTCATCTTTTTCTCTCTGTAACTTCATATTGAACCTTTCCCGCACCCTCACCCACCTTGTGTATCACCCACTTCTTCCTTACTTTCTGGTTTTCCTTATGCAGGTAGGGCAGTATGTTCCCTTTGAAGCCGTTTTGTCTAACCTAAATATTCAATACCTAAGTACTATGGCAGACTTTTTTTTTTCCTTTCTTTTTTTTTTTTTTTTTTTGTGTGTGCCTTTTGTTTGTTTGTTACTTTTACTAATTTTATGTTTAAAATTGTATCATATTATGCTAATTATTTAGTAGCTAACTAATTACTTTTTTTTCTTTTTACTCCATTTAATTTAGGGCTGCAGCGGAGTTACTACTTCTAAGAATTTGAGAACTACTTCTTGTATTCTATGGTCATCAGTACTGCCTTTGTACTTACTGCTCTTTGACCTTTTTTATCCTAAAGGTGTAAAATTATGACCCTATTTAAAGGTCCTTCACACAAAGTATATTTGATGGAAAACCTAAAGAGCACTTTATGAGTCTCCATTCCAAAAATATCCAAGAAATGCCCTTGGTTCAGGACAAACAGTTGAAGGCTGTTTTGTCCATGTCCTGTGATAGGCAAATAACTAAGGTGAGGAAGGGCACACATGGGCTCAAACTGAGGGGAATAGTACTGAGGAGAGCACCAAATTGCTGTAGCCAGGAAGATACTACAGTTTAAGCTGTTCTTTTTTATAGAATAAAATGGAATGGACTAGAATAGGACAGAGTAGAATAGAATACAGGAAAGTTGGAAGGGACCTACAACTATCATCAAGTCAATGGCCTGAGCACTTCAGGGCTGACTAAATGTTGAAGCCTGTTATTAAGAGCCTTGTCCAAATGCCCTTTAAGCTCTGACAGGCTTGGGGCATTGACCACCTCTACAGGAAGCCTGTTCCAGTTTTTGACCACCCCCTCTGTAAAGAAATGCTGCCTCATGTCTGGTCTGAACCTGCCCTGATGCAGCTTTGAACCTTTCCCACGTGTCCTGTCACTGGATCCCCAAGGAGAAGAGCTCAGCACCTCCATCTCCACATTCTCACTTCAGGAAGCTGTAGAGAGAAATGAGGTCCCCCCTCAGACTCCTTTTCTCTAAACTAGACTCACCCAGATTCCTTACTTGTACTTGTGAGATACTGAGATGAGTTCATATGGGAGCTAAACCAGGGAGGAACTATTTTCATTGGGTCACTTTTCTGCCAGACTAGTTCCCTGCACAGGCTTACTGGTGTGCTAGGTGATGATGGTGCTGCTGCGATGGCAAGGGAGGAAAGCAAGCCTTCGAGGATGGAAATGCGCAGCCAGGGACAGAAGTAGGACTGGTTTAGTCAATCACAGAATCATACCCTTAAGAAATCTTATCAATTACTCTTCCGATGGCAATCCAGAATTCGAGCTAATTGGTAGCTTAAAATTCCTTTAATTGTCTTTTTCTAAGGCAGAGTTTAGAGCTAAAGTTTTCCACATGAACTTTCTTCTCTGTTTCACATCTGAAAAAGACCAAGTATCAGTTGGCTTAATATACTAGCTATTATTCCTCTACAGCTCTCACTTGAGAGAGACCCAGCAGTGAATCTCACCTGTATAGGTGTATATGTTTTCGTGTGATATGTTTCTTCCCTTTCAACTGGATGGTGCCAGTGCTGTAGAGAGCTTTAGGACCTGTGCTGCAAGTAGCTCTTGTAGGTGGCTATATCGAAGTGCGCCATGGGTTAATTTGGACACAAACAGTTATCTCTCCTTTTCTTGAGAGATAACATGAGGGGAATCATGGGAGAAGTACCACAGAAAAACCAGATATCCTAGGTTTGATTGGGATCCAGAACATCCCAATTATATGATTTTTTGTTATATGGGATGATTCTAGCAGCAAAGTAGTATCTTACAACTTATTGACAATTCTCTGGTGAAAAACAATCTGGTTTGTCTGTATATAAAACAGATATCTACTTTGGTCATGATGCACAATACTTATTGTGTACAAGTGGACTACCCATGGTAGCTGTGGATGGTATATACTGTTTTGTGGCAGGCCTGACATCTTCTCATGGTGTTAAAGTCATTACCCACATAATGCAGAGTATATTGTGCATGCATACATGCACCCTAGGGCTCCCCAAGTCTTCCAGACATCGAGCAATTTAACTGAAACTTCTACCCCAATTAAGCTGTGAAAGATCAGAAAATACCAGGCAAAAAAGCCTCCAAGTCCACCTAGACAGAATTCTAAGGCTGTAAAAAGAGACGCATTCAGAGAAAAGCAAATATATAGTTAAGTAATAGTTACATTGATGTCAAAGAATTGTTGCCTGTGTCAGAAGAGAAATCAGTGTGCTGCCTTTGCTTAGATGACACGAGAGTGCCAGGGTGCTCTCAGCTGTACTAAAGAGACACAGAACTACACTGTGCACCGGGAACACCTGTCTCTTGAACCTGAGCCTGAAGATGTGCTTTATCCAGTGAGAGCTATTACTTCCAAAAATCCCAGACCAGACTGCTAACGTCACTGTTCAGTTACAATTTGCAAAGTTCCATAGGCATTTTATAATATTTATGTATTTTATGGACATCTAGAGCTCGATTAACATAGATACATAGGCACATAGTTTGCAGCTCAAAATTAAGACACTCAAAACCTCTACCTACTACTGCCTAACTCTGGAGGTGCCTGAACTATTAAAACACCTTTACAGCTATGGCTGGGCACTTGCACATTGTCTTTAATTGCAGGCGCAGCTCCTCCTTGGATTGGAATGGGGAGTCTGAAGCTGTAGGGAAGAACTGATGTAACTAAGGAATGAGTAAAATCCCAGTTTTATGAGGTACTACGTAAACTGGGATGCTTCTTATATCAAATCTGAGGATATAACAGCATTTGAGTACTACTAAAAAGTTTCTCAAAAAAAATCTCTGAAGTCTGTCCTTTGCTACTTCTTGGCTCCAGTGTTACACCCATAGACTATTTTTTTGCCCTTCTGTCTGTTGTTATTTGGTGCGTTTGCCCTTCGTCCCCAATTAGGAGGTAATTTTCTTCCTTTGAGAACATGTCCAAAAGATTGTTCTCTTTTCATCCAACTAATACTTCTCTGACTTAATTTTTTTTTCTCATTTTCCTCCTATTTTCCTTGTTCTGTTTCAGTATTTATTTCTTGTATTCTATTTCCATTTTGTTATTTTTTATAAGACAAGAAATAGCAGGGCATTTATAGAGGATATGAAATGAAAGTAGTTTTCATTGCTGGCACTGAAGCAGACTGTTCTTTATGGAATGGGGACATTATTCCTGATTTCACCCTCAGACAGAAGACTTTACTGAAAGACAAACTATTCCTAGTTTATGTACTCTTTTTAGTCTCTGAGCTATAGAAAAAATACTTTTTATGCCAAAAAAAACCCCCAAATAATTCCATCAAAATTCAGGAAAACTCTCTTACTATGCATATAAAGAAATCAGACACTCACAATATGTGTCAGATTTTGTTTTGTGAAGTATTATTTAGAATTATTGTACTACTCGGTGCTTTACAAAGTTACTCTGGTAACTGATTGTTTCATGCCTAGGTTTACTTTGCTGCTTCACCTTTTTTGACCAATGTTAAGTTTTTTACTCCCATAAAGAATAGTTCCCAACAGATAAAAAAACTGCTCTCTTAAAGTTTACATAGTTCCTTTCTTGACTTTACATTTCTTTCTTTCTTGTTTTTTTCGCCACTGGAAGCTGACATAGTCCGTAACAGCACTGGATTCTGTGTTTCTCTAATACTGTTCCAGCTGCTCATCCATATTATTTTGTCTTTTCCACAGTACAGAAACAATAAGGAATTGCAGTCAATGAGACGGAGATCCTCCCATGCCAAGAAATTTGTGCAAGTATGTTCTGAAAACAGAGTTCTCTGAAGAACTTCCAACGTATTTTAACAGAAAGCCTGAGATTAGAAGGTTAGACCTTGACAGTTGTCTCTGTTTTGTTTTGTTTTGGTTTTTGTTTTAATTTGTTTTGTTTTGTTTTGTTTTGTTTTTGATTCCACCTTAGAAATACACTACAAAACAGTTCATTGTAAGCTTGGTTTCCTTGATATGCAGTTTTATTCCATCGTTTGTGGGGTGTTCAAATTATGCATTCATATCCCTACGGAGGTAGCCCAACTTTTTGTTCCTACAAAACCACCTGTTAATTTAGCTTATTACTGATAGCCTAAATGTGTAAATGAGATGCTTGCCACTGAGGTTTAAGTATTTTGTTGAATCAAGATATGCCTATGCCAAAACTGTTAGGGTCATGGAACATAACTCACGTGGCAGACTTTGTTAAAAGATTTTAAGGAATCTTTTTATCCAGTATTTTAGTGACACATGCAAACAACCTGGACAGACTGCATTTCCTGTTGTAGAATATAGGACTTTTGCCATATCAGTTGTAAGCATTACTGGAACCTTTTATTTATGCTGCATTTTTCGTTCAGTGAATTCTTTTGATAAGGAAATCAGGCTCAGAACTGAAATTCATGGAATCATGTTGCCATCTTTTTAAAAAGATAGTTACGATGCTTTGTAAGTTGGGCCACTTCATCCCTAAAACTTTAACATGACCTTCCATCTATTTAGTTTGCTGGTCAATGGCCTCTCTCAACACATGAATTTCCAAAAACATTTTATTTCAGGTGATTAAAAAAGAGGTCTCATTCATAACTTCTTGTGAGTTAGCTCATCTGAAGGATAGAGGATTAATTTAGATGTAACCTCCATATGGGTTATGATACCTCTCTTCTCACTGTTAGGTGTTATTCAGAACGGTAGAATTTCCCTATCTTAAAGGTCACAAAAATGGCAAAGGGAAACTGGCACCTGGAACAGTACTTAGTTACATAGTAAGTACTTGAGACCAAATTGTGACCTTCAAAGTCCTTCTAGATAAAAAAAGCTTAGCTCTGAAACTCTATAAAGTTAATGGGCACTTCTCTGTTTGTTTTGGAAGACCCCTCACTTCTCCCTGTTCTTGTTTCTTTTTCTCAGAGTTGCCACGACCTAAACATCTATTTGCCTAATTCCAGGCTGAGTCCTGGGAATCTAGAAGCTCAACATGACTCATGCATGCAGAGAATCACCTGGATTTGGGATGCCCTGTGTTGCTGTTCTTACCCAAAGAATTACTTCACAGCCTGGGGCTCCCTGTTGTAGATGAATATTTCAGCCATTAGGTTGAAACATCATGCCTCCTTTTGTTCTCTTGGCATATATATTTGTCTTTAGAAATCTTGCATTTCCTCCTGCTCGATGACACAACTTTGAAAGGAAAGGTGGAATTACATCCTTCTGTAACTTGTCTTTTGAAAGTAAAAGGAGCAAGCCAGGTCCTCCAGTGCTGCTGAAACCATTCCCAAGGTGGGGGCTCTTGTGCTTCTGGATCTTGACTGGGTGAAAATACCTGGTGTGGTCCTGACTCACTCAGAAAAGAGTGGGAGTAGGAATGCAAACCTGTTTGTTTTTCTCCTGGCAAGTTTTGGGCAGTTATATACTTAGCTTGTGGACATGCAGGTTTACTCTTTCAAGTCTCCTAGCTGCTGCTCATGCATTAAAAAGACACCAGCTCTGAGATGTGGATTCCACACGCAACTTCCTTTGCTTATGTTTTAGGCTTTGAAGGACTAGATTGCACATTCATGTGTGTCCCAAGTAAAAATTATTTAAAAAAACATCAAAATACATGCAGTAGCCTTATCTATGAACTGCCTTTGGTTAGTATTCCCAGGAATTCCCTGATTAATGGTCCTAATATACTCATACAAAGGTAATTTTCTTATTATTATTATTTTTTTTTTTTTAATTTAGTACTCATGAATAGTAAAACCAGAGCATTCACTAGTTTAAAGGACCAACTTATATTTCAGTGTAAATAATGTTTAACACTTCAGCCCCATCTTCTATAGACTTTTTTGAATAAATTAGTTTTCAGTTTTGTCAAGTTACAGTACCTGCTGAGAAGCATGCACACACTTTGTAACTTTAAGGCTGATTTCCATTTATGATCTTCTATCCATGACAGTACAAAATACACACACACATCAAGTTTCAAGGAAGAAAATGCATTTCTTCAATATTCATAATTGAACAAGAATTCAAAAGGTAAACGTAACTGCTGCTAAGAGAAAGGACATGGGAGAACAACCACAAAATATGAGTAACAGTAATATTCGTTATCCTCCTGATTCTCCTGTTACCATTCTGGTTTTCTTTGACTCTTTTCCTGTTTTTAACTGCTTTTCTTTTCACTTTTTTAAAGGTCACTGGACCAATTATTTCCCCCTCTTGTTAAAAAATGCCTTAAAAATCTATCATCAAAATAAATTTCCTTTGTATGGATATATACAAGAAAATCAAGACAGTTTAGGGGACAGCTGAGGAGAAAATAATTATATTTATGCTGAACTCAGAGGCTGTCTCTATCCCAATGCTGTCTTAAAGAACCATAAAACTAATGTGGCTGCATGGATTGTGTTATGCAGTTGGTGGTTCCAGACTATATACTTTTTTAACAAGGCATGAAAAAATTTAAAAGTCAATATCTTTCAGCTGCTGATGTAGAAATTGTTGTTATATTAAAAACTGTCACAACACCTGCATTTATATGCTACTTTTTTGCCAGTCTTATTAACATCCAGACAATCTAGTCTTTTTATTTACCTCTTTTAAATATTGTATCTTTTTGTATACTTTTACAAATGCACTTTATCTAGATTTACATAAAAATAGAAGTATTTTATAAAAATATTTTTTTTCTTCATTACCATAAAGTCCCTGGAAACTTTCAGATACCTGGTTATTTCTAGAATCTGTGAGAAATTTAAGCCACATGGATGAAAGTTTCAGGAATTCATAAACAGCTGAACATGCCGTCTTTGGCTACATCTTCATTGTGGCTAACTAAAACGCTTTCTGGTGCAGGTGACAACTCATTCTAGCTGTACAATAGCTAGGGTGTGCTAGTAAGAATCTAACAATGTTAAACATTTACTCAGTATATGAATCACTGGCACCTAGCTTATGAGTTTGTACTGCTTTGCAGTCACCATAGTGACTATGGTACATGCCTACCGACAAGTGGAAAGGACTGGCAAGAACTAATACTAATTCATTTACTGCTGAAATGTCTTTTTAATTCTCTTTGATGCTCAACACAAAATTTTCTTTGACAGCCTTTGAGATACCCACTAATTCTTCTGTTACATATCTCTTGATAGCATGATTGCAATAGTGTACTAACATTCAGACAATTTTCTTGTAAAATCTCTGAGAAACCATATAAACATCTTACATGTCTCATGCAGTTACTCTCTTGCATTGCACCCAGGACAGCCTTGAAATCTGCTTTGCAAGATGTGGTATTACATAAATGAATTTAAATTAAATTTCTAGAGAGACTTTCGAGAATCTCATCTTCCTTTTTACAAGCTGTATGAAGAGTTTAGTGAATGCGTGTTTCTCTGGATTGTTTTATGACCACTCAGGCATACTACTTTTGAGCACCACTTTGCAGTTCCACTGATTTGATAATTCAGAGGAAATATGAAGGTAATAAGCCTATATATAGCACATTTTTTTACCTTTACGATGCATGTATACACAGCTGCTGTCTCTAGAATGCACAATTGTGATTTGCAAAGTAGCCAAGTTTATTGTTCTTACTCTGTGCCACGAATGGCAGTCCAACAACCAGTGCTGTTTCATTTCAGTAGTACCGGAGTGCACAGTAAGAAATTAAGATAGTGACAATAAATTAACAACATTTTATTTTTGAAGTAACTGCTGAAAGAGCATATTGTTTGTATTTCACAATGCGACTTTTATTACTGGCTACTCAGTAGCAGAATTAAATTTCTTTGTATTTCTATACTTTTTCTCCCTTTTGAAAAGGATCATCTCTTTTGAGTGTTTAAGTTAGTGTTGCTCTGGCTCGTACAGTGCCTATTTATGTTTTGTTTGTTTGGTTTCTTGTGTGGTTTTTTTTTTTTTTTTTGTTTTCTTTGTTTGTTTATTTTCTTTCCAAAATAATAACTATTTATTAACTTCAAAAGAATTGAGGTTTTGCTCAGTAGTTTTTTCAGAATATTACTTAGTAAGGTTTTGTCACTCAGTGAGAAAGCAATTGTGCTGGGCAGGTTCTTTAAGAGAGCATTGGGACAGAGGAAGCCTCTGAATTCAGCATAAGTCGAATTAATTTTTCCTCAGCTGTTCACAAACTACCCTGGTTTTCTTGTATATATATTAATTTGTTGTCTGGTGTCACATTTCTCTCTTTAACTATTCCCTCACCTAGGACTCACCTCTTACAGCTGTTTGTCCTGTAGTGATCGATAGGTCCTTGCTTTGTTCTCATGCAAATTTTACCAAGGCTGCCTTAGGCACTGTCATCTTGTTCATTGTCAGCGTGTGATGGGGTCAAACACCCTTCTCTGGGTATGTCAGCTTCAGCCTTCTGTGAATACAGAGGGCCTACCAGTAGCAGAAAAGATGTCACTTCAACACACAAGAGTAGGTGTTATCCAGGATTCTCTCTACCTGTGTATTACAGACTTGTGCCTCTTAGGACTCCTTTTAAACTAATGTTCAGAGCAGAAGTGTGTTGAGATAAGAGAATCTGCTACTCTGCACAGCTTTTCACTGTTCAAACATTTTTGGGGTTTTGTGTGGTTTTTATGTTCCTTATAATGAAGGATCATCTGCAGGCTTTATTCAACTCTTTGCTTTTTTAGGGGATGTAGGGACATTGGCCATACCTTCATATCTCCTGTCTTCTTTCTGTACTTCTAACAAGTTTGTTTTTTTTTTTTGTAAAGATGTTGGAAAGTTTTGGAATCTTATATATGGTGCGTGCTGTTGTAAAACAGATGTTGTATGGGCCTGTCTACGTTTCACATCTATTGCCTGCAATTACAGAAGATTTGGTTCCATGACACAACCAGTCTTGTGCTCCCTTCGGTGGTCAGGTAGCCACAAATCAGAACTGGATCCATCTCCATCCCCCTTTAATGTCCCAGGGGATAGCTGCAGCAGATAGCTTCAGCACTGTAAAGGGGATTTTAACTAATGATTTGCAGCTATAATGGTTTTATATATATGCAGAAACTTATTTTCATAGTACTTGCTCCACAACCTTCCTCTACTTCACTGACCCCCTCAATTAAAAGCGTATTTCTCTGTGAACAGCTTCTCAGGATGTCTGCTTAGCAGCTCTGTGTGTCTCAATCTTTCCTTCCGTACAAGTTGAGAATCCACAGGAGATTCCTTGGCATTTAGGAGCCCTGCCAGAGTAAAGTCTGGGCTCCTGTGGCATTTTTGGAAAATGGGAGGTAAGTAGCAGAGAATCAAGACCATCTACTGAAGGAAGAGGATCTGAAAGGAAGGCATTTTGAGGGCAGGATGATGGAGCTAAGTAGCGTGGGAGAGGGGGCACTGCCTGAGATTTTGCCAGTAATTTGGCTAGCACTTCAAAGTTCTTAAGACTTCCTGCAGATTTTGCATGAACCACCACGACCTCTAGCCTACCTTAAATTGTTCCTGGTCATCATGACACACTGAATTTACCAGTGGTCAGCTTTTCAAATTCACCTCACATAATTGTTCTCATTTATTGGCTCTTGCCAAGATCCAGTGCAAAGAACTTGTTTAATATTTCTTGGTGTACTAGAAGAATCTGAAAAACTGCATCACAACTCACTGGCCATGCTTTTCTCAAAGTTTGTCAGAGGGCTTAACAACAGTTCAAATTTCGCTAAAAACAGCAACAAGAATGATAATGATGATGTGCTAGACAGATCCTACCTATGCAGAATGTGAAGTCAGAAGGATGTTTCGAGGGGTTTCTGGGAAATGGAGAACAGTGCTAAGTAATTATCAACATGAATTATAACTTCATCATTAGGTTTTTAAAGATTAATTCAACTTGTATGATAGTAGCTAATGAATTTAGGTTAGAATTCAGTTCAGAATCAGAGTAACAGCAGAAGTTATGGTGTCTGTATTTCTCCTTGTTATATGAGTGCCAGAAAATCTCTACTCTGCAAAGTATCAGTATACAACACAAACAAATGCATGTTGCAGCTATTCACTTCAAAATAAAATGCATGTTTAGACAGACATAAACTCAAGTGCCTTTTATGAACTACAGTCCTGAAACTGGATTAAGACATATGATCCTATCCACTTAACCTCTACCAGCACCCATCCTGCTCAGCAAGGAAAATGGAAATGCTCTATTAAATAGGCTTTTTCATGTCAGTCCCTTAACAAAAGAGGCCTGAAACAAATGTTTCTGAAGAAATGCTGCTCCCTTTAAAGCTAAAACTTTGTGTTTCCTGAGTTCAGTCTTTATGAAAATTGCTGTTGTGTCAGCCCTAAAAACTGATGTCATCTGTCTGTTTAGATTACAGAGACCATGAAGACTCAATTCTTGTAAATGATTCAACCCTGGCCTGAGTATAGTTTGGTTTCCCCCTACACTCACATCCAAGCATCTCTGATGAGACAGCCAGCAGTGCTAATTAGTGGGTTAATTTCACAATGTTGATTACTGTCTGCTAGAAAAGGGATTAAGCCCACCATCTGATTTTCCACAGATCACAAAACAACTGAGAGATTATAACAATTTAGTCTTTGCCAAACTGGACAGATGGAGTTCAACCAGTGAGTTTTTTCCAAACTCTGACCAACTGTTCCCTCCTTCTGAATTTCCCCACAACAGCACAAAACTCTCAAAAATACCTAGTCTTACCTTTTATGAGCTGTGATCTCACTGTTCTAATCATACATATGTACTGTACAGTTACACCACAAATAAGGAATCTGAGAAAACTTTGGAGTATTCAATCATTGTAATGTGAAGACTTTTTTCCATGTGTTAGGCCAGATATGTTCTATAGGTTCATACATGGAATTGGAGCAGCTGGCAGCTGCACATTTTCATTAGTTCTCCAACTTGTGTTCCAGCCTTACTGGTTGCTGTAGGTGGTAGTGGAGCTGTGGGCAGACATTTGTCCCCAGTCGTCTAAAGCTAATTGGAACTTGCAATAACAGTAAAAACACTTGTCCAACGCACATGCCTGTTCTCACATTGCCAAATTTATAGGAGTCACAGTGGAGGTAGACGACAGCGAAAAAATTGCAAGAGCACGTGGGTCTTGTGCAGTATAGACAGGAGACAATCTAAGAATTGCATTCCTTTGAGGCTGGATAGTGTTTCAAAATCTGCTTCATCTGTTCTGCCTTTCCTGACCATTGTAGATAAAATCCCCTAATTTTTTATCCCTGATATTAATGGGGTTTTTGCGTTGAACACGTACATATTTAGGAATTAAAAGTACTTGTGATCAAATACTGTTGATAAATATGAGAGGTTGGCATTTCTGTTATAGCAACAAAGTATTTTTTTAATCAATATGTGAATTAATATAATTGTCTAATTTTCTCCCAGAAAAAGACCATCAGACCTGAAATTAATGTAAAATAACCCTGCAGATGTGGTATCAAGCAACAATAATGGTAAAGCCCTAAGATATGAATTCCTAAAAAAGCTGTAGAAAAATAGCATGATGATTTATATGGAATAGCATGATCAAGGACATTAGGGCCTACACAGGTGTAGGATATGCACCCTTATTTTTAAGTGTTAACATTCAGATTTTAATGAGCAGATTTGCAGTTTTTTATTTTCTAATTAATTTAAAATATAAATTAAAGTAGTTCAGTAAAGACATACTGTTCCTGCTCATGCTCTAAAGAATGATATTTCATTAAACATACGGTGTCATTTAGAAAAGCTGTAGTTAAAGGAAAATTACCAAAAGTGAACACTTAAACATATAAAGGCAAATTTATTTTAAAAATTGTATGTTTTTCTCAGAAGATTCACTTTCTAATGTAAATTCAAAATGTGTAGCAGTATTTTAAATTTGCATTTTGGTGCATTCCAAATCAAAATGCTGTTTGATGTTCTGGATTCCTCTCCATATACTCTAAAAAGGCATGTAGTCAGGTGTTATCTTGTGGTCATTTGAATAAGTAACATTGCTATTGTTGCCCCAATTCCATCTGAAAGATGCAGGTGTAAGATTGTGAGTGACTGAGAGAGTGTAAGCTTGTACTTAAGTTTGATTGTTTTGCATTTATCAAGGGAAAACTGGAAAGACTGAGGCTCTAATATATACGTTTGCCTAGAAATTTCACTTCATTCATTGTGGACTTCTAATTGTCATAGCAAGGTGGGGTTTTGTTTTTTGTTTGTTTATTTGTTTTTAATACGTGTGTATATATAGATCAGGTAAATAAAAGTTACATCCTGAACATTTTGCTGCAACTGGCTTTGGTAGAAAAAGTTTTCACTGAAAGAATTCAATTCAGTTTTTTATCTGACTCTTTAAGAGGAGTTGAATTTCTTCATTAAAATGATCCTTTACACTAGAATAATTTAAATGCGTCTTCCCTAAACTTCAACATGCAGCTGTCAAAGCCAAAAATCTCCAAGCCAGAACATTCTTATCACTGCAGAAGAATTTGGGATCTCATTTGTAATGCAAATCGCCCAGGCAAATTGTCATTGTCAAATGCACTGGAGATCCTATTGAACAAATTACTCACCAAGAATCACAGCAACAACGGTGAAGAGCACAAAGGCATTCCTCAATAAATAACTTTTAACATCATCCTTTGTTATGCTCTGCACTTTTTTTTTTGCCAAAAGTGTACGTTTCCGGACTCCTTGTTGAATGCGTTCCATCCTACTTCCAGTTTTTGGATCTTCTCCGTTACCTTTAGTCATCTATTTTGCAGGTTTTCTTTTACAATTAACTTCTGTCAATATCCCCTCTGAAAAGTGGAAGACTCTTCGCTGTGGGAGGTGCTGGTGAAACCTGCAAGACAAAAAATTTCAAATATTGCAATAAGATTTTAAAGAAATGACTAGCCATATGTTTACATGGAAGCAAATATTCTTCGTGTTTCAGTAAAACTTGTATTATTTGTAGGATCCAAGTTGTTAATTGCAGTTTTTGATACATCACATCAATGACTGCTAAAGAATTCTTTGCGGTGGGAATTATATGAACTGATCAGATATGTGTCCTGTGTCTGCAGAAATTAACCTGAGTTGCTGTCATGCTGTAAAACCCATGAATAACTTTCTTTTTTTTCAGTTGTTAGATATATACTAATGTAAAATTAGGAAAATTTGTGAAAGCCTAAGGTGCTATAATGTATAAAACTGTCAGGCTTCTTTTTTATCTGTTTAGCAGGCCCATATTATCTGAAAAAAAAATCTAGCTCACCTTCACTTTTACCACTGAAGAGAAATATTTTGCTTGAACTGGTACATTTGAAATGTTCTGCATTTCAGATGTTTTTAAATGGTTCAATGCATTGGCTGAATTACTCTTTTTCACATGGCAAACCACAGCAGGAATAGTTTATTTATCCCCCAACTGATATTTAGAAGATATGCCTTTGACAGTTTTATGTTGATAACATTCATCTTTGAAGTGTATAAACTATTCAGAGCACATCTGTAAAACATCAGAAGTTATATCCCACTTAGCTTGTCACTTCAGACTGTAATACAAGTTCACATTGCAAAATAATGCTTAGCTTGGCCTGGCAGCAATTATGGGGATATAATCTGATTTTAAGAAATCACACACTGCCTCAAACTTAAAATGTTTTAATGTTAAAAATCCTTCATTAAGTCAACATTTTTCCTTTTAAGATGAATTTTTTTTTTGGTGGCTGCTTGGTATTAATTTATTTGATAATGGAGCCTGCACATGGGTATTCTCTGAAAATTCAGTTTTCTGAAGTCTTAGTTAATACACAGGCATGTTTTTATGAAGAAATGAGAAATTAATAAATGGACAGTTAGTTGCTTCAACTGAAATCTCTCTCCATCTACATATATTTACAGTCCAACTCCCTTAATCTAGTTCCTAGATACCTTTTTAAAGAAAGCACTTAGAATATAAATTCACAGGGTTTTCAAACAGCATGTTTCAGAGGAGATGCCATGTTGTAACAAATTCCTTTGATGGGATTTGATCACTGCTTCTACCATATGTTTCAAGATTGACACTCCAGTGCAATATTCTCTCAGAATTTTAACAAAATGCTATATGCTTTGTTTCTTTACAAAATGGAAACATTCTGAGACTGAGCTAGATATTTAAATTAGTAAGTATTCTATCTTGGACATGATTACTGTGTGCATGCAGGATTTTTTTCAAAACAATTAATTTTGGAAAAAAAAAAAAAGAAAAAACAACAGCACCGTTCACAGTGGTTTTTCTTTCCAAGATGATTAGTGCAGCGAATCTGGCCGTTATGACTTACATTGAGATCAAGAAAAGAGAAGGGTACAGCTAAAAGGATCATTACATTAAGTAACATACAAAGGCAGAGAGTGAAAAATTCAGACTTCTTATTAAAAATCCACCAAACGAAACGATCGGCTCACCTTTTCAGATCTTCAGTGCCCTAAGAACACGGTGGTGATAGATCGGGTGGGGGTTTTCCCAGCTAATAAAACGGAGCTGCACAGCTGAGCGAGCGGGAGAGAGAAAACTGACAATCCGCATGTGCTCCGGAATACAGCAACTTACTATGGCAGTAACTTAAGGAAAGGGGAGGAGACTGTCAACCCCGCTCTGAAAAAAACAGAAACACATCAGAAGAGAGGGGAAAGCTGAGCTGCTGGAATATTGACTAGTCTTGGCACAGTGAAAGCTGGGTCACTTTCTTTGTTTTTCCTTTTAGACCACTTTCACGCTCTGTCAGTTCAACTTCGTTAGAAATGCAAAATCAGAACTCAGGCAGAATTTAAAGATACACACACACACAGAGCAGGGAAGGCTGGGGCACTTCTTCATTACATTCTCCAGACTGGAAATCTGAAAAGCCTAAACATAATTGCATAACACTATCCCTGTGCTTTTTAAAATACGTGGTAAAATATGTAAACCATGTTAGTTTCTTCTACCAAGAGGGTGTGAGGCCATCACTTATTTTCTATTTCTTAAAGACAGTTACTCATGATCTACTCTTCCCAGGGTGGGGAACTACACATATCTTTCAGAAGCAACTGGAGCATTATCAAGAATAGAGAAAAACATAATGAGCTGTAATTCTTTGCATGTTTCTTGTAGATATTCAAAACACATGATGAGACTTGCCTCTTGTTTAGCAATTTAAGTTCACTGGTACTAAGCCCCATTCAGCCTGTTTCAATAGCATGGAATGAATGATGAAGGGAAAAGCATGAAACATCCACTTTTAGAAAATAAGTGGCCTTCAGGTTTTTTTAGCTTTTAAAAGTCTGTACTATTGAAAAGATGTTTGCAGAGTAGAGGCAGGGGAATTCCCAAAGACCTTCTTTCACTTTTTGGAGAAAGACTTTCATTTGAAATATTGCTAAAGTCTGTTTAAATAATATAATAATAATTATATTTCAGTGCATCTTTAACGAGATTTTAAACTGTATTTTCTTACAAGATGAACACATATTGTAAATGGAAAGTTATATACATTCATCCTAAACATATAATTTAAGACATTGGTTTATAGATTATATGTCTTCTGTATTTTTTTTCCCCCGGAAAGCTATTTGAAATGTACGGAAATAATTTTATGTCTTAGAAACACAAAAATAGATATGAAATAAAATTATGAGTAGTGTTACCACCACAAAGCCACAGTTATGGTTTTGCTAAAGTGTTTTCTACTTTAAATGTGCTTCAGATAATGACGTATAATTTAGAGAAAAATTATCTTTCAGTATAATGCAAACTTACTCATGATTAATGTAGGTTAGAGATTGAACTGTGTACTGTGGAATCTTGATCTTAGTTATCTAACTTAAGAAAGAGAGTAAGCATCTAAATCAAGTTATTAACTTGCTTTAAAAAGCAAGAAGAAATGTTGACAGCTTGTGTTGCAATGATAGAAACACATGTTGTATTTTCTCCTACCTGAAAGCTCAAAAGTCTATCTCATTCTTATTTTTCATGGTGCAGTTTTAAAATACTTTCACTATTTTTCCTGGAAATGGGAACTGACCTCTTAAATGACCTTTGGCCTGTAGTGATCTGCTTGTTTGATCTTTCTTTTTGGGAGTATGGCATGCTTTCTGTGAAACCTCCCAGATAAGGACTTCTTTCTGCCCTCTTTTCATATGAATAGTAATCTTCCAGTTCTCTTAATGGGAGAGGGGTCAGGCCCCAAATGAGGTGATCCAAAACTATATCATCATTTCACACTTTCATTTATAACGGAGTCTATAAGAAATGAGGATAATCTTGTGAGAGAATTAGCTGTTCACTGAGACAAAATGAAAATAGACAATGAGCAGTTATACAACTTAGCGGTCATACTTCTATTTTAGCTCTCAGTGAGCAACAGGCATTATTACACATTGCTGACATGTTCTTGTTCAACATCTTCTTTTTATCTTTTTTACTCCCTCCTTTCTCTCCTAATACCCCTTTCTTTTATTGATTTTGGCTTTGATGGTGATATAAGGTAACTATACTATATAAAGAGTATTATCCTTTATGTTACAATAAACATGTATTCTAGATGTGCCTGGATAGCACTGTTCATACTACAGTGTCACCATGCAATATTTGAAATTACAATGCACTGAACTTTCCTTTAAAATATGCAATAGTTTTAACAGATGTAGTATAAAGTATTTAATGCTAGGACTAGGATAAATTTAAAATGCTTCTAAAATGCTTCTATCCATAATTTTCAGTATTATTGTTCGTTTCTAGGAAGAGCAACTTGAAAGTTGCTAGAAATATTGTAGGCTTTAGATTCTATCAGCCAACAATAAGAATATACAAAAGCATTCTTATGTTTTAAAGAGTAGCACAGAGCAGCAGTCATTACTGTTACCGCCAATTTTACATCAACAAAATAATTTCCACATGCTTCAGGGTTGTGTTTTGTTTTGGATTGGTTTTAAATCAACAAGCAATGACCTAAGACCTTGATGAGCCTGTCTGTGCTGTTACATTAGCTCAGCACTCTAATTTGTGCTTTGGGTTTCATTTTCAGCCCTTCATTGACAAGGTGGCTTGTAAAGCAGGGAAATGCAAGTGTAGGGTAAGGACTGGTTTTAACTTGAACCTCATCCTCACAGGCACTGTGGGTTCAGCCACCTGAAATCACACATCATGGTAAACTCAAGCCCTGTTTGGTTGTGGGTAACAAAGTCAGTCAATAAATGTACTTTGCATGTCCACAAAGTATCTGAGGGCCTTTGTAAAATAAGCAAAGGTATTAGAGTGGAAGCTGCTGTTCAAACACAAAGTATTGTTATTTTTCAGCTGACTAGAGCTATCAAATGAAAACACAGGGAGGTCAGTTGTAGCAAATGTAAGAAGTGGAAATGAAGCAAGAAATTGTACAACCATTTCATTTTCCGGATAGTAATAAATCTAGCATGAAAGTGCATGGATGCCAGCTGAAATAAGTGTTTTAACATTTAAAGTAAGCCCATCTTCACATTAATAAATCAGCACTATAAATTAATACTGGCTGAATCTTTGAAGTTTTGCGGTTCTAGGCGGAAGCTCAGTGAAGTACTGCTGAAACCACAATGGCAAAATTGGAATAAAATTATTGTGAAAGAATATGTTTATTCATGGTAAACGGTATGACAGTATGTCCCCAGTCTTCAATTCATTTGGACAAAATAAAAAAATGTATTATCCCCTTGCAAGGCCCAATCGAGCTTAGAACTGTTAATTACCATTGTACCTTGCTCTACCAATGAAAAAACTGAGTCTCTAAGAGGCCAAATTTAATCCACACAAGTTAGTGAATGTGGCTTTTTTTTTTTTCCTTGAGACTGGTGCTTGTTTTCTTGAACATGATAAAATGAGTATAAGAAGTTGAGGTTTGGTGTTTGTTTATTTTCAGATCTGTTTATCACAGTGGCATTTGACAAATACCTCACTTTTGGACAGCCAAATATGAAAAATATACTTTCTTTTTTATTAAGGTCTGATACAATGGAAGTTAAGACACTGTTTTATTGAAGACAGTGGGAAGAGACACTATACTGCAATCTATACACTTGTATGTGTTCTATACTCATCGAAAAAGACATAGGCTATGTTCTGTTAGCAAATATGAAGACCTGCAGGAAAAGATCCATAGGTCCATAGTTGGTACTGAGGATGTGACATTTGCAGTGTAAGCACTGCAGGAGTAGTATTTTGGATTAGTTTTAACCACGGTTTTGGCCCAAATGCCCATTTTTGCTTTGACTGTATGATCTGATTTTGTGTCTCCTAAAAAAAAATCTTCTTATATGAATGAAAGCATGTTGCATTTGGTCACTTTTAAATTTTCCACACTGGTTATGCTTAAATTGAGTTTATCTTTTATGCCTTGCAAATAATTGGCTCAGTTATGAATAAAAATTTTGTTCTAAAAGATTATTCTAGATTATTATAGAATGCTACTATTCTACTAAAAAAAATCAAAAGTTAAGTCTTTTGCCTGAGATTAGGAAAAATGATTAATAATAATGGCCAAGATAATCAGAAGGACTCAGATTTTCAGTGATCTATTTCTGCATATCTATTTAGTGTCCCATTACAGTCTTAACACTGTTCACCCAAACCAGCCAACAAATCCTCCTGGCCTTTTTTTTTTCCCTGCATTTTGAGGTCTTGTGCCATGAGAATAATTGCGATTCTATGCTTTTGAGCTTTGTCAGTTGTCAGTCGGAAGTTGTACAACAAAAACGAGGCATTCCTTTTCTTCTCTGAAAATTCCCAGCAGAGAAACATGAACCTCTAGTATCTCCATTCAGCATCATAGGCTGTCTGGGCCTTAACACATACTGTATGTCTGACTGCAGCTGAATAGACAACCTTGTTTCCTTTCAACACAGGGAGTCAGATCACCCACTCACTCCTGGGAGAAGGGGGAAGGGAACTGAAGTTATACCAGCAGAGGATGTGCCTCATGAACTTTTCCCCTGACTGTCTTATCAAGAATGTGAATGTCTGTATGTACAATGGAGCAATTCTCACTAAAGAATAGGCAAGGTTGTCTGGGAAGGATGGGAGACTGGATGGGGTTGTGTCATTGTAAGAAATCTACTGGGATGGCATTGATAGCTGATAGCATTTCATATCCAAACTGCTGCATAGTGCAGCTTCACTGGCTTTCCCCCAGCTAGTGGCAACCAGTTAAATGGGCGCCGAGGGTCAGACAGGCTCATTTGAAAAGTTAATACAGCATTGTGGCTAGTTACAAAAGAGTGTGGCGTTGGAGCCAGAAACTTGCTACCCCTTTTCTCTCAGGTCCCTCTCTGTTTCCTGTTCCTGATCCTTTTTTTTTTTTTTTAAATAAAAACAAAAACAAAACAAAGCAAAGCAAAACAAAAACACAAAACCACCACAACAAAAAAACTCCACAAAAACACTAACTAATAAAAAAAAAACCAAAAAATCAAACTTTTTTCTGATCTGTTGTAAACTTCAGTAACTTGTGAGTCTGCTGAGCTACTGAGAGTCCCCTGGGGAAGTTCTGGTTGTCATGGGTGCTTTAGATCGTGACCTCCAGTCCGTGCTGGTCACAGTAACAATAGAGTAATAATTTCAAATAGATCCTATTTTGGGACCATTGGTGGATGTTCCACCAGCTGAACGGTGTTTTGTCTTTATTGCCTATCAGACTGGTTGTTGAAGAAGCCCAGTTCTTGGATTCTGTGATGCTCTTTATACTGGATGTTCTTTACACAGGGCACAGGCTTATCACTACTAACGTGTGGTAGCCTGTAAAACAGACATGGTATCAGACTCCTTTTTGCTTTTTCATTGCTTCATTTTCTTGACATGATCTCATTAGACAAAGCAAGGGCAGATAGGTGAGAATGAACACCAAGGAGAAATGTGCATTTCTGAATAAGAATCTGGTATTATCTGCGTGAAAGAGTTTTCAAAAAAACATTGTGCTTCTTTTGGCATCTTTGTCTGTAGTTATTTTTGTAAAGAAACAATGGTTTATCTGCTGTTTAATGTATTATAGTGTGTTGCTAGCACAGCAAATAAGACAAATATAAAGAAAACAACTCCTTTGTATGAAGTTCATTTAAGGAAACTCATTTATTTGGACCAGTAAGCTAACATGATGTTTTAAATACACATTTAATACTATGGAATCATAATTACTGCAATCAAGACACATAAAAATCTTTTGTAAAAATAATTATAATTTAAAAACCCACAGCTCAAAGTTGCTTTTATAATAATGACTATAATAGCAACAGTTTAGCATTTGGACATTTTTTTGGCAGGAGGGCTTTGCATTGTTTATTGTGAGAAAGAAACAGGCTCTGAGAAAACATGCAAATTTTCAGCAAGCAAAAAAGCAGCATCAGGTTTGGAAAGCAGAATGGCAGAAAGTCTTCTTTGCTTCTATCATTCCAGTCCCCATAGGCTGAGATGATTTAAAGTCATTAGGTTCTTCTGGATGATCTCTGTCTAATATATTATGGAACATCTCAGATGCTATTTCATAGTATCCCTGGCATCTAGACACTCAGGCTGTATGATGGTCAGCATTTATTTTCTCACTGTGTTTTTAATTCTGAAATTCCATTCTCTGTTGGGATCCAGGGCCCACAGAGCTCATTGGTAACCTACACTTTACTTAAAAGAAGATAGAAACAACCTATTAATATTTATTACTCATTGTTCTACTTGAAAAGTGACCAAATGCCTGTCCCCAGATCTATAGAAAAATTAAGTGTTAGATAGCAGGGTGAACAAGTAAACTTAAAAAAAAATGATGACATATCACTGGTGTGATACATTAGGTCAATTTGTTCTGTTCAGAAGGACTAGGTTCTTCACTCAGTGTCTGAGAAGATATGAATATTACTGTTGTACAAAAGAAATTCAGAAAATTAAAAATTCAGAAATATAAACAATAATACGTTGAGTACACATTTTAAAACTGTCTTTTCTATAACAACACAAATGATTGATACAGTGTACATTGTTTTTATTTAGACTTATTTGGAATACAGTGAAAGCTTTTCTGACATACATTATAAATGCACCCATAGAAATAACACATACAGCAGTTTTTTCATTCAGACCAGAAATTGTTAAAAGAAAGATGTTAATTACATATTACAGCCATAGTATAGTATCTTATCCTTCATTTACAGATTCACTATACAAAACATATCAGGTTTGCTTTTTCATGCACTTATTTGCTCCATCCCTTCGGCTCCCTTCTGAATTTCTACCCCAAGAGAGCGCTACCTCACCCTCTTGTCCTCTTTTCCTTAGTAGAACAATTACTCCCCATATTTTGCAGATTCATTGCCCTCCTTCCTCCTTTCATTAAGTCTACCTCCCTTTTTACTCCTTAGCCCACCACTGCTTTCCTTAGAGTCAAATTATAAAGGACATGTTTAGTTTTCATTTGTATCAGTGAATCTGAGTTCTGAGGGAAGCTTAGATCTTGGCCCTCTTTTGCTCTTAGACACCTATTCCAAACCATCCCTCATATTATGCTCCTTCTCTATATAGTCTGTAATACTCCTTTTCTCTTTGTTGTCTCATGTTCTTTTTGCCCTGTAGCCTTTCTTGCCCTGCCATTTTGTTCTTTTTATTTACTCAACTTTAACTCCTTTTTCACCTCTAGGTTAGTGGCGGGTGCAGGGAGGAGTGTATCACGAATATACAACTGGGATGCCTCTGTAGATCAGTGGATGTGTGTGTAGACAGCAGCACACTGAGAACTGGTTGGTTAGAAATCTCTCCCTCCTCCAAGTAAACAGTGGTAGAGGGTACGGACAGTGGAACGGATTTCTGTTTTCAGTTGCAAGGATGTCAGCTCTTCCCCTGCAAAGTGGGTTGTCTCTTCCGCCTACAAACTCGTGTAGAAAGGAAATTAATTTAATTAATTTGTTAAACCAAAGGGAATGTTGGAGTGAACCACCAGATACCTTTCAAAACAAAACATGTTCAGGCCAAATAGGGGGAAATAAGAGACAATACATTTGAAATGCCACTTTATACAAGTCTTTCACATGGCTCCAAAAATGTCTGTATTTCTTCCAGTTATGTCTACCACCTAGTGTTAACTTCAAAATGGTGATGTATTGGGTGCTTTACTTAGTCACTCCATGAATGGCTCCCATTCACCAGAAGTCCCAGCTCACTCCATATGCAGGCAAAACTCCCAGTGAAGACAATGGGAGTCCAGGTCTCCTGACTCACATTTTGCTCAGGCAAAACCCCCATTGTCCAATGATTGCTTTGCTCAATGAGCAGTGATTCAGAAGTCCTGAATAGAAACCCAGTCAGCTGTGCTTTGATATTAATTTCCTGATGATTCATTAATTCTGTAAAATTACCATCAAATTCTTTGTAGAATTAGCCAGGAGTTTCAGTTTAGCCTAAATGTTAAAAACATTGAAAACATATCACCTATGAGAACGTATCATCTCCATAAAAGTATCCCTAATGGAGTATTTTCTGAATACTTCTTGAAAAGTATTTGCTATAATTGACTTCCTCTCAGCCCCGGAATATGAAAGCATGTAGTTCTTTGGTCAAGTTCCTGATGAGTTATTTAAGAGAGAATTCCAGTGATTTGGTGACTCAAAACGGGAGAATAAAATAAGTGATGAATGAAATAAGACGATAACATTCAGTTGCTGTTGTAGTGCTGTATTCAAGCAGATTGAAACAAGATACGTGAACTCTGTGTAATCACAAACTATTAATGTCTACAATGGTTCAGTAACAAATGAAACTCAGAATTTCTGTTTTCACACAAAATGTAGCCAGAACAGTTGAAAACTTGTTTGAACCAAAGGAATAATATTTTACTTTGATGGACCTATATGAATACCATGAAAATCAAATATGCTTTGCCACAGATTAATTTTTTTTTATATATATTTTGTATTTCTCCCATTTATTAGCAATGTTTGAACAGCTAAATTCCTTTTTTCTTCTGATACCCAAGGGATCTCTAAATATAGTTCAAAAAAGTGTGAAATGCTACTAATTTCACTTTCCACTAGTTTCACTGATGTGAATGCTTATGTAGGTTGTGTGTATTTAATGTTTATTCTGTAAACATTTTGGTAAGAGGCAACATACTACAAAATTATAATTTAAATATAATTTAAATAGATATGAAGCATAACCCTGAATGTATTTCATTTGCATTGCCAGAAACTCCAGGAACCATCTGTAAGGATGAGTCTCACTTTCCAGATATAACTCACTGCTCTCTAAGATGTGGGAGCAGTGATCCAGAAAGTGCAGTTCTCTATCTACCAGAGAACTTCTCTTGGATTACATTAAAAATGTAGATTTTTAGTCCAAGCCCCTCATACATCACTTCTAGCTGCGGTTTCAGAAACCAGGATGCATAGCTATCTTCAGGCTGCAGGTTACTTTTTATCACAAGCTGTCTGTCCGCTTTGTTTTGTTTTGCTTTGTTTTGTTTTGTTTTGTTTTGTTTTGGTTTGGTTTGGTTTGGTTTGGTTTGGTTTGGTTTGGTTTGGTTTTTAACATGCACACTTTCGTTCTTAGGGGTCTATAGAGAAAACTGGTTTTATAGCATGTTATATTTCTTTGGTTTCCTTGACATGCTCATGGTCTTTGAAAATAAACATACATGCATATTTAAAACTAGTTTGTAAGTAAGAGTACAAATGTGTACAGTATATCTGTAAAATAGAACCCCAGCAGTCATTTTGAAGATACTATTTGTAACTATAAATGTTATAGTATATTTTGGTACATAAGAGAATAGCAAAATGAACACAAATCATCAGTTATTTTTTCATATTTTTTATTTTATTCACTACAGACATTATAAGCAACAGTAGTAATGTTTTACTAAGTTATTTTTAAATTTTAAAAAAATGAAATAGCCACTTGTAGCACTTCAGAATCTTTCACTCAGCAAAATAGCATTTACACTTCTCAGCTAGCCTAGTAAAGTTGTCTGTAAAACAGAAAGGCAGATTTTGACATAGTAGGTCATTCTTGAACACAGAGTAACATCCGTTAGGTTTTAGATCGCATAATATACGTAATTAAATATTATTGCCACAAAAAGAGCCCAACATGGGAAAATGAGTTCTGCTTCAGTTGATATTTTGTGAAATAGAACTGCGAAAGTGCTATTAAAATCATAGTGAAATGTGTGTTTCTTGGTGTTTGTTTTTTTTTTTTTCAGGTTTGAACCTAAAAAGCTGTAGCAGGTTATAGCAGATTGAGTTTAATAAAACAGTGACTTCTAGAACAGCTACTATAACAAAATAATGACTCTAGAGTAACTATTGGAAAAGAAAAGTAGCATCAAATTTCTTCATAAATTGGTTAAAATCAAATGGTAAAATGCAATCTCAACTTACTGCAGAATATTTGCACTGGTATTCTAGATATGATGCAACTTTTGTTCTTTACAGTGAAATGTTGTATGAACCAACCACATAAGTGTAATTCTGTCTGAATAATCATGCTCAGTCTGAAAATTCAAAGTAAGTTGTTCATATATGCCACTATATTGACAAGTTTCTGAGCAAGAAGACGTGAGACATATTCAACCAGGGGGCTAACTACTGAAACTATTTAAACTATTTATATGTATATTATTTACATGGTATGAACTTTTCTTTTTAAAGTATAAAATTAGAGAAATTATTCTAGTGACTTACACCAGATGCTAAATTAACCATAAGAGTTTAAAGGTTTTGAGGTAATTTTAAAGCATAATTAAAACCAGGAGAAACTGTCCATTCTTCCTAGTATATATGAATCAGCCTCTTCCTACACTGTAATGTTTAAGATCCCTTGTGGATAAAAGCTTATGATTTTAGTTGGCATAAGTCAGTATCTTTGACTCTGTTGAAAGCTAGGTATTTCGAAAAGGTGTTACTGTGGAGGATCTTTTGAAACGTCTATTTAGTAGCTGATTTTTATCTTGTTCAGAAGATCTTCAATCTGAGATGGCATGTTAAGCTACCCACCGATTGCTTTTGATTTTTCTTAAGAAAACATCTTCAAAAAAGACCATTACCCTCATGAATATTCAGTAGGTGGCTATCTGATCACATTGCTTGCTGGTAACAGTTCACAGAAGAGAAGAATTTTCTGACATCTATATTTACCTTTTATGAGCCTGCAAAACTTGTAATATTGTACTTATAGCTTTTGAATGAATCCTTGACCATCAAGTGAGATTACTGGAATATAACCTGAACTACAAAGTAATCTACAAATTGTTTAGGAACTTTCCTATTTCAAAAGTCTATGTTGCTTTGTAACTTGAACCAAATCACAACAGGATTCAACAAGCATCAGAGCCAGGTAAGGCTAAAAGAGTGTGCAGCTGGGAGTAGAAAGGTGAGCAGAGTTGAGGGAACATGACTCTTCAGAAGAGGTCTGGTCTTTGATGGTCTCACTAGTATATGATAAGCAAATATTGCCAGGGAAACAAGGGACCATGCTCAAGCATATGTTACATGTACTGGCACTCAGAGTACTATTTTTCTGCTGTTTTTTCATCATTTGTTTGTGTATCAGTCCTTGACTACAATACTAAATGCTTTCATGTCAAAGACTTAGTCCTAATAGTTCTCAGATGTCATTCATTTAATTTTTGAAATGCCTTTTGGACGAACTTAATTTCAAAACCAGCTTTGGTGTCATGCATAAAACAAATTCAATGTATCTTTCAGAAACCTGTAAACAGTTGATTATATGTATAGTTCTGTTTATTCATTAGTTAATATACTACAATGCCTGTAAATGGCAAGTGATTTTTTTTTGTTTGTTACAGACAAGATAATGTCAGTGTTTGCTATGATAATAGTAGAACATTTTAATGACATAGATTTTGTTTTTTAAAAAGGTGGTAAATGAAGGAATAGGCAGATTCTCCTTTATGATCCAACAGGAACTGCATTCCAAAGAGACAACTGAGGTGGAAGACCCAATGAAAAGCTACATCAAATGGGCTGGTGTACTATAAACCAGGATTGACAGGCTGTGGTTGTTGCTGCGTGTGTTTGCCAGAAGCAGAGAACAAGCAGAAGTGCAAAAAGCAGTGGTGAACACAATCTTATTAGGCAGCTGACAGTCAGAGATTCTTTGGAAAATGCTTGTCACTAGAAATGTATACTTTTCTGAACATGGACATGATCTTTTAGTTCATATGCTTAATACTGAGTGAAACAGAATCTTGCATATGATTTTGAAAATAAAAAGATACCTGACTATCATTTTTCTTGTCAAAAATCTGCTTCTGCTCCTGAAACTGGCTAAATACTGAGGGTTCTACATCTTTACTTGTCCCTCTTTACCATTATCAACAGATCAAATAGCTCTTGAGTGAGAGAAATACTCAGTGAAATCTGGATGTTGCCATGGAATATGAATGTTGTGATTCTAAACCTAGGCTTTGATATTTAAGTAAGCTAGATGTGTTAATCTAAAAACTACTCTTGTCATGCTAAGAGCTTTGAAGCTTTCACTCCTTGGACAGGAATGTTATTTCTACCACAGGGCAGAGAAAGCAGACACAGTTTTACTTGGAATTAATGAGAGCAGCCAGACCCTAGTAGTTTACATCCTGCCTACACCTTGCTATCTTAATATCTTTCTCTTCCTGAATTTGATCACAAACAGCCTGGCGTTTCCTAAACAAATAAGAAAAAAGAGCCTCCCCTTTACCAATGATGCTGCTTTTCTACATATATAGGTGAAATAATTCCCTGGCTTTTTTTCTGTACTCCTATGTGTGAAAGTCAGTGCTTGTACTGATTTTGAACCACAGAAGTTCTGAGTAAACAACACAACTGTTCAGCAAAAATGCAAGCATAAAAGTTCTGGACTGATGGATTTATGACAGAAAAGTACTAAAAGGGATTCTCAAAGGATAAGCACCTTGAGATCACCTTCATGTGCTATTTGTTCTCTTTTACTGCCACTGCAGCTTATTCTGTTAAACTGACTTGATCATGTAGTTTTAAAACGTTTTTTTACACTATTTTGGGCCATCAGTATATTTGAACAAGAGTCTTGCAGACATGAAAACATTAGCTTCCTTCTCTCTGTAGGTACTCCTGAATTTTCTCATCATAAATTTTATCAAGATTAAAAAAAAAAAAAAAAAGAAAAAAAAAAAAGAATGCTGTTAGAAAAGTTTAATATTGCAACAATTTTGCCATATGTAATCTAGAAAAATTTTGGGGAGTCTTTTCCAGGTAGCTACACCACTACTTTTAAACCAGACACTCTTCTGGGTTCAGATTATCTTCCAAACCTCTCACTTCCAGCATGTTAATCCATCACTGACTATGTTACACACACACGAAACTTCAGGGACAAATCTCTCAGCTACATTTTTTGCAACCTCATTAACATCATCCTGCCTTTGCTCTTTATGCCTGCCTCTCCCTTTTATTCACAAATGTGGTAACGAACGAAATCTTCCTGATATGAATGTACAATGACTTTGTATAGTTAAAGTGATTTTGTTTCCCTATTCTTCATTGTTTTCTTCATAAATCTGCACTTTGATCTTGAAGCTGCCTGGCACAGCTCTTGTTCCGGTGCTGCCTGTGGATTCTTTGTGAATGAATAGTAAAAAGGACAGTTTCCAATCACATGAGAATGTGAGAATTGTAATTCAGATGAAGTATATAAATTTGCTTGGTTTTTTTCAGAAAAATATGCAGTCTCTGGGTAAACTCAGAGAAAAAATTACATTCCATACAGCTTAAAATAAGAGCTATGAATTTCTTCCCAGGGCTACTGTGAAGAAATTTAATTTAAAACTGAGATGTAAGTTAACTGGATTGAAACAGTTATAGCATTTTTTCCCATCATTATGATACATTCTATCAAAATTTAAGAATGGAACAATCAAAAAACCTTTATGAAACTATTTATTTTACTCAGCTATTTTTCAAACTTTAAAGTTCCAATTAACTTACAGCTATGAAAACAGACAATCCAAATGACTGAAATTTCTTTTGTCACAGATGTTTTACGAGAAATTCTATTATAAAAGTATGCACCTTCTCTGTAATCCCTCAACAGCAGGAATATAGTGACTGAAGAGGTAGAGAGCATTCTTTTCTTTAAACACTGCATTGCAAGGGTACTGTTTGTACACAGGTCATTGACTGACAGCAATTTGAGATACACCATAGTGAGAAAATAAAAACTGAAAAGGCTGTAAGAAAAAAATTAGACATTCTTAACCTACATTTTTCCATATATGACTTTTTTTCAACTTGAAAAGTATTCCCATCAACTGTTGTGCATTTAGAAATGCCTAGTTTTGAAGGAGAATAGCAGTGGACCCCCTGCAAAGATCTTTTTATTGAGAACATATGCACTAGAATAATAAATATGGCATTTACCACAGGCATAACATAGTTTTGCCGCCTCTTATTTTTTATTCCATCTTTGTGTTTACAAAGGTTGATATATTGCATAGCGGGAATCTTATGTTTGCCCTCTAGCCATATACAGTTCTGTGTGATACAGGCAGACACACTGGGAGCTCCCTGGTACCCTGCCAAAAACCTCAACCCTGTGATCAAAAGCAATATTTTCTTCATGGACAAGAGGTAATTCAGTCTCTGTGCTTGTTTGGTTTGGGCCTAGCACGATGAACAGTTTAGAAAACACCTTCTTTTTCTTAATTTGCAAGGTAATTTTGTAACTCCATATGGACAGTGGAGTCAAAACGCTCACAGAAATTCGTGTTCCATGGATTTACCGCTATGACTATTGTAACTGCAATCTTTGCATGTTCCAAAATCCATACTTGAGTGTGTATATTAGGAGGTTTTGTTTCTGACTATTGGACCAACTCATATTAGGCTGCATACAGCTACAGGCTCCTTTGTGCCATAAATTGTGAGCAGCACAGGTTCAGATATTGTAAGGGATGGATTCATGGTGCTAAGGCCAACATACAGGAAGAATAAAGACTCGAAGTTTTTTAAAAGAAGAAAATATGTATGTTCATTTGTATATGACTTTAATGTCTGATGACAAATGTAGAAGAGCCTCTGCAGTTTTAGCCCAATATCTTGTAGGGATAGTCTGATAATGGAAGAAGATCAAAGCACCTGTTAGAATCCAGGTATCCTCCAGGCTCCCAGAGAGGGTTGGGCCTTTTGTGTCCTTTAATTACAAAAAAGAGACAGACAGTGCCCTGGAGGGCTTTCAGTCTGAGGACACAGAATGAGGGTAGGCTATACCAGACAAATCAGTTTGTTGGGGAATTGGCCCTGCTGTCAGAATTGTATGGCACGCACTCTGTTTCTTTTGTTTTTCTGTTGAGTCTGGAGGCAGGGAAGGAAGGAGCATTAAAAGGAATACAGGGATGGGAAACAAACGCAAAATCTTTATAGCTGGAAATTTGCCAGGAGCTTGAAACCTTATGGAGGGAATTCGTAGAAATAAAATAACTTCCAATTATTTATTGGAATTTTGAGAAGAAGGTTTTCCAAAACATAGTATTATCAGAGAAGGAATTTTAATTGTCCTTAGGATTCAGTGATGAAAGGGAGAGAGTGTAAGGTTCTAATAACAACAGGCAATACGCATGCTATCACAACTTTGTGTATTTTATTAAGTTAGCCTGGACCCATGATGCTTTTAACTGTTAAATTTATTTAGGAACTAGACATATGTGTAAGACTCTGACTGAATCCTGAGAATTTGACTCATTTTGACGGAAATGTTTTAGGAGGTGCTTTCATGCAGAGAAGCTTTGCTGGCAGGACAGAAACTGTGGTAAATACTGCAAGGGGTGCACCAGTGAGTAGCGAGGAATGAATATAAGAGTTGTATCTGTTTGAGCTGGCACAGGTGCAGCCAGAAAGGACACACACCATATGTGTGCCCTAAAATATTAATATTCTGCTGCTGTGCAAGTAGGTACCTCCAGTGGAACGTGCTAGGTCAGCAGGGAATGTGATGAATAAGCAACAGCATAAAAGCAGAACAGTTTCATTGTCTGCCCAGTAGTACAAGCGAAATTATTTGGCTGAGATGTGAACTGATCTTGTCTGTGCATCTTCCAGGCAGGGCTCAACATCTTCATAGCCTTACTGACTTTAAAGCTGGGAGGGAGGATCTGTTTGGTGTTTGTACTGCCCAAGAATTAACGTCATGTAGCTGTACTGCTGGGGTTCACAATTATTCTGTTTTCTAGATTCTGCCATGTTAAACAAATAGAATAATGAACACCGCCCACTATGTTGTGGTGAGACATATTTCAAATACGGTTTATTAATGTCTGTATAAGAAACTCAACAGGGTTGCAGATAAATTGAGTGCTAATAAATTTTTGGAATTGTCTAGAATTTTGTGGTTTTTTGTGTTATGGAAAACTTTTCTACAATCCTTTCGATATTGACTTTTATTTGTAGTAGTAAAGATAATTTAATTTCCTTTTGTTTGGTTCCTTCTATGCAATCACAGTAACTTTCACATGACTGTTTATGGTGGTGACTTTAACAAATGAATGTAAACTGTCTTCATCTTTGTTAATCGGTTACGGTTGAATGTGATGATTCTTTCCTTTTTCTCACTGCTGTGACCTTTGGACAGCTACAGCGCATTTTTTGTTCCATTAATAGGTTTGCACAGCATCTCCACCTGAGTAAGCCTCCAGGGCTGAATGTAAAATGCTTATATACAGCAATCAAGCAAACAGGGCATGCAAAAGTCACCATAATAAACTCTGCTGTTCTTTCTGGACAGCGCGTCTTTGATAATTTTATCTTGATTTTCTCAGCAGCTCTTTTCCTCTGAGTTGTTTTTTCTTGGCTCTTCTCTTGGCAGAACAGCTGCTTCTCTCTGGCCAGTGGGTATAGACTTATTTTATTTATTCTTAACTTTTGTAGGGCAGCCAGATACATGGGGAAGGGTGTTATATAACAAATACAATAAATAAATAAAGCCCTATTTTGCAACATTCTTGCAGTCCACAGTGAAAGCTGTGGTCATGGAGAAAGGAGTTCATTACACAAAAATGCCCTGTTTGATCCTGTTGGGGAAAATGGCTAAAAAATAGGATTGGTCATTTAAACACAAAGTTTGAAAGACAAAAAGTGAAATTAACAGAAAATCAGCTGGTTTAGGGACAACTGGTAGACTTGTATGAGTGTTTTTTTAAAAAATAAAATTGAAGTATGATATGTCCCTTTGGACCAAGCAGGTCACCAGATTTCGATTTAAATCTGCAATTCTTTAAATTTTAGAATGGTTGAAACTCAGGTTGCTGCTGGCGCTGGCTGCTGAGAAGGAATGCCAGTCTCAGTGTTCTGAGGGAAGTTGATTGTGCAGAGCCAAAAGACTGATCAAGGATTCACGCACTGCAAGCAGTCACTGAGTTTATTTGAAACACTAGGATAGATTTTATAGCATTTAGAACTTCAAAAGGGTTTGAAAGAAGAGGTCAGCAGGATCTGTTTTTGCAGGAGGCTCTAGAGGTTGAGAAGAGGCCTTTGCTAGTGTTGCCAGATTTTCCAGTTGCTTATGAAGACTGAAGACTGTTTCTTCCCTACCTTTTCCCTCTAGACAATTATCTTTCCCTTTCCCATACCTTTTCTCATTTTTCCCTTTCATTGGTCCCTCTTGCTTTCTTTCCATGCCATTATTCCTCCTTGCTACTTCTCATTACATCTCTCCCTCAAACCATTGCTTCCTATTGCACTCTTCAGTCATTGGGATCAAATACCATTTTTATTATTACTCCCCTATGGGCTAATGAGTAAGTTGCTATCTTGAATGAAGAATGTCTCCTAAGCTAGACAGTAAAGTATAAGATATGCATAATTGTTTTGTTTGAAATTTGAATAAGAAAGGCCTGATGATGTGTTTAAGTGTACTATCAAAACAGAACCTTTGTTTTTCCTGGCCTTATAACTCAGTGTCACTGCATATGTATCTTCATCTCTGTTAGTAGTAACATATTTTCATAAATATGTCACTGCGTCCTTGTAGAATGCCAGCTACATTAACAAGATGACTTTTAGAGTGTACCTGGTAGGTCAAGAAAACTTATTTTCCCCCTCTATTTGGCAGCAGTGATACGTCATTCAGGCTACGGCACCAAATCTTGGGCTCTCCAGTACAAAAAAGACATCGACATGCTGGAGTGAGTCCAGCAGAGAGCTATGAAGTTGGTCATGGGGTTGAAGCATATGACCTATAAGGAGAGAACTAGGATTGTTCTGCCTCTAAAAGAGAAGACAAAAGAGGGTGGGTGTATCTTACTGTTGTCTTCAGGTACTTCAATTATAGAAGAGTATAGAGAAGATGGATTCAGACTTTTCTCAGAGGTGCACAGTGGAAGGGCAAGAGGGCAATGGGAATAACTTGGAAAAAAGAAAATTCTGACTTCACATAATAGTATTCACAGAATCACAGAATGTAAGGGATTGGAAGGGACCTCAAAAGATCATCCAGTCCAATCCCCCTGCTGGAGCAGGAACACCTAGATGAGGTTACACAGAAATGTGTCCAGCTGGGTTTTAAATGTCTCCAGAGTAGGAGACTCCGCAGCCAACCTGGACAGCCTGTTGCAGTGTTCTGTTACCCTCACTGAGAAGTTTCTTCTCATATTTAAGTGGAACCTCTTGTGTTTCAGTTTGAACCCATTAGCCCTTGTCCTACCATTGGCTGTCACTGAGAAGAGCCTGGCTTCATCCTCGTGGTACTCACCCTTCACATATTTGTAAACATTAGTTAGGTCACCCCTCAGTCTCCTCTTCTCCAGGCTAAAGAGACCCAGCTCCCTCAGCCTTTCCTCATAAAGGAGATGCTCCACTCCCCTAATAATCTTTGTTGCTCTGTGCTGGACTCTCTCCAGCAGTTCCCTGTCCTTCTTCAACTGAGCGGTCCAGAAATGGGTACAATATTCCAGGTGTGGTCTCACCAGTGCAGAGTAGAGGGGAAGGAGAACCTCTTTTGACCTACTAACTACCCCCCTTCTAATACACACTGCAAAGGTAACAGACCTCAGAACAGGGGACCAGAAAAGTTGTGGACTTCCCATCAGTGGAGAGGTTTAAAATGTGGCTGTACAAGGCTGTGAGCCTTAAATCACACAAATTTGTCATTCTGTCGATATACTGTTGACCTCGCACAGAGTAATTGTCTCTTGAGGGCATTACCCTCAAAGACATAGTAGGATGTAATTTGGGCAACAGTACACTACAAGCTCAGATGAGTAACAGGGATCAAAACTGTCTTGAGCTACGAAATTTATTTATTGCAGGAGTGAATATAATGTTATTTAAACTTAGCCTGAGATGTGCATTGCCATAAAACAGACTTAAAGTCTCCTTCTATTCTTTTGCTGTTGAATTCCAGCAGGGTGAGCTGTGTGTAGCCCACGGGAGATGTATTTGTGCTGGAAGTCAATTTCTCACACTACCACACAGTCCTTTTAGAAAATATGAAGAGTGACATACCAGGAATACACAAAGCAAAGCCTTCATTATTCACACAGGAAAAAAAAAAAAAAAAAAAAAGCTTAGAACTTGCAGGGCACTGGCATTTTTCTTCTTACATTCCAGATGTTCATTTCTCTAGCAATATAAGTGTATCTAAGTCATTTTAACAGTATCTATTCACAGTACTAGTAAAACCAATGCAAGTATTTAACAAAGAAAAACAGTGAGTCAGTTTGGTTCTGAAAAGAGATTTAATAGCAGAGATACAATATATCCAGTGAAATCTGCCTTTAGTGATCGCCATAGTTGCATAGATTTAAACTGACATGGAAAAACTTTTCTCAAGGGAAGCTTCTACAAAATTAAACTGAAGTACAAGGTGAGAATTGAAGTGCGTAGTTATAGAGTTTTATCTCTGTTTACTTGTAGAGAATATTAGGAGAGCATCATATGTACAAAAAAAGCTCAACATGACCTGGCAATGTGCACTTGCAGTCCAGAAAGGCAGCCATATCCTGGGCTGCATCAAAAGCAGCGTGTCCAGCAGGTTGAGGGAAGTGATTCTGCCCCTCTGCTCTGCTCTGGTGAGACCCCACCTGGAGTCCTGTGTCCAGCTATGGAGCCCTCAGCACAGGAAGGACATGGACCTGTTGGAGAGGGTCCAGAAGAGGTCACAGAAATGATCAGAGGGCTGGAACAGCTCTGCTGTGAGGACAGGCTGAGAGAGTTGGGGTTGTCCAACCTGGAGAAGAGAAGGCTCCAGAGAGACCTTATTGTGGCATTTTAGTATTTAAAGGGACCTATAAGAAAGATGGGACAGACATTTTAGCAGGGCCTGTTACAAAACCATAGAATAGCTTCGGCTGAAAGGGACCTTCAAAGCTCACCTAGTTCAATGCACCTGCAACGAGCAGGGACATCTCCAACTGGATCAGGTTGCTCAGAGTCCTGTCCAGCCTGGCTTTGAATGTCTTCAGGGGTGGGGCATCTACCAGCCCTCTGAACAATGTGTTCTTGTGTTTTATCACCCTCACAATATAAATTTTTTTCCTCATGTCTAGCCTGAATCTCCCCTCTTTTAGTTTCAACCCAATGGTCCAAGTAGTGAATCGATGGGGAGAGCATTTAGATAACATTGGCCTTCACTGGGTCTGCCAGTTTACAGCAAATCAGATTCTGTTTCTATACTTCTCTTCTGTTGGCAGTTTATGCAAGATTTTGCAGAGCCTGGAGTGGAGGGCTGTGCTGGCTACTTTTCTCCTATAGAATCTGCCATGGACTCCTGCTAGCTGTCTGTACACTAAGAAGTTCTGTACAGGTACAAAATCTATACTCTCCCAACTTTTCATGAGTTATATGAAACTATGGAGCTAGATGTAGTTTAGCAGAATTCATATTCAACAGGTTACCTGTTCAGTTTCAAGCTGTACATAACAATTTTGGCCAAGCACCCATGTAAGATTTCATCCCCTTAAGGCAGGTGTGTGACTAAGCCTAGGACATGGAAAGCTCAAGGGATATTACCAGTTTCTTTGGTTCCTAGTAGAATATGGGCTGAGTGCTCCTTTTGGGAGGAAATGCACAGAGTTTCTTGGTCTTGATGACCAAGGACTGGAAGGGTGTTTCTAGTTACTTGTCTTATAATTTAAGGGTAGATTCTCTGTATGGTACTGCCCTGAGAGTCCTACATTTCACCACTTCACCATGTAGAGTTGAATATCTTGAAAATTCCCTGGATTGCTTAAAAAACAAAGCCTTCTCCTAGTGCAGCTTTAGGGTATTCTAGTTTTAGTATAAACCTCTAAGACATACTTGGAGCAGGTATAAGGCTTACCAAATGAGTCTATCAAGAAATCACTATATGCTTGCTCTGCTCCTTGATCTTTGTTCTCCTTTGTACACTTCCCTAAGGATCCTCTTTTTGGCCACTACTGGAAACAAAATATTGTGCTAGAGTCTGACCCAGTGCAGCCATTGTTATATTCTAACAATGAATTAGAATTAAGGGCTGGATGGGGGTGGTTTCAGGTGCCTTGTGAAAGACGAATGAAACTCTGTATTATGTGTGATATCTTTTTCCTTACCACTGTTGGGATTTGGGAAAATGTCTATTCAGTGTTTAATATTCACAAAGACTTCACCAATTTCTTCCCTAGATTATAGTGTTTTCTTTGTTTTTTAGTGTGTATTTCCTTTCACTGCCAACTGGTACAGCAGTCTAATTTTTTTTTTTTTTTTTTTTTTCAGGTGACATCTCACTTCTGTTCTCAAACTCTTACATTTCAGTTTTCCAAGGTGCTGTGAACATCTTGATTCTTTGCTCTCCTTTTCTGTGTTAGACATATCTGTCAGACCAGAGCTAATAAATGCTATCAACTTCTTTGGTTGGTTGGCAATCTCTTTCATTGTGTTAATTGGCTGGGTTGTTTTCAGCCATTTGTGCATGAAGGTTTGGAGCAGTACATGTAATTAATAAACATCAGAATTGGGTTTGCACAATTTATAAAAATTAAAGTTAAAAATTTGTACAGATGCAGATCTAAATATATACAAAATCGATGCCCTGAACACGTCAAGTTTCAACAGGGTTTAAATTGAAAACTTTTGTCACTGTATTTTCTTTAAGGTTCCTGGAGAATATTCGTCTTTAGAAGATGGAATTAGAGAAAGTGTTCTCTTCTGCCCTTGTGCTTTTGTAAACTCATATTTTGTCATGGAACAACATAGGAAAAGTCTGATCTTCTGAATAAACGGGGCTAGGAAACTAGTCCTGCCAGCTATAGGAATAATTTAGTGCTAAGATATCCTAATTCAGTGGTCTAGAAGGAATTCAAATTACAGGGGCAACTTTGGAGAAGATAAGAATGAGATAATTTGCACCTACTTCTGCACTGCATAAACCCTCAGGACAAATTCTTCCCTTCACTCAGAATTTCCATCTCAGGGCAAATACAAATACTAGCTTCATTCTCTCTACTGCAGAGCATAACTTTTTTTTTTCTTCTTTTCATTTTTTACCCCTTTTCATTCTGAGGACATAGACAGAGGGGTGCCTTGCTGTGGTATCCAGGTGGCCTCAGGTAATACCTGGATAGCTGACAGTGCATCTGGAATGCAGGGTATGTCAAGTTTCGACAGGTAAAAAATTTTGGCTTAAAACGTTTGATAGTGCAGATATTGCTTCTCACAAGCATAAGCTTTTAAATTCTGCACAAATTACACTTTGAGTACCTATTTCTACTTGTGATTTTACCAAAGAGTGGGACTAAGAAGGGATGAGGTTTAAATATGTTTCACTAGCCCTCCTCGACATTATTAAGGCTACAATTCTATCCCTGCAACCAAACTTAGACACAGGTGAGATACAAAAAAAAATAAAACCAGGTTCTTTGATTGATGTTTGAAATGTATTCCTACTCTACTACTTCTTTGAAGGGGTAAAGTGAGAGATCATAGAAGCTGTGACTTTGGTACCTGCATTACATGGTTATATCATTAGCGACGACTACCCACTACAATTTTACTGACACAGAAATTGTTTCTGTTGAGGGACGCATGTGAAAATGCATGAAATGCCATTATTAGAACTCACATTCTCAATGAAGTTCAGAGAATCTTGAATAAATATTTCTTTAGCTTTTCTTTTGCCTGAAGTCTTCCTTTGGCAACATGAAAAACAGGTTCTTTTATTTTGCATTTTTTAGCACTTGGATGCCTATAGACTCCCAACAATAAGTAGGCAATGGGCTGAATGCCTTAAAACCTGGAGAAATGTTTTTAGAGCTAACTAACATTGCATATTAAGTTGCAAAACTGATGGGAAGTGAAAAAAGAGACACTATTTTGTACTCATGATTCAGGGATTTGTGTGTCCAAACTAAAGCAAGAACCCAAAGAGCAGGTCATAGCTGTACTGCATGGAAAGAACAGAATCCAAAAAAGATCTGTTTAAATGTATCTGTTCTTGTATTGGGACAGACAGTACTTCTAGACAGAACAAACATTAAAACATTATAGAAAGCACAATGCAAAGTTAATTCATTTTATAGAGGGAGCTTCAATCTTTACAGAATTAATTGCATGTGCTTTGAAAAAAATCTAATTTCTGGTTCCCATATGATTCTGTAGCTACATCGTTTACCAGTTGATGAATAGTGGGATGCTTTATTCAGATATGTTTACTGATAGTATAAAGACCATAATATTCAAAAATAAACATTTCATGTGCTCTTGTTTAACAATTGTCTATCATGTGTGATGTAAGACCAAATAAAACAAAGAAACCCACAATCACTGAAAATCTCAGAGGAGGAGACTTAACCAACATTTTCTGATGACAAGAGAAATGTTCAGATCACTAGACTGCCATGCTAAAGGTAAGATTACCTGTCCCTACTTACATTCTTTTATACTGTTAGAAGAAAACAATGATCAGTGTCCCAGTACTCAAATGCATGACTGCTTTTTGCTGTTAACAGCTGAAGTGATCTAACATCTAAATCAAACTGCTCTGATTGCTCTAGCAGTTAGTCCAGCCTGTCTCAGTTTTGTTCACTGTGGGTCCTGCTCTCATCTCATCTCATCTCATCTCATCTCATCTCATCTCATCTCATCTCATCTCATCTCATCTCATCTCATCTCATCTCATCTCATCATCTCATCTCATCTCATCTCATCATCTCATCTCTCTGAACCCCACCACACTCCTCAGTGTTTTGCATAGTATCCAAATGGATGTGGAGACAGTGGTGAGATGGGAATGCCACTTTTCCCCCCATAATATTAGTTTAAGTGAGTTTAGCTTCCTGACCCAGATCACTGAAGTCTCAAAGAAACACCACTGCTAATGGAAGGGAAAGAGTAGAAACATTCCAGCAGGAACAAATGGATGACCTGTTCTGCCTGTTAGCCGCATTCAGCTACAAGATGCAGTTACCTGTACCATTATACCATATCCTCAAGCTGCAGTTTCCTGGTTTCTTTAAGCCTTTGCTACAACTGCTGCCCAAAGTCTTATTTGACAGAATTAATTCTAGCAAAGCTAAACATTTGGCCAGTCTGGGGGACTGATCTTGCTGAGAATTAACTTTGTGGTATCAATAACAATTTTGCAAACTTTCAGCTCAGTCACTTCCTTGATTTGGAAGTGGCTCTCCAGGAAAACACATAAGTGTCAGCAGTAACACGTTCAAGGGCTCTGAGCTCTGAACTGAAGTTTCACATCTGCAGCTTTCAGACAGGCAAGTGACAGCATTCCAGACTTTTTTTTTTTTTTCTTAGCATTTCCTGGTGCCTGGATTAGGAATTGCCTCCTCCTTACACTGACTGTTGTCTAGATATGTAACTCACTGTCACTATATAAGGAATTTGCCTGCAACTTGGATTTAACTTTTAGGCACTGAAGCATTAAGCATCTCAATACCAAACTAATTTTTTTGATATCATCCAATGAATAAGATTTGAGGACAGCTCAGGAAAGATCATAGAAAGCTATCCAAAACTTTAGTGACCCATTTAATTGGGAGGAGGGGTGTGGAGAAAAAGAATGAAATATTGCTGTATGATTACTTTTGTCTGTAAAGAAGTTCAGGTAACTTGTAACATGTCAGCTCAGATTTGACATCTCTTAAAGATATCTGTCAGAGAATGTTTCTTGATATAAGCCCATGGTTTGAAACAATACTAACTGATACCAGTATGTGGCATCATATGATATAATACAGGAATTATATATAATATATAAAAACTATAACATAATCTGATTTTCCTTGCTGAATATATTACTTTCTCAGCTAGGATTTGGTTGGTTGATTTGTTGGTTTGTTAACAGCATGTTGTAAATGTATGTGAAATCATAATGCTCTGAAAAAATGTTAATTTAATGCGCATCATATGTAAAGTAAGAATTCTGAAAACTTGGGTAAAAAGAGCTGTATTTTCCCTCTCATAACAGTACCCCTGGTACCTCTCTTTTTGATGCATCTCACACTGTCTTGGAATCACAGAATGGTTTGTGTTGGAAGGGAGCTTCAAAGGTCATCTAGTCCAACCCACCTGCGATGAGCAGGGACACCTTCAACTTGATGAGGTTGCTCAGAGCTCTGTCCAACCTCGTCTTGAATGTCTTCAGGGATGGGGCATTGAGAACATTTCTGCGCAACCTGTTCCCATACATTACCATATTCATTGTAAAAAATTTCTTCCTCATGTCGAGCCTGAATCTCCTCTCTTTTAGTTTGAAGAGCCTTCTCTTCTCCAGGCTGAACAACCCCAACTCTCTCAGCCTGTCCTCAGAGCTGTCCCACCTCTGATCATTTCTGTGGCTCCTCTGGCCCCCCTCCAACAGGTCCATGTCCTTCCTGTGCTGAGGGCTCCAGAGCTGGACACAGGACTCCAGGTAGGGTCTCACCAGAGCGGAGCAGAGGGGCAGAATTACCTTCCTCAACCTGCTGGATATGCTGCTTTTGATGAAGCCCAGGATAAAATCAGCCTTCTGGGCTGCAAGCTCAATCAATACTGCCACAGGTACTTTCCCAATTTCAGGTATTGTTTTGCCCTCTGATGTGTTGTCTTCCTGGCGTAAATGTCAAGTATTACCCAACAATATGTTCTTTTATTTAATGAAAGCTTCAGAAAGGTAGAAAATACCTGGTATTATGCTGGAAAGACACAAGCTTTCCTTTGAGAATGTTGGAGTGTGTGTAGTTAGTGGAGGTAGTTATCTGACTAATATAGCTAGGATATGTGCAGGTAGTATATTTTTGTTTAAAAAAGTGATGAACATAAAGTATTTAAAGAATTTAATAGGACTTAGCTATGAATGAGACACAATGTGCAAGCTGGGGAGAACAGGTAAAAACAACTCTAAAAGATAAGATGCAGGAGAGAGACTTTTTACTTAAATGATCCCCTTTTAAAAGAAGGTGAAGCAAGGTCTGAGCAAGGCTGTGCATAGGTGAACCATCCTTCTTTTGGGACCAGAAGAGAAGGATGCTCCCTAGTAGACAAAACTGAGAACAGTGCTTATTCCTCAAACATGGCAGATATCCAAGGACAGACAGAAGACTCAATGGAAATTGCATGACTCTACCTACCAAAACTCTGATTGATTTCCAGAGAGCACAAGAGGAGTCATTCTGGCTGATAGGTCTGCTCTGTGAAGCAACCCCATTTTCACAGCTTTAGGAGTTCTCTACTAGATGGAAAGGGATAATGTGGATTTGATTCATTGCCCTTTTTAAAAATTATGCCCTTTTTCTGCTCTTTCACATGCACTGAGCAGGCAGAGGGAAGGATCTAGCTCTGTCTCCTACAGCATATTACCTAGTATTTTCTTTCAGTTACTTTCAAATGTTTTCTGCAAGAGACTGTGCCCATAGCAAAGTAACTTTCACAAAGCTTTCTCACGATAAAGTCCTTTCATGACCATAAAATAATGTCACTCTCCTTCATAATTCTGTGTCTTAAATCTCTCCTATATCTCCCTCTAGTTGTTACTTAACCATCATATATTAGGCTGTTGATTTCGTCCCAGCTTTCACATGGACATCTTTATTCTTCTGTTGATCTTGTCTAACCAGATTCCAATAGCTTTGAACATTGAGTAGATCATTTCATGGTCATACAGGTTTGGATTTACATGATTCATGTGTAATGACAATCTATATTCAGGGATTGAAAATGCTACAGAAAGAAAACGTCTATTTATACTTCCATATGGTATCTTTTTCTTGCAATGTTAGCTCCTTTGCATAAAATTAATCATTAAGAAAACGTCTGTTTGGGCAGTGCAGTTTAACAGCCTGGATTAATACTGGAGAACTCATAGTACTTCATTAGCAAGCAATTCTGTGACTCCTCATATTTTATAATTCTGTTGCTAACTACTGTTAAGTGTGGTTGTGAGATGTAAAATTCCATTATTTCTTTAGCTTATAATTGTATCTTCTTTCCAAGACTGATAATTGAGACCTATTAAATAATATACTGGCAAAACAGGTATTCTTAATAGTTGCATACACTACTCCTATAAATCACTTTGTGTGATACTCCTGTGCTGATTATTCTGCAAACCAGATACAGATTTATTGAAAATGGCTATGAGAAGGAAAAAACTTGCAATTTCTTGCTTTCCTGTTTGACACTGGTTTTTGTATCTGAATGAGATTATACATTGCAAACTCTCTGGAAGAGACTTTCAGAGTTTAGGTACTTTCCCTGCTGTCGCACTGATGTCAAAGAACATCTAGTCTGCTCATGTAAAGATCTCTCTTTCACATATTACAGCCTCCAGACTTGCCCATGCAGGTAGTTGAAGTATTCTGTTACCTCCTGGAAACCCTTAATATTTCCACTGAGAATGGTTCTGTCTTCCAGTTTTCAAAGCTCTTAGGAATGTGGTGCCCTCTCCTCAAACTTCCTTCTTACTCAGACTTAATCTGCACCCTTCTCTTCTTCAGTAAGGATTTCTGTGAACGTAATAAGGAAGTTGACCCTTTTAGGAAGAGTTTACTGCTTCTACATAATGTATAAAACCCCTAAAACCAGCAGAGCCAACTTTGATTGAAAAGTCTTCGACACAACCTGTTAAGAACTACCCTTTTCCTTTTTCTTTTCTTATTTTTTTTTTTTTTTTAATTGAGGAGAATTGTCTTTTCCACCTTGTGAACTGGAGTTTAATTTGAAACTTAAGGTTTAGATTGAAACGTTGAACATCTATAAATCTGACTGCACTGGTTACTGGTTTTTATATGAATAAAAATAACATAAACAGACACACAGTTTGTCTGAAGCTTTCTCAGACAGAAGAGTAGTGATGAAGTACTCCTGTTATAAATTGGGTCTCACAGTTTTTAACTTAGGCTTTAAGATAACATGATGTGTCTCATGTTACATTTCTCAACTATAAGGTAATGCATTTATTCCTGTTCGCTGTGGCTAGGAACATGCATAAAGTAGTAACGAGCCTTTGCTATTGACTGCAATCCATTAGGCTGTATGCACTCAGCCAAATATCTGGTACTTTTTCTGTATCTCAATCTTCGCTCTGCAGAATGCTTTTCCAGTTCACTGGAGTGTCTGCACAGAAGCTTTGTGAAACTAAATACATTACGAATTGTCTGGTACTTATAACCTTGTATGAACTATGTAACTTGTAAAAAAAAAGTGATAATCACTAATTTTAAACTAAGGCCTTATTAAAAGAAGTTTTTTTTTTCTTTTCAGTCAGCACTATAGTGAGAGTTGAAAAGAGCTCTGTGGAAGTGGGAAACTTAAGCTTACATGGTAGATTTAGAAATTTTCATTCTTTCTCACAGAATCACAGAGAGAATCACAGAATGTTAAGGATTGAAAGGGACCTTGAAAGGTCATCAAGTCCAATCCCCCCACCAGAGCAGTAACACCTAGATGAGGTTACACAGGAATGTGTCCAGGCAGATTTTGAATGTCTCCAGAGAAGGAGACTCCACAACCTCCCTGGGCAGCGTGTTTCAGTGCTCTGGCACCCTGAAAGTAAGGAAGTTTCTTCTCATATTTAAGTGGAACCTCCTATGTTTCACCATGTTTCTGCTAGTTTTTTTTTCTCCAGAATCAGCTCTATGCGTTAATTCACTGAATGAGAAAGGGGAATGGAATCTGGTCCTGCAGCAAGTGAAGCTGAAGAGAAAAATGGTTTCTCTTCCTGCAGTTTAGCATAAGATCTCTCCCCTCCTCTCCTCTCCTCTCCTCTCCTCTCCTCTCCTCTCCTCTCCTCTCCTCTCCTCTCCTCTCCTCTCCTCTCCTCTCCTCTCCTCTCCTCTCCTCTCCTCTCCTCTCCTCGCCTCGCCTCGCCTCGCCTCGCCTCGCCTCGCCTCGCCTCGCCTCCCCTCCCCTCCCCTCCCCTCCCCTCCCCTCCCCTGCCCTCCCCTGCCCTCCCCTGCCCTCCCCTCCCCTCCCCTCCCCTGCCCTCCCCTCCCCTCCCCTCCCCTCCCCTCCCCTCCCCTCCCCTCCCCTCCCCTCCCCTCCCCTCCCCTCCCCTCCCCTCCTCTCCTCTCCTCTCCTCTCCTCTCCTCTCCTCTCCTCTCCTCTCCTCTCCTCTCCTCTCCTCTCCTCTCCTCTCCTCTCCTCTCCTCTCCTCTCCTCTCCTCTCCTCTCCTCTCCTCTCCTCTCCTCTCCTCTCTCCTCCCCTCCCCTCCCCTCCCCTCCCCTCCCCTCCCCTCCGAGTGTTCAGCTAAATCTGAAAAAAACAAACCCAAACTACAAGGGATCACAACTGCACCTGAAAACATTCAAACACAACACATCCTCCCTCGGCCTCTTGACCTACTGGGGCTGGAAGAGAGCAGTGTAGTGGTTTGGTTTGGATAGTCCCTGTGGAATGGAAGAGATGTCTGAAACAGGCACCTTAATTCCTCTTTGTGGATTCTAGTGCTTGCTTTGCCAGAAAAGTGCAGACAAGTGAGTGTGCATGGAATTGTATTTTAAAGGGAACAGCAAATCATTATAGCATGCCAGGAACACGAGCTATTGCTATGAGAATTAAACTCCATTAAAAAAAAAAAGGAAACTAACTCTACATTTCCCAACAATCTGAATATTAAACTCAAGTGCTAGTGCTACCTATGGAGACTGGTTCTGTCCCAGTTTTTTTCCTGATACTGAAATGAAAGTCTTAGAAAATTACTAAAGAAATCAATCATAAGGCTGACATTCTGGGGGAATTTGCAGCATTCCACATCGAAAAATACCACAATCACAATTGAAAAATTCAGGATATAAATGGGAGACATGCTCTGACTTGCTAGTACTACTGGTTCTATACAGAGAAATCTGGAGCATTCAAACATTGGCAAAACTTTCCACATTTGTTATTCTGTCCGAGAGACTTATGGAACCTTAATTAATTTAATTTTGAAACCAAGATCACAGAAAAAGACCGTTATTTTAAAGAGAAACTGCAAGAGGAAAATCATCAAATCTAGAAGGGTGAAACAGTTATAGTTCTATATAAATAATTTCAAAATAACTAGACACAAAGTAACAAATGATAACATTTCTCTGTTTTTTCTGACTTTATCACTTGGCCTAATGAAGACCAATTTCTTCTTCATATATACCTTGCTTGCCCATTTTTGCATGCATTTATATCCATGGTTTCAAGGCCTTCTACCAGAATATAAAATTCTGTAAAACTTTTCTATCAGACAGGTATCCAAAACCCACACATGTGACTCATGTACACTTAATATAATACATAAAAATGTAATCTCTGACAATTTGGTTAACTAATAAGCAGCAAATGTAAATTCCTGATTTCGTATCACTGGAGGACACGAATTCTTTTAATACTTGTCATTATTGTTCATTTACTAAAATGTTAGTGCAGTAAAGTTTACTGGAGGACATCCCCACCCTTTCATTGGTATTTGCTGTACTTCAGAGTACATAAGGAAGTTACCTGCCTGTCTCATTTTCCTCTTTAGTTCTGCCTACCTTTTATGGGTTTTCAGTCATGTTAAAAAGCTGCAGGCAACCCAGCTTCATTGGCTGAATTTCTACAGTAATTTTACATAATATGTGTTGGTCTGCCATAGGGCAGCTTCAGACAATGTGTTGCTGTGCTCTGTTTAGGTTTGTTTCCATCCCTTACTAGTGCCGTTCACCAGTAAACTAGATGGCAGGGAAGTGCTACATTTCTATGAAGAGTAGCTTGAAGCAATAATCACAAAATATGCAGCAGATAACATATTGCAGGTAGTTTTTGATATCTGTCATGAAGCACTGTTTTCTTGGACAGACATATGAGATATATTTTTGCTTTGTTCATCAGAAAAATTCTGGAAAAAGAAAAGGCAGTAATGAAGAGAATTCCTGTCAGTTGAATTTTTCCCCAGTATATGTCCTAAAATATTTGTGAAGTTTGCTAAAAGCATTTCTGTGGAATAGATATCCATCCAGAAATGATTCATTGTGTGTTTGAGTACAAGCCAATAATAAAACAGGTTCTAATGAAGAAATACTAGAAGCATATGGAAAATCAGTTTGAAATCTGTAGTTTTATGAATAACCAAGTAGTTAATATCAGAAGCAACAAACAAATGTGTCAATATCTTATTATTCACATAAAATTCTTAGCAGGAAATGTTTGAATTGCATTGTGGTTTTTGCTAAAGGTTCATTCACCTAGCTAGTCAGAAATACTGCCTATTTGAATGGAAAAATATCTTCCTGATCTTCAGAAAGAACAAAGCATGAACTGTTATATTAATCAAAAGCATTTGGTTAATAAATCTAATTGCAATTAAACCTGAATCTCGGATGAGGTGTATGCTACTTATATTTACCATTTAATTTAAAGAGAACAGTTTAAGTGCATTCAGACAAAAGTATGTTCAGCAAATTTATAGAATGGTACAAAAAATGCTTAAGGCAAATGTCGTGGTTTTAGCATCTATAAAGAGATGGAATGGAGGAATCCCAGTGATTTAATTATAACACCTTGATTTATATTTTGGTTTCAGATGTGATTCTTAGGCAGCATACCTGCACAATACCCAAATACTTGAAACTTGTAACAAAGTCACAGTTGAGCCTTCACAGAATTTATAGCTTCCAGTTCCAGTAAAGGGCACAGTTTTTTTCAGTTTTATCGGTCTGATAGCCTACATTTTAATTTGTGCAGTGGAAAGACTTAGGCAAGAGAGTGAACTGCAAATTACTTATTACTCAAGTGTTTGCTACCTTTCCTTGGTCCAAGTATGTAAAAGCAAGACATCAAAGCAAAACACCACCATCACCACCACAACAACAAAACCACAAACCAAACCAGAACACAAACAAATAAGCAAATACCCCTCCCCCCACCCCCTCAACACAAACCCCAAACAAAACCCAAAACAAACAAACAAAACTTAAGAAAATGTATTATGGAAGATGTTAAAACACTGAAGAATGGCAATATTTTAAAATTAATTAATATTCATAAATTAATATTTGTATGAAGAGATACTACAGTTTTGTTCTATATTCTGCTGTAGAGGTCATTATTACTTATTTCACTGCTATAGCATGTATTCTGTTCTACAGATCAGACATGAAAACACAAATTGCTTCTAGTGAAAAGTAGGTTGGACTAAAGGAAAAAGACATAAAAAGAGGATTCCTGGCATGTTGTAAGTACAGCTAAAGCCTTGTCTACTGGAAGGTAGCATTATCTCTGGAAATCTGGAAACTTTTGTTAGGCCTTCATTTTCAGTTCTTAAGGTAAACAGTAGTGTCAGTAATGTCAGGAGACACATGTACATTGAAAAAGTATATGCATATTGCATGTATTATACAGATTATTGTAAATGTTTTCAGGAATGTCTTTGCAGGCTGTCTAATGTCTTTCATCACACATCCAGAATCCTATCTCCTATTAGAGTTTGAAAGAAGGCTGCTGTAAGCTCAATTTGGCAAATACTCACTTACTGCAAAGCTGTTTGGCCAGGTTATGATGTGAAAGGAGATATTAAAGTAAATGTATATTTCCATTTACCTGCATCTCTCTAGGATGTCTAAACTAGCAAGACTTTGGTGTTTAAGCTAGTGTCCCAACAGGTAGATTTTACTCAATATTGCTAACTTTAGTGATAATAAACAAGAATACGTATTTCTCCAGTAGTACTTACCATATGCAGATTTGAAAGCATTTCACAAAGTAACTCAGTGTCTTTTACTCATTTTACAGCAGGAGGAACCATACTGAAGGAAGGAGAAAGGACTTGGAGTTGATTTTTTTCTTAGTATTTCTTTAGCATAGGTGGCTTCATTTATTTTATGTCACGAAGGCAGGTTTTGTTGTGTAAGTGAAAGAACAAGTTTCAACATAGTGGTTAACCTATCACAAATAGTATTTACACAGAGAGAAGTATGATGGAAATGAGTCATTCCCCTTTTTAAACTATGACTTCAGTAAACACAGAGTAGCAGGAGCTGTACACTTACAATGCTGGCAAGCTAACTTAGGTGCTAAATTGAGAAAAAAGTTAGATGTATGGATAGGGTACTGATGGATGGGACTGAAATAGAGATCGCTAGAGATCCAAGCTCCCTTTTTATTTCCTTGTAAACTGGAAACACTGAAAACACTTTAGGGATCTCTGGACTGTTAATATCTGAAGCTAAATTCCATGACAGCAATGATTTTGAAAACACGGTTTAAGGACTTTTTTTTTTTTTTAAGTTAAGATGGTTTGCTTTAGGTGCAGACATTTAAACAGAATAATCAAAGAACCACCCAGGTACAGAAGGGACTAGATATCTGTGGCATTTTTAGCACCTACAGCTGTTGTAACGCAGAATCTAATGGACTTTTTTGAATGAATTTTCTTCTGTTGTTCCCCCTGAGTAAAGACACTCCTATAGAATTTCAGAGTTCTAGTGATGAGGCACAGGCTATTAAATAGAAGAAACTAAGTATCTCATAGCTTTTAAACTATAACATTCTCAAATGTCTATAAGCAGTTTAGTTCATTCTGAAATAGAAGCTATAGCTATAATACAAATAAGTATATAGCTTAGGATCCAACAGGACCGCAATAAACTTAGAATTAATCTCTGCAGTCTTAATTTTGTTATTCCTTACCGTAGTGTTCTGTTTAGATGACCAGTATGTAATCTAATTCTTTATACTTAAATACTCAGGGACAGATGGAGTTCACATTTTATGTTTCTGGGCTTTCTTCTCTGTTTCTTGCTCTTCAATGTGCAGATGATGCATGATTCCCACTGAAAAGCTAGAGAGTAAATATTCCATTGTGAATTCTCTTACTCAGTGAGAATGTTTTTATTTCTTTCTATGAGCTATGGACCAACCCCAACCATATAAATCACTTGAGGCATATTTTGATCTAAGCTGCGTGCATATGGGTCTCCCTCACATAAAGAGGAGCCAGATGGTTTCCTGTTAAAGTTATTTCAGATTGCTTTCAAATGTGGTATTAATCTTACCATTTCCATAGACTTGCCTTTATCACTAGGCTTGAAAATGCAGATGTGAAAGATTATCCGTTAGTTGATGACTGATAAGAACTACAACTTCAAAAGTGGGCTTATAAATTCAGAAAAATATAATTTTTGTTCTTTGGTTTGACTTCATAAAATCAATAGCATTGCATGAAAAGCCCCTTTGCTCACTCTGTTCAGCAGTAAAATATCAAAATCATAATGGAAAGGAGTGACTCCTTCTGCTAAAGCAGCTGGGCTGCATCTGTCAAGTGCATTGTACCTTTTGCTGACCATCACAGGGCAAATTTTAAAGCTCTTTGAGAGCAATTAACATACAGTGTAGAAGAATTCTGGGGCTGGAATCACACTCAAAAGAGTTATGTTCTGATCCTGAATATTTCACAGAACTCCTCTGTATTTTTGGAGATATGATGTAGCTCAACATCTTCAAAAGTGTCCAGTATTTTTATAGATCATCTGAGATTGCTGGATTTTTGGTCTTCAAATAAAGCAATGAAATAGAGGATCAGCATCAGATTCTCACTATAAATATTTCAAGTGAACTATCTGAAAAATGAACCATTCACAGTTATTGGGAAAATTTTCAAAATACACTCTTTCTATGCCCTAAACAAAATAAAAGTGAAAAGTCTTCCTTGTCTCAGCCCACAATTCTTCGAAAAGCACTTAGTTCTATTCCAGTAAGTAGTGTCACATCAGCGTGTGTTGCTCCGGGTTATAAAGACAGAAATCTCGTCCACATAACTTGGACAAATAAATTAGTAGCAAGTAATCCAAACACCACATGAGTTTCCTCTAAGGTTTTCAGAATGAAAGTAAGGAACACAGAACAGGAAACGTGACACCACTTTCAAAATATAAATACGTACATATCTGCCAGAGTGACAATCTAACCTTTTTTTCCAGAATCTGTAGAACATAATGACAAAGGGTACAATTCTTCAGATTTGATGTGCAGATATGATACGTGGATTTAACGTTTAATATTAAGCACTCATAAAACAAACGTATCTTTTAATCTAAGCTTTTCCTCATTTCTATTTACACACAATACAATTTAAACATATAGGAAAGAATCATAGGTTGGTGTATACAACTTAATTCAGTTTTAACTAGCAACAGAAGAATAACGGTGCATAAAGTAGAGCTCTGCCAAGCCTCTGTCACATGGCAATATAAAATTTCTGAAGACAAATTTCCAAGAATCTCAAAAACTTAAAGATCCATAAAGTTTCAGTACTCTGTTTACATTTGTTGTGCTTTATAAATAATGGTGGTTTAATTTTTCTTACTTTGAAAATTGAGTAGGAGCAGGAATGATCAACAAATTTTGCCAAGCCTAATGTTGATTTTCCAATAACACATTTCAAAGTGTCACCTTGCAACTGATCAACCATTTCTCACTGGAGAAAATGCTCTAGGTGTTACATAGGCTAGCCAAATCCTGTGTTGATCTGTAATCAAAAGAGGTCTCTCAAATTATTCTGATAGCTTCAATTGTTGCATGGCATAGCTTGGAAAAAGTGTTGCTCCTGTTTCTCCCATGTTAGCATTTCAGCTCATCGTAGTTTCTCTGTGCTAGGTATTGTCTTACATACCGTCTCAGCAATGTCATCATACAATAACTGCTTGTACCACTTGAATGAAGTATGAAACCAAGCCTTTGCCCTCATCTGAATAGTAAAAAAATTTGCAGCACTATTCATAAAAATAAGGTTATTTATCTTTGCATCTTTGCCAAGGTTAAAAAGAAAAAAAAAAAAAAAAAATCCAGCCTGGTTACTATCTGTTGAAGTAGCCCTACAATTTTTTCCTACTCTTTGCTGTGAGTTTGCACGGCATGAGATAGTTACCACTTGTCTCTTCACAGGACAGGGGCTGTGGGGGGACATCTGCATTTCAGCAGTGGGTGAGTTCGCTCAAGTAAAGTACAGAGATTACAATGCATTTACAGAGGATTTCAGCTCTGGGAGATGAGAAACAGAACATGCTTGAGCTTATATGTTCCCCAGAGGTTTTTAAATCTACTGGTTATCACAGATTAAGCACTATCAAACGTTTACAGATTTCAACCCAGGTCTAATGTTTTTAAGAATTCTGTTAAAATATCCTTCTAAATGATTTCATAATGAATTTATAATTGTACAAGTGCTACTTGCAAGCAGGATTTTACTTTTGTGATGTAAGTTTGAGAAACAATTGATTTTTAGTATTTTTTTCATTTTGTTAATTCTTTTATTCCAAGAACCTTAAATCATTTCATTGCTTTTAGAAGCATCACAGGCCATTCCATGGCTGGCAACATGAGGACCATATTTCATTGGATGGAGATGTAACTGTTTTACATTCTGATAGCAGAAGGACTCAAACTTGCTTGGTAAGGTTGAGTAGAGAGCAACCCAAATGGCTAAACACACACATAACCAAGAATTGATTACACGGTTCCCATATTTCTCACTAATTTTTTCTAACCTGGCAGTCCCATCTGCACATATGGTAAATAATAGGGAAATACAAAAGGTCTGGCAACTTTGCATGGGCAGTATTTTGAAGTGGAGAAAAGAAGCCAGGCCCTGGAAGAGCAGGCATCTAGTTTTGCACTCTGTAAAGGGGATCTTATTTCTGAGTTATGTGTCAACTCCTGTATATTTTGTAGGTCAAGACAACCACCAGTTTTTATTGAAAGATTATAATCTTATTATTTGAGCACAGGATAGAAATAAGAGATTGAGTGTCTGTCCCCAGCTTTGCAAGAAGTGTGACCCAGGGTAAGTTACTCACAATCTTTAAACCTGAGGGATATTTCATCTACAAAAATGGGCTAATAAGAGACATATCTTTCTAAATATGTAAAATACTCTGAGGTCCAGGGAAAGAAGCTAGCTATATTATTTTGCCATGTCTTTCAGCAGACAAATCCCAAAATATTTGGCAAGCCATGTAGTTTAAATTAACTTCCTCAAGTGGAAATCACTTCTTAGAAGACATGGACCAGACTGTACTAGAATAACATCCAGATCTGTGGTCAGGCATGGTGGACTCCATGCTCCCTTCCAGCCCTCATCTCTGTCCCATGGTCAGCAGGACAAGGTATACTTTCAACTACACACTGAAGCCATGCGGTAAATAGGTAAATAAGACACATTTTCCAGATAGGAATTTGCCAGACTACTTAGGCCTGTTTTTACAAGAGTACTAAGAGGAGAGATTCTCAAATGCCTGTGGCTTCATTTTGCAATGACATAGATAAGCCTATGATTCAATTCTTGCAACTTTTGAAAATGCTTTCTTACACCATCATCCCATTTCTAGTACATAATGTAAAGCTTCCCTAAGAAAATAATGACAAGCTTAAGCCATTAACATAACTAAAATAACACAAGGTAATTTTCTGTGAGAAAGTTTGAGGGTTCTGAGCATAAATCTAATTCTCCAATAAAATAAACTGTTTTTAAAAATAACTGGACTCCATGAAAGTGCTTGTTTAGAGTCCCAACTGCTGTTTGATTTTCTACTAGCAATTTAAAGTACAATTAGCAGTAAAATAGCCAGTTGTTAAGGCCACCAATAAATTAGAGTCAGAAAACAATGATGACTTGTGCTTAGTATGCAGATCATATAAACCCTAACTGCAGAGCTGAGCATTAGGATTCTGGACACCTGGTCTGCTCTGGCAGCAAATAAAGAACAGGGCTGAATGTTGGGCTTCAGTCATACACTTCTAGTAGTTAATCCTCTTTGTAACGGTCAATTTACATGTTAGAAGACCTAAAAGACAGGAAGTACAGTGTCTGGCTTTGGGTCTTGGTCTGAGAGCTTTCTGTTCATTTTCCTACGCAGGAATTGCAATTTATTACCCACTATTTTGTAGTTTACTTTGAAAGACTTCCACATGTTACACAGTAATACAGCGATCAAAAAGCATCAATACAGTTAAGGCACTGTTGGTATGTTGTATTTTCTACAGTTGAAATCAAGGCTGAATATTATCTTTAAAAAAAGTAAAAGCATTATTGAATAGGACTCAAATACAGAAATATTCACATGGACCTCAGGCCACCTTGTCCATAAAGTAGTGTGTACCTTAATGCAGTTATTCTGCTTTTAAACTTGTGGTAAATGTTACTAAACCAATTATAAAACATCTCAGAGCTTATAGGTCAGTCACCATGAGTCAGACAACAGGCAGTTAATTTGCTAAGGTAACCCAAATCCATGACTGTACCCTTTGTGTCACACCTGAAGCCTGTGAGCAAAACGGTACAAGCCCTGGTGCCCCTGCAATCACTCAAATGACCCCCCTCTAGGTAGACTGCCCACCCCTGAGACCTTGCCAATATGTGGAGAACCTTTCAGAAGGGCAACCTGGCAGCATGACAACAACCAATCAGCAGGTGATGCAGGAATTAGAGCCAATCAGAACCAGGCATTCTTCTGTGGTTGCTGAGTGGAGTCAACAGACTGCTGAGAAGCTCCCAGAGAGCCTGGAGGGCTGATGGCAGCTGGGGACATTGCAGCCCCGTCTGCTTCACGTGCATGGCCAGATGGGACCACCGTGCCTGGTCTTTTTTTCTGGATGGCACTGTGCTCTCCTGAAGGGCAGGGTGATCGCATGAGAAACCGTTATGCTGACAGCCCATCTTCTCTTCTGGGCTGTGCCATGGCTGCTGCACAACAGGCAAGTTGTGACACTTGCTAATATTAAACATGTCTCTGGCTGAATATGCTGTGGTATCTGAACCCATGTAGTCTCCATGATGTCAGTTCAGTCTCAAACTGACGTGAACAGAGCAGTGCTTCTTCGTCAGTAGTCATTCCTGCTCTTCTCAGATGTTCTGTGTCCCTCTGTGGCTCCCTTGTCTTGTAGCAACTTCTTTTCACCAGGCAAGCAATTTAGTTACTTAGATGAGCTTGAATCTGCATTTCTGTCAGGTATTTCCTAAGACTTTTGTATTTTCCAACACAATCATATATGCAGATGGAATTTTGCCTGCAGCTCATTAGTGAAAAGACATGATATGTTATCATAGATATTGAATGATGGCTGGTAAGTATATCTTTGGTCTAGGGAAGTTTCAGACTTCACTCAAGCTGGTAGGTATGCTAGCTGCAGCCTGCTCAGTCAAAATGTTGAAACAAGTACATCTACTCTTTTTGATCAATGGCTAAAGCAGAGTGAGGCATTATCCACATACAAAACGTGGGAAATAATTTGGATTCATCTGTGAACACGGCTACCTTGGCTTCCCCAAATAGGAAAGAATAGTTTGTCAAAAAATTTTGAAACAAAAATGCTGTTACTATATGATACAACTCCATCTTCCCTTGCTGTTTCTCAGTGATGCTAAGCTCTGCTATGTGAGTTAAAAAAATGGCTGGATGGCCAGGCCCAAAGAGTTGTGGTGGATGGAGTCAAATGCAGTTGATGGCCGGTTCTGTTTAATATCTTTATTGATGAACTGGATGCAGGGATTGAATGCACCAAATCGTGTGTGAGTGTTGATCTGCTGGAGGGTAGGAAGGCTCTACAGAGGGATCTGGACCAGCTGGATTGATGGGCTAAGGCCAATAGTATGATTCTCAACAAGATCAAACACCGGGTCCTGCACTTGGGTCAAATATGCTGAAGGCTTTGGGAAGAGTGGCTGGAAAGCTGCCTGGCAGCAAAGGACCTGGGGGTGTTGTTTGACAGCTGGCTGAATATGACCCAGCAGTGTTGCCAGGTGGCCAAAATGGCCGACAGCATTCTGGCATGCCTCAGGAATAGTGTGGCCAGCAGGACCAGGGAAGTGATTGTCGCCCTGTATTTGACATTGGTGAGGCCCTATCTTAAATTCTGTGTTCAATTTTGGGCTCCTCACTACAGGAAAGACATAGAGGTGCTGGAGAGTTCAGAGAGGGGAACAAAGCTGGTGAGGGGTCTGGAGCACAAGTCTGTTGAGGAGCAGCTTAAGGAGCTTGGGCTGTTTAGCCTGGAGAAAAGCAGACATGGGAGTCCTCATTGCTGTCTACAACTACCTGAAATGAGGTTGTAGCATGGAGCGTGTTGGTCTCTTCTCCCAAGTAGGAAGTTATAGCATGAGAAGAAATGGTCCTAAGCTAGGCCAAGGGAGGTTTAGAAAGCGTTGTCAAGCAGTGGAACAGGCTGCCCAGGGAAGTGGTTATGTCATTATTTTTGGAGGTGTTTAAGAAATGTATAGACAAGGTTCTTAGAGACATGATTTAGTGCCAGAGTTAGGTTAATGGTTGAACTCTGTGATCTTGAGGTTTTCTTCCAATGAAAATGATTCTATGATTCTATTTATTGTTGTCATTTTCACCTAAAAGAATGAATCCTTTCTGCAATTGCTAACCTAAAGATGCATAAATCCTTCTAGTTTTGGGTCAGTCTGACAAAGATAAGGGTTACTTGCGAAGCCCCTAATCAGAGAGACTGACCTTGCAGCTTTAGACAGTTTGAAGCCCACACAATTAGTTGAGTCTTGCTTTAATGCATATCCCAAGATTGTTGGATAAAGTGTCATCTATCTGAACATGGTTCATTGTATGCCAAAAGGATTATGTAACACAGTGGGGCTCTTTAGGTCTGCCCTGCATTTTGTATAAGATTTTATATAAGATTTCTATAAGATTTTGTGTATAACGGCTTTCATTTTCTTTCTGGCATACTGTCTTTATTCCAGCATCCAGGCTTGTGCAACTCTGTAATAAACAAGATCTTACCTCTGTGTGCTAAATTTGGTTTCGTTGTATGCATACTGGGTAAAGAACACTGGTTTTGGGACAACAGGCAAATGACAGATGATGACTGAATTCCCTTTTACTATGTAAAGGGAGATCACTGAGATCACTGTAGATCACTGAGATTATCTGTGGATCACTGAGATTTTGGATACTTGCTGTATCTTGTACAATACCTATGAAATGGAAGGCATGGATGAAGGTGTGTGTATGTATTAAAAATATCTGAAGAGCAAAGGGAAGTTGGAAATATACACATGCAAGCAAACACAGAACATAAGAGATTTGGACTTGTGAGCAAGGAATTACTTGATGTAGTTTGATCTTACCACATTCAAGAAAAAGGAGACTTCTTATAAATTGTGTTTAAGAAAAAACAAAACAAAACCACAAAACAACAACAGAACAAAACAGCAACATTAGAAGCATCTCATGCCATCATTTTTTCTTTTTTTTTTTTTTGATAGAGCAGTGTCTATACTCTGGCCACAACAATGATAGTATTTTCTTTTTTAATGGAGTGTAGTGCACATGAATACCTCTGTCAGTTTCACAGGAAGAAGACTGGACTAGCTTAGATAACTTTTTTTGTTGATGAAGTTGAGGACCAGCAGCATTACAAGAACACAGCTTTTGGTTTTGTCACCAAAAAATTCTAGTTCAGCCGTGTAGTGCTGGCTGCTTTTCAGAGCAAATCCCTACTGTTATCCATCTTTGTTAGCTTCTTCATTCATCATGTGTTTCTTTAGAGGTACACAGAACCAAGGTAATCAATACAACAAAAGTTTGAACAGCAATCGGTGTATTTGGGAATTTTCTTGTTGTCTCTTGCTGTTTTGGACTGCATCTACTGCATTTATCACTGCTTGCAGGTGAATAAAATTCTTAAAGCTGCAAAATAAATTATTGCTTAATGTTTTTCTGAATAGAATTAATTTAAGTCTCTAAAGTTTTGAATCACAATGAATTTGTGTAACCAAGATATAAAACATAACAAAGCAAATGGATTGAGTTGGACAAAAATTAGAATGTAAATTGTCATCTGAAAAAGTAATCTCAGGTGAAACTCATTTAACTCAGCAAGTCATTTCAGGGATTTTTGGAAACAAAATACAGATTTTTAGAAGTGTATTTTGTATTTTTGTTATTGTTTTGAAATGCCTCAGTTTTCTACATTTAATTGAATAAAAAGGTGAACCACCTGAAAATAAGAGGTAACATTTTACTTTAGCCAATAAATCATGTTGGTCCATCCAAAATGGTCTCTTCTGTTTGTCCAGTGAACCAAAGGATCAGTTATTCGCTCAGTTCCACAAACTGATTTTATGCCATGCTGGTGTAAAGCTCTGCCACATTGGTAAAGGAAAAAAGTTCCTGGAGTGAAAACAATTTGGCAAAGGTTTTCAAAATCAATCAATATTGGCCTTGCCTGACTTTGCTTCCACTTGTGTGATCCAAGGGTTTAGAGATCCATTGGTGGAATCCTCCCTTCATTTATGCCTATACAAAAACATTGTCATTAGTGTCTAGTATCTATAAACTCAGTCTCTAAGGATGAACAGAATTTATCAGCAACAAGGTCAAAAAAGAGGTAACCTTTCACACAGCTAGGCTGGTTTTCCAGATCAGAATGAAGGTCAGGTATTAACAATCAGAGGAAGGTCTGGATTTAAAGACGTCTAAATGTAAAATCCTTGCTGTCTTAGTATGCTATGTAAATTGCTTTAAGCTAGATTTCTTTAGTAGTAAAACAAGCCTTTTGAGTGCATACACTATAACCCTTTACAACATTCAAAGCAATTAATGAAATTTTTCTAGTTCATTGACTGACCACATTAATTACCTTTTGGAATAACATCATTAACCAACTTTTGCCCATCATTTACAGTTCTTGTCCTTGCATTTCAGGTCCTTCATAATTTCATAATTAGGAAAACTCCCTGTTTGTCTGCATAGACATATCATATTTTCTTATTACAAATTCTGATCATCTTGACTTCTACTGTGAGTTTGACTGTTTCTTAAGAAAATATTGTGGTCATTTTTTAGTTTTGGGTGGGTTATTTTGTGTGTGGTTTTGTTTATGTGTGTGTGTGTTTGTCTTTGTTCTTATTTTTGGTATGTGGTGAGAGGTTGTTTTTGTGAATGCACTGCCTAAACTAATTCCCATGGAATTATTTTCTCCTATCACATAATTCTGTGAGGCTCGCTTCCTTGAACTTGTAAGAAATACACTGTAACTTGTATAAACTTGTAGGAAAACATGCAGCCCTATAGCTGTAACATATACAATAGCTATTACAGGTAAGTCTGGTAGCATTTTCTTTTATGAAAGCTGACTGACATATTTATTAAGCATCTACCTTTGGTTGCTTATAACTTTTTCAAGCTTTTAGTCACATTTCAGACTGAATGTGTCATAAGCTGAATATTTGGAGGAATGTTTTTGTATGAAATGCTTCAATTCAAATGGAAGTAGCCTTTCCTCTTTTAAATAGATAGATAGATAGATGATAGATAGATAGATAGATAGATAGATAGATAGATAGATAGATAGATAGATAGATAGATATCTTTCAACCTTTTCTTCGAAAAGCCACCTCTTTACTATAGTATTTGCAGTTTGGCAGTGTGCTTATATGTGCTTCTATGGAGCTCCACCCTTACATAGCCAGGTTATGCTTTGAATTATCTCAGTTGGAATGTACTCTAAGACTTCTTCAGCACCTTAATCTGAAGATTGATGGAGGTGACCTCTCTCAGTTCTCAATCCTGGCCAGCCTGTACATGTCACTCCAGAAGCACAGCTGTGTTTGCTGTCTAGTAGCCAAGACATAAAACCTTTCCCAGCATAGTTACTCCCAGCTGTTTGTGGGCCAGCTCATTTTGAGGCAAGCAAATGCTGAGAGCAGTGGGGTCCCTCCTGTACTCCATCATGCAGACAGCACAGGGGCAGCAGACACTTGAGAGGGGTGCAATGGAGACGAGGCTTGTATCAGGGTCACTATGGGGAGCTGAGCATTGACTTGCAAGGAAGGGCCAGATGGGCAAGGGGAATGGAGCAATGAACTGGGGGCTGGGGTTTGGACACATATACGGCACAGCATTATATGCAGGGAACTGATAAGAAATGAGGGTGGAAAATGCTGATAGAGAGACACAAACAAGATTTAGGCTGCAGTTTCTTGTGAGAGTGTGTGAACCAAGACGGAGATCATCTGTATCCCTTAATCTGCACTTCCTGATCTGATTCCATGCCTTAACACTGATAATGCTACCCCTAGCTGTTTTAAATTCAAAACATTCAGCAGAAACCAACCCAGCTTTTTCTACTCAGTTTGTCTTAGCATTAGGAGGCTAAAGTGACCATTCAAGGGGTCCAACAAATGCCAATTCCAACATGAATTAAGTGGAAGGAGGATGCATCCCATAGCCCAGAGGGCAGAAGAATAATGGGCAGTCATTAAGAAAGTCTCTCCTTTTGTGACAGTTTGTTCAGTCTATTTTATGGAACAGAATTGACAGAGTGAATTGATGGATGTCTAAAAATGGCTGACCTGGTTACTCATGGGGGCATGGGCTGCAGATCAAGAGAGAGAAGTCTGATGTTTAGAAGCATGATGGGTTTGTCTGGAAGAAAAAGACAAGTGATAAGGTCTTAAAAGGTGATGGGATTTCATTGATACTACGGAATTTTGCTGGTAATGCTAAAGTGAATGGTAAACCAAGATGGTCAGTTTACTTCCTTTTTATCACTGTATGCTTGGGGACTATAAATCAAAACATGGAGAAAATGAGAAGGAGAAGACAGAAGATAACCCCATTCAGTTTGTGGTTGACTGATTTGGCAAGGGGTATGGGAGTGAAATGAAGAAGTTATCAGTGTGTCTTTAGAACTATTTCACTTCAAAGGGTGGATGTAATATAGATCGATTAACAATTTTTGAAATACCTGTGAGAGTGAATACACGACACAGCATTCACTTAGTACCCTTTAGCACAATTCACTATGGAGAGAATAGCATAAGATGTGAAAAAGCGTTCACTAAAGAACATTCATGTCCAGGTTTTCTGTATTTCACTGCTCCTTTCTCAGAACGTACCTATGCATCTGGCCATCTGGTAGTTTGTCTTGGTATCTCTCAGGAGGGCCTTATTAAAGATAGCAAATGCTAATGATACGAGTTACTCCTTCAGCACAATTGCTGTGCCATAAACCTAAACTTCATCTAAACTTCATGTTCTCTTGGTTTTGGAAGAAAAAAAAAAAAAAAAAGAAAAAAAAGTAACCCCACTGTGAAACTTGCGAGGTTTTTTTGTCGATTGCTTGTGTTTTTTTGGTCATTTGCTTTCAGGGAAAGCCTAGGAAATAATGCACACCTCAGAGTAGTTACCTAGAATTACTATGTATCCACTCAGCTGCTTTCTTGTACCTGTAAAGTGATACATCCCACCTTAATTATACCTGAGTGTCCTAAAAGTTAAATTGACAAGGATGAACACCTCACATATGATATTAATACATGCTGGAGAAAAACACACAAGGAAAATACTATTTCTTGTTGTCAGACATGATTTTAGTAGTATGTGCTAAATAATTTCTAGAACTACTGTTGAGCAACATTCCCATTATTATATGAGCAAGCAGAAAAATATTTGTCATTTGTAAAAAATGCAAGAAAATACTTATATGTGACAAATGTTTATTGCAAATAAAATTGTTACAATTGTCATCATTAAGAGGAAGGAAAAAAAGTTTGTTGTGTTAGTGATGGTTTTAGGATCTGGTTGGCTTAGCATTATTCCCACCCACAAAACACTGTTCTGCAGTTTAGGCATCAACCTGAAACCCTGGTGATCTGAGATCATGTCTTGGCTTAGTTACAGACATGCTGTATGACACTATAGTTAACTCACATAGGCTCAGTGGCCTTAGTTTTCATCTAGTTTCTCATGTAATTTCTTTTTTCTTTACATAGTAATTGCAGACCATAAAGTCAAGCCAAGAATCTCTTTAATGCCTGTATGTGCTGCAGTGAGATTGGGAGGCACCTGATGTTAATTAAGGTTGTACAGGAAGATTTGAATGGCCTTGATATTGAAGTAGTAGAAATGTGATAATATGAAGTGTAAAGTAATGTACTTCTAGATCATTGAAAACATTACTAGGAGCTAAGCAGTTAGAAAAAGGTGTTTCCAACAGATGAAGAAGGATTTAATGTGCTACTCAGACAAATATGGCAAATTCAGTATTACAAGCATGGTTGTAGCAGAACTGTACACAGTGTAGATATTGCTGTTTTGCTTAATGCCAGCTTACTTGGGTATAAGCACTTCAAAAAGTATTAGCTTTTTAGCCATGTCTCTTTGCACACACATAGCTTATTTCCTATATATTATCTTATTTGGCTCTGTTGCTGCTTTTTCTCAGTCCTCGTTAGGTGTACACTGCATTTGTACTTTGTGTGTATAGAACTATGTTTACATATATTTCTTTGTGTTTGTATAGAAGGTACATAAAAATGTATGTTTGTGAGATGTTAAATCACTTTCACAGTGAGTTAGCTTTTATTTTCAACAAATAGATGCTGTTTTGCTATTTTACATCTATACTTGTTTTGTCAGTGTCATTGTCTTGTTTCCTTGCTGCCTTTGATATTTGGATTTCTTGCAAAATACAGTATCCTGGTTGGTTCTCTTCCTCTGCAGGTTAGTAAACTTTGGTGAGGGGGACTGTGCTCCCCTCTTTACATGAGAGTGTGTGTGGGGGGCATTTAAGCTTCAAAATATTAGCTTTATAGTGCAGGGATTGCTTTCTGTCTGTCTTTGGACACAAACAGCCACATTGACATTGTTCAGTAAAAACATCAATGAAGATACGCATTAGAAGTAATAGGATGAGTATATTGTACAGGAAAATACAGAAAAAAAAAAAAAAGATATACTTATTTTCTGATCAGTTATTGACACAGTTTTAACAAATGTACAAATTCAAGTATGTATTTGTGCAAATAATGCACAAATCAAAGAGGCAGGAATTCTGTTGTCTAGATCAAAGGGTTATTTTAATTATACTACGAAATTAGCTAAAATCACCTCAGAAATGAACTTAAAACTCTGCTGTTTAGTGTTCATGGGTTTTTATCCTTGCTTTTCACTCTGCAATTTTGTAAAAGACAAGGATTTCCATTACCATAGCAACCACAGAAACATGTGATACTGTATGTACAAAACATTTTTTAAGAAAATACACAGCACCATGGGAACTGAGTGTCGACTCTTGGGGGCAGCACATGCTTGCAATAAAAGCAATTCAAACACATCATTCAAACAAATGGTAAAAGTCTTATATTAGTAATGCAAGACAAAGACTGAGGATCTATGCTACAGTGGGACCGTTTAGATATTTCTTCTTATTGCTTGTGGGCTGGAAGTTTTAGGCATTCTAGTCAGGGGATGGAACGCTATGCTCCTTTTGCACTGGAAAATATTTTCCTAAACTCACTGGCAATCTGACCATTGTGACTGTATTATTTTCACAATACTTTTGTTAAACATCTCTGTTTCAGACAGTGTTTAATACGTTTTTGCAGCTAACTTTGTGTGTCTACAGATGCACCCTAACCTTATTCCAAGGACTATGTAGATGAATCGAGCAAATATCTCAGTAGTCTCTTTAGAAAAAGGTGTGTGTGTAAACCATGTGTTTAGGAAATTTTCAGATATTTTTATTTATTATTAATATATAATCCTCCCTTCTTCAATTATAGCTATTTTTCTGCCTTTTGCTCAGTTGTGCAGTAAAAATGTGTTGCTAAAATGACACTGCAAGGAGCAAATGTGATAAATCAACACTCCTCTGTGTAATACAGATTTTTTTACTTCTGAGTTGTATAGACAGAAATAAACTCATGTATATCAAACATCTGAGATCAATCAGAGATTAGCATATTATAGTGCAGTTTCCATCTACTAAACTGCACTTAATCACATCAATCATTTTTTTGCTCCTGAACAGGATGGATCTCCACATCAGAATATGAGAATGGCCATTCTGTGCCACACCAAAAGTGTCCATCAAACTCGTTTCTCCAGCAGTGGTCATAAATGAAAGTCAAGAGTAGGGATAGAGCAGGCAAATGTGTTTTCTACCACCACTTAGTTCTTTACAGCTTGAAGAATTGCTGTGTCTGTTGTGGCATTATAAGTACAGTTGAAGAGAAATATTTGTATATAAGAATTGTATTGATAAAACAAAGTGGGTTTTTTTCCTCAAAAATGTGATTAGTGGGTAGAGTAAGTCTCGTAGTCTAAAGAAAGGGGGAAATTCTAAGTGATAGAGTATGAACTTCAATTGTATTTATGCAATTTATAAATGAACACTAGAGCTACCTTTACAAACAACTAAAGTTAGCTTACCAGAATGAATAGCTGGTCTCATTGAATCAACTGATTTTGCAGGAGCTGTGATTCGACCTCAAAAAAACCCATTCCTTGCTTTTTAGATACATTACTTAAATTGCCTCCTTTCATTGCCAGCCTGCAATCATCTGGTGTTTTGTAAAATGTTTTGAACCATGTGGCACAGAAATGTAACACTGCAGCATCCCAGTTACCTATAAATAAACCTTACATCCATTATTTAATTCCTCTAGCCTCCTGAAGGTGTATTAGAGAATGTCTATTCTCAGGGGACCTCCTGCATTGAAGCTGAGACAGGGAATACGAGACATCTAAGGTCACTCTGAGGACAGAAACACAACCAGCACACTGGAACTAGTTCTGTGATCCTCCTGGATTAAACTTCAAATAAGTGCTACTATTCTCTTCAGTTACTGTTGACTGGAAATGACTACAGCTTGTTCTCATGTCTGAAGGAGACAATACAATCCCTTACAAAAAAATGTGAACACTGCATAATTCTGATCACTGCATGTTAAAAGTACCACTGGTCTAAATTGAAACAAACAAATGAACAAACCAACAACCCACAAACAAACAAACAAACAAATAAAACCAGATTATAACATACCCAGTCAGAATTCAAGTGTCACGACAGAAAATCAAGTTGCCTCGGTGTTACTTACTAAACAAGTTTGTGTTAGGGATACTTCCTGAACATTTTAAAACTTACAAATGATACCTTTGCCTATTTTAGTACTGTTGTAACTGCCAGGATGGCACAATGTTACACTACTGTTTTTACCAATCTGGATAAGTTATGTGTGTCTGTCTGTGTCTGCAGCTGTGTGCATGTTACAGGATTGTTAGTAATAAATGTATATAATTTTTCTGTTAAAGCTTTATGAAATTATCTTTTCCAGTGCTCTGAATTTTTACCAAATTCAAGTGTCTTGGGCTGGAATTTTTTGCAGGAGCTTAGCTGTTGCCAAAATGGTGGTAGAAGAAGCTATCTTTTCCTCACATCATATTACAAAAACTCAAAAACTTTCTGGATTAGGAACATGCCATTTGTTGGAGCAGGATATCTGCAAGGACACTCAGTGTGAAATTACTGTAAACTTGTAAAAGCTAAGGTAAGCTATGCTTCAGTGGTTGATTTTTGAAATGTTAATCAAATTTGCATAGCTAATTTCCTAAATATGGAATCACTGCATCTAACACATTAGTTTGTTGTTTAGGTATTGTCTGTAAGTATTTAAAGCCCCTTACCCTCAAGAACATAGCAATATTCAGTCATGCAATACACATGGCTCTATCATGCTCTTGTACCTATGTGATTGCACCCACATACCTGCCCTTACATGTCCTCTTGCACTTATATAGTGTAAGAGGCTGAATTTTTACTATCTACTGGTGACAGCATAGAAAAGTAGCAGTTTATATAATGTTTGAAATCTCAAATTCTTCTATAGCACCTGGTTGAGTACCTGTTAAATAACCCTTTGAAATGTGGTATCAGAGATTTGAGAATCTCAGTTTCTTGTCCAGACAAGAACTGAGTAACAGTTAAAAAAAAAAAAAAAAAAACTTCCAAAGAGTTTCCAAATCCATTTCAGATTCTGGGACCAGCATTTTAAGGACGGAAGATTCAAATGTGAGTGCGCAAAACACAGTATGAGTTATTCTGTATTAATTCACTTGCTGACTTATGAATGAATCATTTCTTACCATAACATTTTGAAGGAGTAATGAATCTCTGTTTCTTTCAAGAATACTTTCTGTGCATTCTGTGTGTAACATATCAATGGCTGTGTCTTTGTCAGTCTAGCTGTTCTGGAAATTAATTCAGCTGTCATGGTTCCAAGAGGGATATCTCTAGATCTGGATTTCTCTCTCATTCACTTGGTGGGGTGGAGGTTGAGGGGGGGTGGGAAACAAAAACCAAACAACAAAAGGAAAAATAACTTTAAAAAAATTAAAGTAAAATAAAATAAAAGCAGAAACCAACACTAAGAATTATTCCTAAGAAGAGATTCAATGGGATTTGCCTACTGAGATACAAGAGAGCGGTTAACCTTCATTCTTAAGATGTGTTTTGTTTTGCACAGGTGAGCTACTTGACTGGCTATTTTTTTAAAAATTATTTTAATATCTTCTAAAAGACCTTGAGAAAAACTGAGGAAAAGTGTGTTGTAAAAGCAGCTCATCTTACACTGTATATTTGCATGTTCAGTATCTTTGGCCAATGGATAAACCTGATTTCAAAATACTATAAATTGAGATAGCCACAAATTTTCCAATGTCACAATCAATCACATTCAAAGGTTAAATTTAAGCATGAGAATTTTCATAGTTGGTCTGCTGTGAATTTTCCCCATTTTTCACTTGTGTTTTAGTTGCACAGGCTTAATTGTGAAAGTGGATCTTGCAGAATGATCAGAAAACCAGTAGTCTTATTTTTTCAGAGATGTTTCAAGAGGGCTTTCTGAGTGTGTACAAGACAGATTATTAAATGTACCTAGATGGCATTTTTGGTGGCTACTGTGAAGGGGAGAGGAACATGAAAGGAAGCTGTAAAGAAGAGCATTACTAAGTTTTGGGTGATGTGTTGCCTTAAAAGGAAAGTGAAGAAGTGTTAAATAAATATGAAGGATTTGGGAGTAAAGTTTGTATATGTATTACACTTTGCATCAGCTGAGGAACACAGCAATTCTGAGTTGGAGCTGACTATGAAGTTATGAGTGGTATGTAGTATATTTTCATTACAGTAATGAAAACATAAGCACAACTTCAATTTGTCTTCTACAATACTTTTTAATGCCTGATGGGAACAATGGGAATGTGTCTAAAATTTGGGAATTTTACTGCTTACATAGATAGAAAAATAGGTCCATCAGCTGATGGCAGTTACATGCACCTATAAACATTATCTTTCTCTTTACGATAACGTTTATATTCCTGACTTATCACATTCCTATTCAGGCTTCTTTTGGTTATGTTTTGTGTGGGTAATGTTTTCTACCTTCCTAATGTTTTCAGTCCAATGTCTGAAAATCCTGTTTCTCTCTGTTACAGCCTGCCCAGTGGATCTGAGTCTTTCTTGAAGCGCATTCCCCAAAATGGATACCCTGCTCTGTACACCATGTGGTTTTATCGGTGCTGATCAGACTAGACAGATTACTTCACTTGTTTTGTGGTACATATTCTGCTTATGTAACCTAGTCTGAGCTTTGCCTCTTCTGTAGCAGTAAGCCAATCCTGGCTCATGTTCAGCTTGTGTTTAATACCCAGTTCCTCCTTAGCCGGTTGTCTCATGTACAGGATTTGTACAATTGGTTGATTACTCTTGCTTTCATATAATACTTCTATGCATGCTTGCTGGGCTTCATTAAAATCATGGCATCACTCTATGCTTCCTTACTTTTTGACATCTAAGCATAAATAAGCATGCTCTAGGTATGATTTTCCATCAAATTATGCATCCATTTTATGTTAGGAGAGTCAACAAAAACCTTTCCTGAGCTGCTCATGAGAATGTTATATGGGACAGTTGTCAAAAGCCTTACTAATGTCTGGAAACATGGCATCATCTGCTATCATCTGCTGCATCCTCGGTTGTAAGGCCTGTTAGTTTATAATAAAAGGCTTGACATGATTTCATATAGTTATAGAATATCTCAAGTTGGAAGGGACCCACAAGGATTATCAAGTCCAACTCTGAGCTCCTTGCACAGCTACCTAAAATATTATTCTTGACAATGTTTGCAAGTTGTTTATTTGTTAGAGGAATTTTTTTGGTAATTGAACATTTGTTGGTTTCTTTTTTTTTTTTTCCTTTATATATATTTTTTTAATCTCCTTCTTCCCCATTAGAGTTGTGTCTTGCATTTTCACTCTGTAGAATCTACTCATCTTACTGGGTTTATTTGTTTGTTTGTTTGTTTTTCACAGGTACTTAGAGGACTGCTTATGCTCTGAAGCTTTATCAGGAATTTTGCTAAGTAAATATTGATAGTGGGTCGAGCTGATGTGAAAATTATTTTAAGCTGCTTTCATTTATAACGTATTTAAAAATTGCCTAGCTCACTCCTTCCTTATTTTAATCTAAAGGCTTATGTTTTATCACTCAACTAAGTGTTTTAGCTTCCCATTTACAAATGATCTCTTTAGTGAACTCTGAAGCTCTGTAACTTTTCATCTCTCCGTTGGAGCAAAGCTCTATCATCCTTGTTTTTCTTATGGTTCATAATGTAATTATTACTTGTGTATTTATTCCCATTCACTCTTGGTCTTCCTTGCTAATTGCAGCTGTTTATACCTTGGCCTGAGTTTTGTGTCTTCTGAAAAACACTTGTCCCTAGCAGGCTAACCTAATTTCCACTTTCTCTGTGCTCTCTTCCTGTGTTTGGGGCTAATAACAAGCTCATGACTTAGCCAGATTGGTCTCTTTCTGCATTTTCCATCCTTCCTCTGCATTGGACCAGTTTGTACTTGTGCCTCAATACCATTTCTTTGAGGAATTGCCAGGTCTCTTTAACTCCTTTTCCCCATGAACTTGCCTGCCACAAATTCTTAACAAATGTTTCCCTGAGTTTACTGGAATCTACCTTCCTGAAGTTTATTGGTTTTATTTTGCCTTCCTCTCTTTGGTTTTGCGGCTCTTTACTGTTCTCATAACAGATTTCTCTGTGGTAAGTAGTTCTGATCCTCCAGGGAAGCAGTGGAAGGCCTCTGAATGTTTAGACGTGCACAAAATCACATCCAGTATCCAAGATTTGTCAAAGAACACTACCAATTCTCTTAGAGTAGTGCATGGTCAATTCAGTTTTATTGGCGGAGACCATGTCATGGGAAAGTATTTAATACATCTTTCTAGTGTCTTTTATTTCTGTTCACAAGGTTACAGCCAGCATCATGTGACAAGCCAGCTCTCTGTGGATGACTGCAAACAATAGTTTGAGAATTACTGATTTAGAGTACAGCAGTTGCTCTATTGGAGCAGGTCCTTGGTCCATTCAAAACAAGGTGGAAAAAAACTCTTAATGACTTAGAATGCAATGCATGCATGTGAAGATTACTCAGGATAAAGTTCAAGAAAGAATTACAGGGAGAGCATAATTAGAGAAAGATTGTACTCAGTTCTTAAAATTCAAGCACTTCATTTTCCAGTCTGATCCAAATTTTATAACCAAAAGAAAATTAACGTTCCCACTGGCAGCACTTAACATTATTAGAACAGGCAGGTTTTCTTTTCTCAGCTTTCAAATTTTTCTTAGAACTAGATTTGTTTCATTTTCTACTAAAGCACATGACTTCTCTGTAAATCCTTTTCTCCTCAGAGAAGTGTCCTGCATCAAACCTTCGGTTTATTTTTAAAAGGTTAATCCATTTTGTCTGAAGTCAAGTTATGATTTCACTAAAACCTGTAACTACCTGTTCTGATTAACCAATCCTTTCTCTCTTTTAATTCTGCATTCATCTTTGTTACCTCTGAAGAACACATCCTATGTATTAGGTTAGAGAATGAACCTGTTTCTGCAGTATGATATGCTTTTTAATACTGAATTATTGTGTAAAAGATGACACACATGCAACAGTGATCTTTTAAAAGGAATAGTTTATTACATGTGTGCATATGCCACCAGTATTTTGTAAGTATTGGGCTTTTTCTTAGACTTCTTTTTATAATTCTGCTAGCTCCCTTATAATAACATTTTCTCCAAAACTCTTTTCATTATTTTGTATGCAGTAAGAAAGTCTTATCAAACTTATTTTCAGCGTACTGTAAGTTTCTACTGTTTTCAAGCAAAACTTGAAATGTTTCTGCAGTAGAATCCTGTGTTTCATGTGGATGTCGGTGAGGTGTGTGCTGATTTCTTTAAGACATGGAGTTAATGCTGTAGCAGCAACTCTTGAACTTGGTCCTTACTATTTTGGTGTGAAGAGACAGAAATGACAATAAATACTGAAGAGATTAATTTAGAAGATTAACAGGATTATGTTAGTTAACATATGCAGATTTCTTGCAGGTGAAAAAGAACTGTAAGCGTACTAGGCAAATGTAATGCTACAAGTGCTAAAAGTCAGTACAAAATCTATAAAACACCATGTAAACACATGAAGTAGGTGTCTGTCAAACTGCGATCCAGAGCTGTCCAACACAGAGTAGTCTTGTAACCTTCACACTGCTGCTGCTTGGATGTGTAGCACTATCAAGCCTCTCAGAACTATTGATGAAAGAATGCTGCGAAAGATTTGCAGTTAATGAGACAACAGCATATATAGTAATGTATTAATCTCTTTTGTCTACTAAGGGTACATTAGAATGAAAAAGCTGTTTTTGTAAAATACAGCATTTTATTTAAGGGGGAGGTTGTCCTTTTGGTTTAGACATCAGTCTCTGTGTACTCTTGCAAAAATTGATCTGTGGTTCAGATCTTTCCAAGGGTGCCAATATGACTCCACATGTGAGGCAGCAAGTCCTCAGTTCTGTGTGGGCTGAGTAACTCCACATCCAGTGTAGACGTATCTTTGCTCTATTCGTGTTTAACAACTCTGCAATAACAGTCCTCCAAAGCTTATACTAACCTCCCGGCCAGAGGTTTCAGGTCTTCCGGCTGAGATGTGTCTGAGCAGAAGCTACCCTTAGAAGCCCTGAACAAAAAGTGGATTTCTGACAGTCCAAGTCTATAAAAAGGAAAAAAATGCTACAATCTCATTACTTTGGTAGTTTAACTAGCTGTGAGGAAAGGGCAGTGACTATGCAGTCCATGCTTTCTGAGAAAGTCTGGGAAAGAAATGCCTACAGTCTGTTACTGAAGGGCTTTCAGGCACCAGGTGGAAGTGTGGGATGAGAGGCAGTGTAGCATCCTTTCCAGAGATACTGGTGTGACTCCATGGAACAAGAAATATTTCAGTGAGTGCTGGATTTGGTGAAGCTTGAGTTCTTGTATGTGCTGGTTGAGTAATTGTTTAACTGAATGATGGTGAGGTTATGCTTTCAGCTCAGCCCTTATCAAACTTCAGAAAACGAGAGAAAAATACTAGGAACTTGTGCTGTGGGAAAAGGCTTAATTGAAAGGTTTTTATCGTGCAAGATACCTGAGAACCTAAACAGAGGAGAATGCTTAGTTTACGAAAATGTGTGTAATGAGTGTGATCTCTTGTGAGCCTGTTTCCTAAATAAATACAGACAAAAAAACCTGGAGCAGTTGTTGAGTCTGGCTCCTTCTATAGGGAGCCTCATGTTGTTCTTCTGAGGGGAATGAACACTGCGCAGTTGCAACTGTGCAAGTTACCGTATTTCTGAGCTCCTTAGAGAAGAGGTGAAAGAGAAAGAAAAGAACCTCCTAATGAGGAATGGGCAAGGTCTAGGTAGATGTAATTCAGATTTAGTCATTTAAGCTCTACTAAAGAAATCACAGAATCACAGAATGTTAGGGACTGGAAGGGACCTCGAAAGATCATCCAGTCCAATCCCCCCACTGGAGCAGGAGCACCCAAATGAGGTTACACAGGAAGGCGTCCAGGCGTGTCTGGAATGCCTCCAGAGTAGGAGACTCCACAACATCCCTGGGCAGCCTGTTCCAGTGTCTGTCACCCTCACTGAGAAGAAGTTTCTTCTCAAATTTAAGTGGAACCTTTTGTGTTCCAGTTTGTAATCATTACCCCTTGTCCTATCATTGGTTGTCACCGAGAAGAGCCTGGCTCCATCCTCGTGACACTCACCCTTTATATATCTGTAAACGTTAATGAGGTCACCCCTCAGTCTCCTCCAAGCTAAAGAGACCCAGCTCCCTCAGCCTTTCCTCATAAGGGAGATGCTCCACTCCCTTCATCATCTTTGTTGCCCTGCGCTGGACTCTCTCCAGCAGTTCCCTGTCCTTCTTGAACTGAGGGGCCCAGAACTGGACACAGTATTCCAGGAGGCAGGGTTAGTTCCAGGAAACAAACCAAAGTGAGGACAACTCTGGCATATTCCTTCTGTTCTTTGGCCTTCTGCTAAACCAGATTTGAAAATAACTTCCTTCATTGCTCATGTATAAACAACAAATAATACAGAAGTGGAAATGTTGTTTATTTTGCAGACGCTCATTCCTTTTGCAGCTCAGAGATCTGAGTCCACTGCCACATAATGCCCAATTCCTCTCAATGTAATCAATACCTGCTCAGTTGGTAACCAAGCAAAGGTGATCAGAAGCAAATCAGTGCTATCTGTCTCTATAGCTTTCTGCTACCTTACCACAGACTGAGGTAGCACATTTGAGTTGCTTGAGGATATTTTTCCTTTCCCGGTTTTTCCTGTAAAGGACCAAATGCGATCCAGCTGCCAGCACCCTGGGTGAAAGTACCATATCCACAATCATTGGATATGCATGTAAAGGAAATGGAGGTGATCCTCTGCTTTTCCCTGGGCCTAGGGAAGAGTTTACTATTGGGCTATCAATCACCTTCAGCAGCAAGTTAAAATAGCTTCTAATGGCAGAACTTTCAGAATAGACATAGAATGTATTTGAAGGCGGATAGAGGTTCCTGAACAGAGAACTTCCCAGGACAATGGATCGCGCAGTTTCTAACTGAAGAATCTGCCTATTGCTCGGTTTTAGTATCTTTAAGAAAACAGAACCTCAACTGCGTTTTTCTGTAAATATGTCTGGAGACTACCTGAACTCAGAGTCGCCATTCCTGATCCTAGTGGAAGGAAACCAACAAGGCCCTGGATTTTAGCTAAACTTTTCAACCCAGTAGTATGGCAATAAGTAGTGGTGTGAAGATGATAGACTCTGTCAAGAGAGCAGATAGTCAGTGTAATGAATATCTAGATTTGAATACTGAAATTATTCAGCCATGCTGGATTGCCTGTTTCTCTTTAGTTGTAGTTCTGTTGTTGGTTGGTGGGGTTTTTTTGGGTTTTGTTCATTTGGTGGTTTGTTTTTGTGGGTTTATGTGTGTGTGTTTTGGTTTTTTTGGTTGTTTGTTTTGTTTGTTTTATTTGGGTTTTGGTTGTGTGGAGGGTTTTTTGTTTGATTGTATGGTTGGTTTTATTTGTTTGTTTTTAATAAAGCTTAAGATTAATTCATCTTAATATTAATTCAGGTTGACAGAATAATGGTCACATCCTGCAGCAAAAGATACAGGCAGGCACTACGCTACCCAGACTGGAGAGGTGTCCACCTGGTTCATCTAATCTGTAAATGCAACTAAATGCTTTTACCCAGTAGACAACTTGAGCAAGACACAGAGGTCTGCAGGGAAGGCTACATGTTCACAGGGCAAGAACCAGGCCATATGGCAAGGAAAAACTGTGGTGAACATAGCAGCTTCTCATCAGGTGCTTAGTAATGCACATTTAAATATGCCATACTTATACCATCTCACATGTTCTCTTCTTGTAAAAAATTAGAAATTATTTCTCACTATTTTGTGCCCGGACAAATACTGGACAGCTCTAAAAACCTCTTTCACTGTCAGTCTGCGCATAGAATGAGATGAATACCTAATTTAAAAATCTTGGAAAAGAAATCTCCTGTGGAAGGAAGATATTTGTTCCTTATCTTGACAATCTCTTCAAGACGAATGAGAGGAATCCTAAGTTACTGTTTTCTGTTCTGCTATGTGGGAAACATGCCTGAAATTGGAGGACTGTGTAGTCATTTTATTTAGCGGCACATGAGCACCACCTGCTGGTAAAAGCTTAGTGAGTGTAGGACTAGAGGAGATCTCTTTATTCCTGAAAGTCTGCCTTTGAGCTTATTACTCTGTGATATTGGCAGTTTTCACACTGTAGCAAGATAAATAGCTTAAAGAATTAATATTAAGAATTGATGATGATGATGATGATGATAGTAATAATAATAATAGTTGTAGCAACTATTATTACCTCATTACTCACATTATCTCATAGAGTAATAATAGCATTACTTTAATGAGAAAAAGCCTGATTCATGGACCAGGAGTCCACTGTGCGATTTTTTTTGTCAAAAATCTAACAATATAAACCTAGTGATGTTAGTTACCATCAGACGAGCACAAGGGGACATTGAGATATTATGGGTCAGTATGATAAGCAAACTACAAACTGAATTATCATGCTTTTCTAGGCAGTCTATTGAAGACTGGTTTTGAGTGCTGCTTATAAGCACCAGAGATATTTCAGGAGAATGTAGTTGATGGAATACTGAATTCAATATCTCAGTAAAAATAGAAAATAGTAGATAGAGTTGTGGGCCCAAAAGAGCCATAGGAATGGGAAAAAGGACAATTGCTTCTATTTCCTAGAGAAAAAGAAAAAAGTGTTCGTGAAAAACTGCCCAGAAGATTGTGTCAGGGCGAAAATAACAAGTTGAAAAATATTTTGTTCTTCATGCATATGAACAGGAAAACATAGTCAAAGGAAGAAAAGCCCTAATAGAAATGTGACAAAAAACCTTCCAGGGTTTTGCTATGCAAGCGAACAGGGATCTCTACTTCTCAAAACAAAAAGAAAAACCAGTGGCAATCAAGCATAACCTCAGTGTAAGACTGGAACCTTCTTGAACCAAGTCTGTGTCCAAGCCAATGCCCAGGTTACATAGTAATCCAGATGTGCTGAACTTGCCATCAGCAAGGGGCTAGAAGGGGAGGAATGAATGGGCTTTTCAATCTCTTTTCCTCTTTCATCCCAGGGAAAGGGCAAAACAACTGTTCATTACGTTGTTCCAGCCTATAGCTCTGTGTGCAGATAGCAATTGCATATGGGAGAAGGCTGCACGGGTCCTGAGTTTTCTAGATGATAAGGGAAGTGAATTATTGACCACAAGAAGCTGCTTTTTCTGTACCACGGAAGGAAATGTGCTGTATTATGCATGAAGACTATCAATGAGATGAAAGCAGGCCCATGTGTTTCTCTGATATTTCTTCTGAGAAATACCTGGCACACTCAGAGAAAGATAAAATAATAAACAATGATAATTGTTCAAGTCATAAAAATGCCGTGCTTTGCATGGCATGTCTTTGAACTGTGAGAGAGGGTACTAATGCTGGCAAGACAAAACAGACTTCAGAAACTTCAGCAAACAGCTGCACATCAGGGAGTAGTTTTAAAAGGCACCAGTCATGAAAGGATTGGGCAACTTGTCAGACTACTTCATTATACTGATAGAAAGCATTTTTATTAGAAAGCTTCCAGTTTGTTTTTTCAGATTTGCTCACACAAGGCAGATGCTTTAAATTATTGGGTGATGCTTATTCAGTTAATGTTTTGCAGGTGGTAATAATTCTTCTGTCTTTGAAAAAAAAAAAACATATCAGAGAAAGTAGAAGACCCTCCTTTTGCAAGTGTCCCGCTAGGGAAACGTGACAGCCCCTAGATCAGTTCAGAGCGTAACTGAATCTGTCACTGGAGTTTTCTGTAGATTGTCATAATACGCTTTATTTAATATAGAAGACAGTAAGAAGCCTGTTTAGAGGAATTTATTATGTGAATTAAATGATAGAACCATTGAATAGTTGAGGTTGGAAGGGACCTCTAGAGATTGTCTAGTCTGACCTCACTGCCCAGAGCAAGTTAGCTAGGGCAGGCTGCCCAGCTCTGGGTCAATTTGAGTTTTGAATATTGCCAAGGATGGATACTCTACCACGTCTTTGGGCAACCTGGTTCAATGCTCAGTCACCCTGACATTAAGAACATTTCTTTTTTCTGTTTAAATGGTATTTCCTGTATCTCAGTTTCCTCCCTTTGCCTCTTGTCCTACCACAGGACACCACTAAGACAGCGTGACTCCATCTTCATTGGTCTGTCATCCCACCCCCAGGTGTGTATACACATCGATAACACCCCCAATGAGCTTTCTCTTCTCCAGGGTGAACAGTCCCAGCTCTCTTAGCCTCTCCTTATACTCAGACACTCCAATTCCTGAAACACCTTTGTGGACTCTCAGTGGACTCTTCCCAGTACTGACCCCTAAGGTCAAGTGACTGTCTGCCAGCTGGACTTGTGTCTCTTACGACATTCATTTGAGCCTGACAGTTCAGCCAGTTTTCTGACCATGTCTCTTTCTGCTTATTGAGTCTGTACTTCACCAGTTTGTCTACGAGGATGTTTTGGGAGACAGTGTCAAAAGCCTTATTGAAATGGAAATAAGCATCACTCACTACTCTCCCCTCATCCACCAAGCTCTCCAGTCGTGCAGCAAACAATAAAACATGCAAAATGAGTAACATGTGAGAGATAGTTATAGTCACAGCTGATATTGAATTAACAAATAATGATAGTGTCTGCTTTCTTTTACAGGAAGGGTTAGAACACGTTTGATTTGAGGATGTGATCGGATCAGAAATTAAGAACATCAGTGCTACTGATACAAACCTCACTACAGTGAGAAGAGGATTACATTGCAAAGTATTTAAGCACCTTTTGTGATTGTTTTGAGTAAATAATATAGTTGTATGCTTTTAAAAATAGTGAGTTTCAGTTGTAACCATTTAAGGCATTTTTGTAATAACTTATTTTAAGTCTCCAAAAGATTCAAATAATGTAATCCAAATTTTTCATCTTCAGCTGTATCCACTGGATATTACCTTTCCTCATTACCACATGTGGTGTAGCTTCAAATGTGCCCTAGTTTCAGATACCCTGCCTACCTCTGGCCTTTGGATAAAAAGGTCAGCATGAACTAGAAAGTCTCACTGCATATCTGTTGAGATCCGAGAGGGCCTTCTTTTTCTGATTGTTAATTGCATCTGTACTTAAAAGTATCATGATCTTAGCTGTATTTATCATAGTGGAAACTGTTTTTAAAAAATCTTACCAGATCAAAAAAACTTAGTGTAAAGGACTGAAAGATTCACATTGACATTCAAGATGAAAGGTGAAATGGGTCTAAAACTTCCAAACACCATCAACTAAAAGGAAATTCTTTGTTCTTGTCTCAACTTCCAAAATGCTGAAGTGTCAGTTTTAGGTAAATGTAATTGATTATATCAACAATGTTACTTTTCAAAATAATTACAGTCTCTTCTTCTGACACCAGAAATATGATATGAAATCCAATGTTGTCTTCTGACCTCTGTTTTCATAGGTTTAGAAAAGTTTTTATGGTTTAGCAGTAACATTCATCATTAAAACATATTTGTTATTTCTTGCAACATTTCTGCCTTATTTTTCTTGACATAACTGAATTATAAGTGACCTGAAGAAGGGCTGAAACTTCATTAGTAGAAGCAGAAGGCTTAACATGTTATTTTTAAGAAATGTTTACTCAACCTGTGATGGGCCACAGGTACACAGTTTTCTTAAGAAATCTGACTGTGGCATTGCTGTCTGTCAGCAGAAACCTCGCTGTGCCTGGATAGTTCTGTTTGCAAAAGCGTGTAGTGTGGCACCACACGATGAAGCACTTCCAAGGGAACGGACTTGCATGAGCCGTGGAGTACCAGAACTCAGAGCCTCCCCCTCACCTGCTGCTTTACTTCTGCATTATGGCAATTTATTCCTTAACATGTGGATAATCAAGTTTATTAGCAATTCTGTTCGAGAATGGAAATACACTCCCCCCTCTCCTTTTAACAGAACTAAAGCTAAGCAGATGATTTGTATAATTTTGAAGTTAGACAGTCATCTAGCCAATTTCCTTTGAAGTTTCATTGCAGCGGAGAGCTCATTTGGTCTGTTTATGGTCTGATTGTGTACCTTGGGTGTGATTGTAGCATATTATTTCTTCCAGGTCAAACTATAGGCATCCTGAGTCTTACTTTGCTCTTCTTCACATATAGATGTAGGTCATTGTGATGACAAGTTATGTCAGGGACACCTGAGATCACACAAGGAATAGCACTCTTTGTGACCATTTCAATTTCTGCCCCAGAAGCATGATCTTTTGTTCATTCAGTGATGGCAGCTTCACGATCCAGTATTGTGTAGGGACTTTGTATACTTTAGAAATCTGCTTTGATTATAGTAAGCTTTCAATTTCTTAGCCTTCATTTAAAATGAAAGGTGACAAACCAGGTTTCATTAGTGCTGCCTTTGATTTAACAATACTAAGGATAGATAAGAATCGGATTCTTCATCATTAATGAGTAGTTTATTTATCATTTTAACACTGTTTTCAGCAGCTGTCAGTAGCTTCAATACATCTGCTTAAATGCAGCTGAAAGTCATTTGGATTGAAATGAGTACAAATTATTGAAAAGCAATTCCAGGGGCTTTTTGTTAGATGCAGGATATAGGGTATCTAGCAAAAATATCTCTGCTGTTTTGCTGTTGTAATTTCTTCTTAAGAATATTTGTTTAAAATCTGTGCATGACCCTTTGAAGAGCCTTTCAATCAATCCTATGCCTGCCTTGCTCCAAGAAGCTGATTCTTCTAACACTGGCCTGGGCATTTCTGTTTGGCTTGGCTTATAATTTTAGCATGTTGATCAAGACTTCATAATTTGTTGCTACTGACAGAAAGATAGCATAAAAGATTTCTCACCATTACATTTGATTTTTAAATTCTAAAATAAATTAGATTTATAGTTTCTTTTAACATAATAGGCTTCTTTATGTAACATAGGAAATTATTGATGCCTATAAACATAATTCTACAGAAGCGACATCTCCCTCTCAAACACATACTTAAAGCCTTATCCACTGATATTACTTCACATCCTGAGTTATTGCTTTAGCTATCACAGTCCACGCTGCTTCTATGACAAAACCAGACATCTTTCAAGTGGATACCACCCAGTTGTAGAATTTGTCTCTCTATATTTTTGCAGAATAATAGATTCACACTAGCTCGACAACAGTAGTAATGATTGAGTCTTTGTTACACACCTCTCTATAGCCTAGGTGGAAGGGTTGTGCTAGAGGATGAAAGCTCTGTGGCAAAATAGATTTGAAATCTCTGAATTGTGTCTCAAGACACCATTCTAAGGATATCAGCTATTGTGAAGCATGGTGACAGCTGTATTTCATTTTTCCATTAGAAATGTGTTTGAAAGGTCTGGTATTCTTCCACTGCTTTCTGGTAATTTGCAGAATTAATTTGACAAGTTTGGCAATTATTTCAGCTATGTTCAAAGTTACAGAGTGAATTTTGGTTTTGACAATCTCTGCTCAGAACGTTTTTTCAAAATTAACTTTTTATAGAGGTAGAAATAGTTACAATATATTTGGACCAAATGCAGAGTTTCCTGTGAAAAAGAGTTTCTGAGCTCCGCGTGGCTTCAGCTAAATGACTGCTTTATTCTGTAAAGTTGAAGAGTTCACAAAACAGCAAAACAAATCAAGGTAGGAACTGGCTGAAACAGATAGTAACCAAACTTTCCTTTTCTTTGTAACTTCACCTGAAGTTACATCATAAAAGGGAATGAGTAATTCACACACTGCATAGTAAATTTTACAGTAACAACAAGTTCATACCACAGTTCCTTAGAGTTGCAAATTATTGTAAGTCCTCCAAGTTTCAAAAGAGATCTCCAGACTAAAGCAGGGCACATCAGGCACCATTTAGCTTTCTGAAGGATGGCTGTGACACATGAGCTTCATAAATCACTAATAACAAATGGATTTACAAATTACAAGAGGCAGTAATAGGGATTGGTGATAATTCCAAAGGAAAGAAGAACTCTCTTTGGAACAGATGGTGATTAATTCACAACAGGCTTACCACAGAATGCCAGCAAATACATCTAAATGTCTTCTTTAATTTTAGAAAATATTCAAAATATATCCCATGACATGAGAAAAAAAAAGTCATAATTCTTAAGTTGTTATTTATTATGAGTTATAAAACATTCAAGAAATTCTGACATTGGAGAAGAAATATCAAGGAAATATTGCATGGATTACTTCATTTGGTTGACTTTTCCCCTAAAGAAGCAAAAACCAAGTTTTCATTGGCACACATTAAGTCCCACATTGAAAGAAGATTAAAAAGTTTCATAAGAAAAAAAATCAAACATAGGTTTTTTATTAAGGTAAGCCATGTTGCCTTCTTATATTTTGTAATTTCTTCTGCCTAAAATTATTCAAATGTGTTAATATACATCCTGACATCTGATTAGAGATTTACGTGTGGTTAACCACTTTCGATTTTCCTCTTTCATCTTGAGAAATGAGTTTACTCATACTGAGTTAATATTCATTCTATAAACTGTGTGACCAAATATCTTATAAAAATCTGAAATAAATATCTTTATATTGTACTGTATCTGTCCAAAAGTCCATCTAGCCCAGAATCCTATTCATGCCAATGGCCAAAAGCACCTGTGTAGTGGAAGAGTTTGCAAACAAGATGGGAATATAGTGGTGTTTCCTTTGATATGCCCTTCTAGGCAATACATAACTTGTGAATGGAATTTATAAATGTATCTTTGTGTTTAGAGGTTTTTACTTGATTTTTTTTTCTTCCATTATTTACTCTACTTGCTTCTAAAATTTCATTTATAATGTTTATGTTCAGAGAATCTTGTGGCAGTCAATCCCATCATTTAATTATTCACTGTATGGAAAATTTTGTCTGTGTAAAGAGTTCTGCCTGATAATTTGATCCCTCACAATTTTTTGTTAATACAAGAAATCTTGAGCAGCCATTCCATATTTGCCTTCCACACACCATTCATAATTTCATAGCCCTTAACCATACCCCCTTATTTTTCCAAGTTTGTTTGTTTGTTTGTTTTCCAAGTTTTATCACCTATTTAATCTCCAGTTCTGTGGTAAGTGTCTCATCATCTGTGTTGAATGCACCCAAATTGTCTATATCTATTAAGTTATTTTCAAGGTAGAGGAACAAGAATGTCAATTTGCATAATGGTTACCATACTTACAAATCACACGATTTTCTTACACAAGCTGTCCCTTTGATGCTTCAGCTTGGACCCAAAATCAGTATAACACTGTTCTTTTTTTGTTTGTTTGTTTGTTTGATTTTTTTTTTCATAGGTGCAAAAGGTTGATTGTCAAAGAGCTTTTGAAAGCTTACCATCAGTAACAAGAAACAATCTACAGAACTAGTTGAACTGTTGAATTACAAGCCACATGGTCTGACTATGACCTAGACAGAGCAGTTATTGGATTCTCAGTCCTGTAAACTAATTTCATTAAATCAAAGTCCCTAAAAATTATATGAATGAAATATTGCAAAGAGAAAAAAACAAAACTTTTTTTTTAAGTGCATTACATTTAGTTTATATATAGTCTGGGCCTACTTTATCATTTACACTCCTTGGTATGTAATGATACTTCCATTCATGTTTCCTTTCAGAATATGTGAAGGTGGTTCTTTATACACTCCTGTACATCTGATTAGACATAGAAACCACCAAAGGTAACCATTACTAAGCAGGAAGTGATACAGACAGCTCAGATGTGAGTTTTAGAATCAGTCATTCAGCATTCATTTAACTGTGTTCTTACTGATACCATTGGTAAAATCCTTTTTTGCAAGATGAATAAAGGTAGATTAATATTGATTTAAAAAAAAATAAAATCTTTCCTTTTGCATGTTTTACACTATTAGCATTTATTTGGGAATTCTCAGTATGTGAGGAATAGACTAGACTAGACTAGACTAGAATAATAGAATAGAATATTTCAGTTGGAAGGGGCCTACAATGATCATCTAGTCTGACAGCCTGACCACTACAGGGCTGACCAGAAGTTACAGCAGGTTTTTAAGGGCCTTTTCCAAATGCCCCTTAAGCACTGACAGGCTTGGAGCATTGACCACCTCTCCAGGAAGCCTGTTCCAGTGTTTGACCACCCTCTTCATAAAGAAATGCTGCCTCATGTCCAGTCTGAACATCCTGATGTAGCTTTAAACGTTTCCCATGTGTCCTGTCACTGGATCCCAGGGAGAAGAGCTCAGCACCTCCCTCTCCATGTTCCCTCCTCAGGAAGCTGTAGAGAGCAATGAGGTCGCCCCTCAGCCTCCTTTTCTCCAAACTAGACAAACCCAAGTTCTTCAGCCGCTCCTCACAGGACATTCCTTCAGCCTTTTCACCAGCTGGACACATTCAAGGACCTTCACATGCTCATTAAATGGTGGGGCCCAGAGCTGCACACTGTGCACAAGATGAGGCTGCACCAACGCTGAATCCAGCAGGACAAACCCCCTCTTCTGACTGCTGGTTATGCCATGTTTGGTGCTCCCCAGGATGGGGTTTCCCTCTTGGCTGCCAGGGCACATGATGCTGATAGTGTTGAGCTGCTGTCTACCAGCACCCCCAGGTCCCTTTCTACATGGCTGCTCTCTAGCCACCCCTCTCCCAATGTTAATAACGCCTGACATTATGCCATGGCAGGTGCAGAATCCAGCATTTGTTCTTGTTAAATTTGATGCCATTAACAATTCCCTAATGCTCCAATCCACCTAGAACCCTCTTGTCCCTCAAGCAGCTCAACAGCACGTCCCAGTTTGGTACCATCAGCAAACTTGCTAACTGTTCCATCGATTTCTTCATCCAGATAATTGATAAAAATATTGAACATCACTGGCCCTAAAATTGAGCCCCGAAGAACACCAGTGGTGACTAGTTGCCAACCAGATGTAGTCCCATTCACTACAGCCCTTTGAGCCCAGCCCTTCAACTACTTATGTTACAAACGTCTTGGTTTCACAGTTTTTAGATGTTGATATCAGGTTATCCTTAACCTTGGTGTTATATGTTCAGTGTCAGTATCATTCATTTGTCATGCTAGAACAAACCAAGGATTAGTCTTATCAGAGTCTGTCTCCTACAGTGGCTCCACAGCAGCTGCTTGGGGAATATTCAAAGAGAGAAGGCATACCTTCTAAGTGGGTATCCTCTGTCTAAGTATTTTCTAAGTCAGAAACTGTGGAGCTTCACCACTGTATATTGCATTATCTGCATTTGGTCACTATTCTTTTGAAGCCATTGAAATATTGACTACCACAACACTTTGCAGCAAGAAATACCTCAGTGAATTGTGCTCTGCTGAAAAGAATACTTGCTCCTGAGATTAACAAATCTGTGATGGGTGATTTAATTGGTGCCTGACAAAGTTTCAGTTGAGATTAATATTTAATAACTATTTTCTTAACTCAGGTAACAGCCAGCCCTACTAAAGGGGATGAGTTACTGGACCAGATCGTAACCAATGGAAGTGAGCTAATCAGCGATGTCAAAATTGGAGGCAGCCTGTGTTGAACTGGTCATGCAATGTTGGAATTCAGAGGTCCGAGGGACACGGGACAAGAAAAGAGCGAAGTGAGAACCACAAATTTTAGGAAAGCAAAATTCCAGCCGTTCACGGAAGTAATCAGCAGGATCCCCTGGGAAACTGCCCTCCGTGAAAAGTAAACAGAACAGACCTGGGAAATCTTTAGGAACACTTTCCAGATAGCACAAGAGGTCTCACACCTCAGGTGTAAGAAATTAGGAAACGAAGGCAAGTGACTGGAAAAAACTGGAAAGACTGAAAAACATCAGTGAAATACTTGAAAGGAATTAAACGATGTTCCTCTAGGAAGGTGATGTGGCCAACAACCCAGCTGAAGTCCCTCTACACCCATGCTCGCAGCACAGGCAACCAACAAGAGGAGCTGCAAGCCACCGTGCTGCTAGAAGGCTCCGACCTAGTGACCAATACCAAAATTTGGTGCAGCAAATCCCATGACTGGAGTGCGACAATGGGTGGCTAAAGGCTGTTCAGAAGGGACAGAGAAGGATGGAAGGGTGGAGGGGTTGCCCTCTCCATCAACAGATGGATAGGGTGTGAAGAGCTGTCTCTGAAAAACAGCCACGAGCAGGTTGACAGCTTATGGGTAACAACCAGAGACCAGGGCAACGAAGGAAACTGGTGTCTACCACGGGCTGCCCAATGAGGGGGAGACTATTAATGAAACCTTCTTACTCCAGCTACAGGAGGTATCGCGCTCGCAGGCTCTTGTCCTGCTGGGGGACTTCAACTGCCCCGACATCTGCTGGAAAAGGAGCACGGCGGAGCTGTGGGCAATCTGTGAGACTCCTGCAGTGCATTGGGGGTGACTTCCGCAGGCGGGTGATAGACAGCCTGACCAGGAGAGATGCAATACTGGACCTGATGGTCATCAACACAAGTGAGCTAATTGGCGACGTCAAGATTGGAGGCAGGCAGGGCTCACTGATCAGGCGCTTGTGGAGTTTGCAGTGTGAGGTGAGTGGGACCGGTGAAGAGCAAAGTCAGGACTCTGAATTTCAGAGAAAGCAACACGGGTGTGGACAGCAACACCACCTGCGTTGTTAGTAATGCTAGGACCTTTTCTGCATTTTTCATGCAATTGTTTTATTGTGTAATAAGGAGGTCTAGGGGGCTGGGGTCTCTTGGGGACCAGCCTGAAGACCCAACTGCCAGTCCGGTTGTGGTTTGTGGTAGGCCCTGAGGGACCCTCCCCGAGTCACTGGTGGTGGGCTGGCTTCTTGTGGGGCTGGGAGGGCTCCTCAGGGCTGTCGGCCCTCCTCTTCGGGGCTCGCCGGGGCCTCCCACGGAAGCGTTGGCTGCCCCGGCTGGAAGTGGAGGTCCCGGGCACAGTCTCCTCAGCGTCCTCCTGCAGTTCTTCTCACTCCCCATGGGTGGAATGATGAGTGTCGGGTGGGCTGCTGGAACCCCCCTGAAGAGCTGGGCTGGGTGCAGGAGACTCCCCGTGGGAGGCAGCAGGGCCTGGAGCAGGATCAGGGCTGCTCTCCCGCTCTCCAGCAGCAGGGGTGTCCTCCAGGTCCATCTGACATCGGATCTCCCCACTGCACAGGCGCACGATGGTGTCGACAAGCTGCTGGTCAAAGCTCCTTGTGCGCCTGCCCAGGGAGGTCTGCAGCACCCGCACCAGAGACTCTTCGACGAGGCCAAAGCGGCACAGGCTGGAGATGATGAGTCTCTGTACTGCTGCTGCCTCTTGGGCATCTTCCAAGAGCTGCCCCAGCTCCTGGTGCAGCCAGGGCAGCAGGGGCTGGAGGACAACGGGGTGGATGTGGAAGATGGACGCCCAGGTGGAGGCATGGAAGCCGCCCACTGGAGCCCTGGGCAGCGGCCCTGCGACCGGTGGCCGGACTGCTGCAGGCTGATGGAGGCCATGGGTGGCTGGGTGTCCAGGAGACCCTCCGGTCAATGGGACGACGACCAGCGGTATAGGTGGTGGAATGATCCACTCCTCATAGTCGTCGTCTGCCCGCATCGAGTGCAAGATGGAGGTCACCCTCCTCTTGCAGAGGGGCCACTCGGGCTTGGTCTCAGCCCACCGCACGATGCACGGGTAGCAGAACTGGTGGAGACATGGCAGGACGTAGCTGGCCTCCTCCCAGCTGTCCAGGCAGATTGGACAGCGGGTGTCCAGCTCCGCGGCCATGCTCTCCACATGCGGCGGTGGGCTGTGGGGAGCTGGGGATGTCACGCTGCTCCCTCTCGCTGGCGCTGCAGCAGCGGGTGTCACGCTAGGAAAGGAAGAGAGGCCACAGTCCATCGCTGGTCCGGGCAGGGCTGGAAGCAACGCCCAGGCCCCTTGAGGAGAGCCTCCCGGCTCCCCAGGGTGAGCTTTCCCCTCTCAGCTCACCTCTGCTGCTGCGAACGCTCCGCCTGGGTGTCCCGGCTGCCTGAACGAGCCAGGGCCGGGCAAAAACCTCCTATGGCTCTGGGGTCGTGCACTGGGAGTTGCACTGAAGAACTCCCCGAACTCGACCTCAGCACCAGGAGATTTGGGTTAGACAATGATGGTGGTGAAACACTGGCCCAGGTTGCCCAGAGACGTGATAGATGCCACAGCCCTGGAGACATTGAAGGCCAGGCTGGACGGGGCTCTAAGCAGCCTGATCTGGTTGAAGATGTCCCTGTGTATTGCAGGGCGATTGGACTAGATCACCTTTGGAGGTGCCTTCCAACGCAAACCATTCTATGATTCTATTACGCTATGATTCTGTTACTCTATGATTCTGTACTCTATTTTCTATTTACTTTCAGTCAAATCATGATTTTTTTAATCATCTTTGAGATATTTCTTTTCTCAGATGAGAAGTCCTACTCTGCTCAGGCTATGTTCATATGGAAGCTATACATTCCACTGTCTTTGTCCCTCCTTTATACCTTTTCTGTTTTCAGCGTATTCTCTTTAGCAGTTAGGAAGAACTGTTTGCAGCATTAAGGATTCATTAACAAAAGGTATTTACAAAGAGGCATAACCATCCATGTTTTCTTTATTCCTTTCCTAATAATTCATAGCATTGTGTAATGCTCTGCTTCCCAACTGAATTAATACTTTCAGAAAAATACCCATATTGGCTAAGATTTTATTCCCTGAGTGTGAAAAGCTCAATAAAGGCCATGTTGTACATATGCTTAGTGATTCTTTTTCTGTTAACTCTTTCCTTTCTTGTGGTTGTCCTTTTATCACCCAAGTGTGTATTTTTGCAGTTCCTTTGCAGCCACCTTTATTCTTGACTGTTATGAATAACAATGCTGTTTAATTTGTTGCTGCACTGTGCAAACTCTTTTCTAAATCATTGACAAATTAATTCCTGTTCTGAGCTCTTGTTACTTTCCAGGTAGTTTCTCTCCAAGTATTCCTAACTTTCTGCTTGTATCCTGTAACCAATTACTAGATGAGAAGCACAGGAACTCCTGGTTTACAGACAAAAGAACAGTTCTTGTCCCCAAAACATCACAGCTTGCCTGTAGCCATAACTGTTGACTATACAGACTTAAAAAGAGGCAAACAGTTGCACTCAGTAATAAAAAAGGATGACTAATTGGGTGGGTGACAAAGACTGGAGAATACTACAGACAGTACAATGTGTCAGTATGAGACAACAGTAGAGCAGGCTAAACTATGAATGCATATTTTGTTCTTAGGCAAACACCCCACAGGTTTTAGGGGATCTGTATTCATTGTGACTCCAGAAAACTCAGGAAGACCAAACCCAAAAACTGGCCAGGAGGCTGGAAGAAAAAATAATGTGACACAGCATTCCAATGTGTTTATGAAGAGACCACACACACAACCCCCCCCTTACCATGGGTATGGCTCATTCCTCTACCAATAAAGCACGCAGTGGAAATTTCCACTGCAAGTTACAGCACATTTCCACTCTTTAACCCTACACACACCAAAGTTTTGCAATTCTTTATGGTAGTTGAAAGGTATAACCTTTGCCTTACTAAAGATAACTAATCTGGTTTTAAAAATCTAATCTAATCTTTCTTGTTTAATCCAAAAAAGGTGCTTTTTAAAGTTCTAATGAGAAATATGTAGATACCATAATTTGAATAATAAGCAACCATCTAACCAAATAATAAATCGTTGTTTTAAATTGAAATAATTTTATGTAGGTCAATATTTTTACAGATAAAATCACTAGTTATATCTATGGAAAATAAAAGTATTTTTAGTTTTTAATATTTAATAGTTGTTAATATGTAATATATTGTTTGTTTTATTCACAGTAAGCATCTACATTCTGAGCACGCTGATCAGCAAGGTGCTTTGTGAACAGAAACCAGCTCCATTGCTGCATTTGATAGGCTGAGCCTTTTAAGCCTGTGAAGCTCAGTACAGTCACCTAGATGCATGCCCATATGCCTAAATGTGCATTTATGAATGACTGAATATGATGATTTTCTTACACTAAAAGCATTATTATTTAAAGTAGACAGAATTAAAATAGTATAGCAGATGAACACAAAAGAGGTAAGAAGAAATAATCAGGAAGAGAGAAGTGCTGAAAGCATTTATAAGAAAAAGTGTTTTAAGGCATGATTTTGAGAAAGAAGAGAATATAAAAACTAGAAATAAGGGTGTCCTTGACTTGCTAAGTAAGAATAAATAGTGGTATATATCTTGGAATGATGAGACAAGGGAAAAGCAATAAGTACTTGGTTTTGAGGTACAAAGGACAAATGATAAAACTTCCCATGATTAATTCAGCTTTGTTTGGTTTGGAGTTCTTTTTTTCCCCACTATTTTATTAGGAAAACTCGTGGTCCAGCTAAGCCCACCTCCCAGTCCTTTCTGTGGTGGTCTTGACTGTGTCTGCACTGCAGTTTCTCGTGCTGCCCTCCTCTACTGTACTGCATGAACACTGAAGAACTCCCTGAACTCGGCCTCAGCACCAGGAACCGCCTCGCAGAACACTCCAACTTTGCATCCTCGCTCAGCTGGCATGCAGGCAAAAACCGACAGGGTCAGACTCGGTGCCCAGATACAAGCAGGGATGCGTGGTCACAATCCATTGCTCGGTGATGTCACCGTCCATCGCTCAGTGACATCGCCATCCTTCCCTTGGCAAAGTCACCACGGACCATCCTTTCCCACAGTGCTCAAATAAGTATGTGGTGTCACTGCAATGCCACTGTCCATTCCATGCCCCATCTCGCCTTCAGCTCAGCATCGGTGTTTCACTCCGGTCACCGACCCCTTGGCCGCGTCTCCCCGCGGTCCCATCAGGTCACTATGGCCGTGGCTGACGTCTCCAAGCACATGCGAACAGAGGGTTCACTCAATAACGCCTCCTGCCTCCCTGGGAGGCTGCAGCACAAAGTCCCACGGGCTCTCCCCACACCCCAGCACTGCTGGCCATCCCTCTGCACTCCCCTTCTTCCTCCCACAGAGGGTCACAGGCAGCACCTGGCTGACTCTCAGGGATCCCGTTCTACCCAGGGGGGATCAAAGCCCACGGCTGCCTCCAGCCCCGAGCCCTGGGTGTCTCCTTGCCAAAGGTGGTTGCACGGCACGCACCCTGTGGAGACTTCACAGAACATGGTCCCTTCTTTAGAAGGGTCTTTGTGTTCAGTTCCCGATGCCCCTTGGGCCGGGCTGGGTCTGGAGTCTGCAGGATGACGGGGGACACAGCACCAAATACCCCAGCCTCTGTTCCTGCCGTGAGCCATTGAAGCAGCTTTGGGAAGAAGCAGGAGCCTGTTCCGAGTCAAACCTTGGCTCAGTCTGGGCACTCACGGGTGGGAACTGCTGGCAGTGCAGCTCCGGGACCATGAAGAAGACGGCCACGTGCCATGCCGGCAGCATCCCGCCTCCCCATCCACAGCCACTGCGCTTGCGGGGCCTGGCCAGGCATTTCCCTGTGGGGTGTCACGACAGGCACAAGCCCCACCGTATCTGCTGCCCAGCGGCACGGCTCCAAGGCCATCTCCCTGCCCAGGACCACCAGTGGCACCCAGAGATGTCGTGTCTCTCGAGTCCCCTCCAGGACTGCGAGGGACTTGCCCTGAGAGGGACTTGCCTGTCCCCCACAGAGGCTGCGTCAGGCTCTCTCCTGAGCAGGACGTGGTGCGGGAAGGCACCGTGCCATCCTCCTGGACGCTTCTTTGGGGCACTTTGGAGAGTGCTTGATCAAACGCAGGGACTTGGGGTCCCCACAGGCCCTGCCAGGTGCCACTCGAACCACAGGAGCCCATGGGCCTGCAATAACAGACGGCATCATCAGGCCTTTGGCTCTCGCCTCTTTTACTGCTAGCCCTTCTTCCTGCTACCAGCTTCTCTGCCCACCGATGCAGATCTTTTCGTTCTGTGAGAGTGGGGGAAGGCAGAGAGCCTTGGCAACCAGTGCTACTTGCTCTCAGGACAAAGGGACAAAAAAACAAAATCAAAAAAACAAGGCCAAAGCCCTAAGCACAGAGAAAGTCGAATCACTGCAGGAACTTGTGGGCGTGTGCAGCCTCCCCACAGCCCGCTTTCATCTCCTCAAATGCACGATTGGTGCTTTGCAGGGCCAGGAGGGCTTGATGGTCATCAGGCAGCACAGCCCTGGGGCTCTTCCCTCCTGGAGCCCTGTGCGAGGCGGGCTGGAGAAGGGGATGCCATGGTGCCTGGAGATGGTGCACTGCAAGCCCTGAGGAGCATCCACCAAGGTGTTCTTGCGGACCGATGATGACAGAAGGCGCCCTGGTAGCATCCCTGTTTAAGCACTGCTCATAGGGTCACCCATCGACCACACCCGTAGCATTAAGTCATAAATTCAAAGAGGATGGCGAGAAGTCAAGGAACTCTCTGGACCAACCTAGTGCTCATAAGCGTGGGTAATATGGACATGGACAGCCAGACAATGAACAAGGAAAATGCAGGCTCATCTACACAACAGGCGTTGACAGGGTCAGGAAGACCTATCCGCCGTATTGCAACCGCCTCCACGAGGAAGAAAAGAAGGGTTGTAGTTGTAGGTGATTCCATTCTGAGGGGTACAGATTGGACAGACCCTCCTCTAAGAGAAGACTGCTGCCTTCCAGGGGCCTGGGTTAAGCACATCAGCAGGAAACTTGCTAGCCTGGTACAGTCCTCGAACTCCCATGCGTTACCAGTCTTCCACGTGGGTAGCAATGAGGTTGCGACCCGTATTCCAAGTGCCATCAAAAGACACTTCTGGGCCTTGGGACAATTGGTAAGGGAATCAGGAGCACAGGTCATTTTCCCGTCTCTCCTTCTAGTTGCAGGCAGTGTCATTAGAAGAAACAGGCGGACACAGCCTATTAATACATGGCTGGGTGGCTGGTGTCACCAGCACAATTTTGGGTTTTTTGATAATGGGATGACTTACGTGGCACCGGGTTTGCTGGCATTGGATGGAGTTCAACTTTCTCAAAGAGGGAAGAGGGTCTTTGCACGTGAGCAAGCAGGGCTCATCAACAGAGATTTGAACTAGATGGGATGGGGAAAGGGGATGATATGAGGCTCGCCCATGACAAGCTGTGGGATGAGAAGCCAAGGATAGAGAGGGCTGGGGTGCTAGCGAGGACCCTCAGCCTCTGGCCTTGAGATGTTCTGACCTCACTGGCGCACACTTGAAGTCTTATGGAGATGAGCCAGGGACTCCTGAGGTAATGGAGGGCAACAGAAAAACACTGGTGAAATACTTCAAAGGAATTAAGGGGTGCTCCTCTAGGAAGGTGATGTGGCCAACAACCCAGCTGAAGTCCCTCTACACCCATGCTCGCAGCACAGGCAACCAACAAGAGGAGCTGCAAGCCACCGTGCTGCTAGAAGGCTCCGACCTAGTGACCAATACCAAAATTTGGTGCAGCAAATCCCATGACTGGAGTGCGACAATGGGTGGCTAAAGGCTGTTCAGAAGGGACAGACAAGGATGGAAGGGTGGAGGGGTTGCCCTCTCCATCAACAGATGGATAGGGTGTGAAGAGCTGTCTCTGAAAAACAGCCACGAGCAGGTTGACAGCTTATGGGTAACAACCAGAGACCAGGGCAACGAAGGCAACTGGAGTCTACTACGGGCTGCCCAATGAGGGGGAGACTATTGATGAAACCTTCTTACTTCAGCTACAGGAGGTATCGCGCTCGCAGGCTCTTGTCCTGCTGGGGAATTCAACCGCCCCGACATCTGCTGGAAAAGGAGCACGGCGGAGCTGTGGGCAATCTGGGAAACTCCTGCAGTGCATTGGGGGTGACTTCCGCAGGCAGGTGATAGACAGCCTGACCAGGAGAGATGCAATACTGGACCTGATGGTCACCAACACAAGTGAGCTAATTGGCGACATCAAGATTGGAGGCAGGCAGGGCTGCACTTGCAAGAGCTGCCCCAGCTCCTGGCGCAGCCAGGGCAGCAGGGGTTGGAGGACAGCGGGGTGGATGCGGAAGATGGATGCCCAGGTGGAGGCATGGAAGCTGCCCACTGGAGCGCTGGGCAGACCATAGATTTCTCCTTAGTGAAGCTGGTTTCTTTACTGTTTTTTTTAAAGTTTACAATTTCAGTTTATTTTTATTGCTGACAGTTGCCAGTTTCTTCCATTTGTGTACGTATTTTTTAGAGATACAGACATACAGACTTTACTGCTGTCACATTTCTCTGATAATGTCTTTGTTTTCAAATATTTCTTGATATCCCTAAAATGTTTTCTGCTACTATTCACATTTTTCTCCTGGGCAGCTGACTCACTGATTTTAGCAATATAAAATTAGCCTTTAAAATGCTGACAGATGTATAAATACATCCACTTATATTAGTAGCTTCGGTATTCTTCTGTTCACCTATGAAAATCTCAAATTAGAGTTTCTTGTGGCTTAACTAGTGCTACGTTTTCTTTCAATGTCCAGTTCTTCTTTATCTGTGCAGTGTCTTTAGAATTAAAGAAAAATTACTGATAATTATTGGTTTACTAATAATTATTATCAATATATCATTAGTGGTACTTTGAAATCAAAAAGTTGGAAAAATAAACACGGATACATTTTGTTCTCACTAGGAGTGGTTGTAGTCCATTGCCTGCATTTAAACTTCATTATGTTAGTCATATGTTTCTCAGATGGAGGGGCCCTGTGACAATCCAGCTTTCTAGCCTACACATTAAGAACCAGTTCTCAAAATGATGATCACCGTGCTCACTGGTGTGATTGATATGTATTAACCCCCACACTGTATATTGCTTTGTTTATCCTTCAGGACATTGATTTGTAAGCATTCAATAACTTTGTTGTTGTTGTTGTTGTTTTTAGCTTCTCAGTGACTTGGAAACAAGTAAAATAATTTTGACAAAGACTGAGACTCTCCTTCCATTTTTTGCCCCCTTGATTCTTCCTAAATAGTTGAGACTGAGCATGAAGTGGAAAGTTACAGGTATGCCTGAGTAAACCTTCCAAATTACAGGCTGAGGTCAGGCAAACTGTGAGCAGTATCCTAACAGTTCTTTCAAATGAGAGCAAACAAAGCTTCAGACCTTGTAAAATATTTAAAGTTGTGTGAAACTCAGCAGTTTTTCTTGGCAAGAGTTCTGACTTTGTTCTGGCTGCAGTTTGCATAAGGTTTGCATACACTGAGAATTCAAAGAAAAATGTAAGAGGAAACTCAGCTAAAAGTATTCTGGTTTTGATAGAAACCTCAAAGCAAATATTCTTGATGACTTTCACTAAAAATCTCATATTGGCATAAAAATTATTCACACTTTAGTCCAGGTTTTTCAGAAAGTTTAGAGTTGTGTTTTCCCTGTCACGGATATAAGCTGCAGGAAAAGTAGATGAATCCTATCAAATTGTATTAATTTAGAAAATTTGACAGCTCTGAAAATATTGTGGTCTTTTTCTTTGAAAATTGTGACTCCCCCATCATGCTCATGCGGAGACTCTTCTGTCTCATAGCAGGTCTGAGTTTGATCTGCAGGAAACGTAGTATTAAACCCTGGGAAGACTGAATTCATCTGGCCATGCAAAAGAATAGAGGAGGAAATAGCACCTTCCTTTAACTTCTCAGTACAACAGCTTTGAATTGGTGGAGAGGTGAAGTTGAAAGATGTGTCTTTAGATTTCAGTCCAAAGAGTTTCATTTATTAAAGTGTGGTGCATGTAAGATCACTGAATTCAGCAATCGCTGAGACAGTAGAATAAATCTTCTCAAGCTCATTCATGCACAGCAGATGGAATGAAAATATATAGTTTGTAAATTAGGTAAAAAATATAGCAGTATCCAAAGAGAGACAAAATTATTGAAGCTTTTTGTCAGTTCTTAGAGCAATAAAAGGGTCCTTGTCATGTACTTTCTTGTATTCTCAGATAAAAATTCACATCTGCTGGTGATGAAACAATATGGAAATCTGGAGGTGTATATTGCATACAGCTTCCTTCTACATACACTAAAACACATTATCATGAGTCAGGCTTCTTTAGGTTCAGTAAACCAGAGCCTTAAAAGAGCTATGTGTTTCAAAATGTCAGAATAACCATTATTACCTTCTAGCAACAGGTGTGAGAGCAATACAGATGCCTGCCCTGGTTGGTGTCACAGTCAAAATTTAAGTAGCAGTTCCAGCATGGCTGTGATGCCTTTTTTTCAGGTTGGAGGTCTCTGGATGCTAGGTATGGGGTGTGGGGGGCTTTGCAACTAGATTATTGTTAAGGTTAATTAGAGAAGTGTGGTGATATAGTAACAAAATGTCCCTTGCAGTCCAGCAGATAAATTGTTTATTATTTTTAAAATTTTCATGTAAATTAGTAAAATGTTCATAAATTAGAGATTAAAACAGTGTTCCATTTATAAACCACTGCATTCTTAACTTCATGAAGGAAAACTGAAAGGGAAAGCCAGGATGTTTTTCATACAAGAGCATCTACTTCTTAATGTCAAGTAAAATATATATGACACCACATTTCAGTGAAGCCCAGAAGTATTTTGTCCTTTCTGGAAAATGTTAACATTGAAACAAACCAGTTTCTGTCATTGAACAGTTAAAAATCAAGTCAGTTCCTCACTTCATTCATTATTTTCCTGCCCAGTTTACATTCTCTAACTAATCTGGACTTTATAAATTTTAGAAGACACATATGGAAGTCAGAAAAACACTTGATCGGAAGTATACTGTGAAAACCAATCTTCCTGTAAAGAGAGAAGTTCACAGTTGTCTAGTAGCTTGTTACTTGATTTTTAAAAATATTTTCAAATTTCAAGGGGGAAGAGTATCATCAGATGAACAAGGAAAACCAGATGGAGTAAATGATTATAAGTACAAATGCTGTTATGAATCCTGAAACAATTACAGGAGAGCCTGATTTTTTTTAAGGTTTTAAGTGTTTTATAAAGGAAGTGGTCTACATCTGTTCTCAAACGTCATAATTTTTAAGTCTTTTTAAAACAAAATTTCTAATTAGGGGTAGATGTCACTGTATTTAGATGTACTTATTGTAATTGTATATAATTCATTATATCATATCGATAGATTTTGTCTCTCAGTGGGACAAAATACTGCAGAAGTGACAGAAACATAGGAGTAATGTGTAAATAATCCTAAACTTCTTGTAATATTTACAGCATTTTCAGGTGAAAAGCCTGTAAAATAGCACAATATTCAATGTGCCAATTTGCAGGAGGTATGGCTTCATCTGGAGGTGCTCAGTCAGGAGGTGATTCTGTGATTCTGATGTAGATGTGACTTCATTCTTTATTCTTGTTCCTTCTTACTTTACACTTTTTACAAATTGTCCTTATAGATATCAAATGATAGTAGTCTTGTGAATAGTGGCCATATATTATCTGATTTTCTCCTTCCTGAGCTCTAAAGGACAAAAACAATGAAGACGTCAGTTTTTTACAAAGCCCATTGAGATTTCTGTGTTTATAATAATTACTGTATAAAGGCTCTTGCCTCCCTTCTCCATAAATGTGCAGTTGATCTTCATCACATTCTTGCTTCTGGCATAATCTCTCATTTAGGTCTGTTGTCTGTCTTGGCTCTGTGCTCAGTTGCACCCTCTCATTGTATCTATGCGTTGTTCAGGAGTCATTCTAGCAACTACTACTGCATCCTGAGGTCTTCTGTTTCCTCATTATTGTAAATCTCTCTGCTGCTCAGTGACCTTGAACTTCTTGCAGTCAAGGGTTCTGGGTTACATTGCCATTGTCCTCTCTTTCTTTAATTATCTATGTTGTGACGGCTGTCCAAGTGTTCTTAACCTTCCCTTCTCCTTTCCACTTCTTCAGTCTATCCAAAACTACCCTTTCCTCCAGCTACAGTGTTCAAGTCTCTTTCTCTTTTCCTGCTATCAGTGGATGGTTTGTTTTCCATATCACTTCAGCTGATTCAAGCTGTTTTTTAAACTCAAAGTTGTCTTTCTCTTCACTTGTGTATGTGGGTAAGTACAGGTGGTAACAGTCCAAGCAGTTAATCTGAGTATTCTTCGTGCAGGGTTAGGAAATAAGAAATGGACTTCCATCTAAGCAGAGATAAAACTGTTCAAACTCTTCAAACATTATTTCAGTCTGAGTGGGACTTTTGGTCAAATACTTAAAACCAACTAAATATAGAGCTGTTATTTTAAATTGTGTAGACAAAGAAAATTACTTCCCAACTACTGTTGGAGCCAATAGTGTGTTTTCAAATTTGTGCAAAGGATAAACTGTACAGAACAAAAACTGAACATACTTAGTTCTGACAGCTGGCAGTGTTAGTCATGAGCTGAAGTTGAAACTTCTGAAACCTATTTAGGAATTGAAAGATTGAAGACTATCTGCTTATCTAGATGCCTTTTATGAATATTTTACAAGAAACAGTGACCAACAATTAAAACCTAGGCAGTTTAACTTTATTCATGTGTGCTGAAGCTTATTAATATATAGTAGTACTTTTGATAACTGATTTTGCTTTGTGGTGTAACTTGTACGTTTTGACCTCAAAAAATTAGACATGAAATGTAGTCCAAACAGAATCAAGAAAAAAAAAAAATTGTTAAAAGTGTGCATGAAGCACAAGAAAAGAGTTAAACTGAATCTCAAAACTGTTGGAGACTCTAAAGCTGATACATTTTAAGCATTACATGTATATAGCTAGCTACAATATATATAAGAGAAGACGGGAACCAGCATACTCCTGGTGCAAACACTGACTTCAAGTATGAATACTTCACAGGGGTAGTGTGAATATTCGTGTGATTTTTAAAAATTCTGTTTAAAAATTATCTAATTAAAGAGCAGACAGGAAATATCCAAGCTAACAAATACAATTTCACTTTGGAATTTTAAATATCAAATACAACATGCTTTAGAAGATCAAAATAAACTTGACCACATTGTGACAGTAAATTTTCAGTAAGTAATTTTTTGTAGAGTATTTTCTTAAATTTTCTGTGTGACTGTGATGATGTAAATTTTCCTCTATTTGGATTCTCCTCTTTTTAAGTAGATGTAATGGGTTTTGCTTCTTTGTACCCTTTACTTTCAGATCCCCTCATGAAAGAACTTAGGTGAATTAAAGCAATGAAATAAAATAAAAAGCCTTAAAAAAGTGTTAGGGTAAAACCACAATCCTGAAAACTCATAGAAGAAAGAAAGCACTTAACAGTTGCATATAAAGGAGATAATTAGAAAATAAGTATGCAGGTGTATTATTACTTTGACCTTTCTACATATTTGAGTTTATCTGAGTATTATAATAAACAAGAAGATCAATTTTTAGCGGGATAAATGGGTATGACTTCATGAATTTCCAGGGAAATTTTCTTACCAACATACAGGGTATGTAAGGTATGAAAATTGGAATATTTAGCTGAATAAATAAAAACCAACCAACCAAACAAACAAAAAAACCTGCAAACCATTACTGCCTGTCTTGCACACTGTAGAAGCAAATAAGAACTACAGATAAACTTTAATGTAAAATTCTCAACTAGTAAACCCTATTACAAATCGTCATGAATGTCAGCAGAAAATTCAGTATTCCTGAGCCATCTTTAAATACAAAATTTGGAAGTTCAAACTGATGAGGGAAGTTGAAGTTACAGTGTCAGTCACTTTATATCATCCCAGATTTTGGCTTTACAAGGCAGCTATGTTAGGGCTGTAATTCAGCAAACAACTTTAGCATATGCTTAGGTCTTCTTCACATAAACGAGATTTAAGCATGAGCTTATGCTATGTATATAGATGCACATGGATTTAAAAACCTTGTCAAATTGGGATGACATGTTGAATTAGAACTAAATCATCATTATTCTCTAATGTTTTCCAAGTTTTCATCTAAATTCTATTTTTTATGACTTACATTTTAGAAATTATTTTTAGGATGGGTTGATTTTTCTAGTAGTCTGCTAGCAATAACAGTTAGAATCTGATGTCTTTAATTGCATTGAATAGTAGATTTTCTGTTTTATTTATTTTACACATTTGAGATGAAAAATGAAAAGTCTGACTGGGCTAGAAATATTTTTTGTGGTGTAAGACTGCTGTGTATTTATCCACATGCATTCTATGACTGTCTTTCAAAAAAACTCCGCACAACCTATGCAAGATGATATGTAACATAAACCTGTTTCATATAGAGTAATATATTTTTCTGTTTTATTAGGAAAAAAAATATGACTATGTATAAATATTTGGCACCTGAACTGCAGTAATTTATAGCACAGATTACTTCCATCTTTCATTTTTGTGATCTGTGTTCAGAAGGTATGTATAGGGGCATTGACAAAACTTTTTCAGAGCTATGGCTTTTTATAATATTAGTAGATAATGTAAAGTTATATATTTGAGAATGAGAAGGGAAGTGAGCCTCTAATATTTGCTCCTGCTAGATGTCCTGTGTTTAGTATTAATTGTGTAGGAAAGGTTTTTGATCTTACAAACACTAAACCTGGATTAAAAAACAAAAAATACAGTCCCAGTAAATGAGAAAAATATTTTTATTCCACAATAGAAATTATAGCTTTAATTAGCAGTATTAGAATTGACATTTATGACATATCATACTACATTTTTGAATTAGACTAAATAAATATAATATTTTCATCCATTATACATTTGGTTGTATGGCAGATGTGCAGATTATTCTGCACTTGTCTGGAAAAAAACTTAAGGAAGTTGGTACGGGGCTGAAACAGTCATAGAGACAAGTAAATTGCCAAATGTAAATTTTTTTGCCAGCAGCTTCCTTAGTCAAGCAAATCAAGTACCATTCTATCAGCACTAAAATCAGACAGCTTAAGACTCTGCTGCCATTTTAAAATTTTCCCTAAGCAAAGACACAGTAGTGGAAAATCCCCAGCTCAGAGGAGGGGATAGAGAAAAAGTAATCATTTACCTATCACCATGTGTACCTGTAACCAGCACCAGCTTTCCAGGTACTCCAGCCCCCTGTTACAGAATTGAAGTGTGAAAAAGGATCAGAAAAACATGAAATAGAAAATTAGAAATGTGGTGGTTTGGTTTTTTTTGGTTGTTTTTTTTTTTTTTTTCATAAAAGCTCAGAACGGCAGTATAAGTACCTTGTAGCCCTCAACAAACAAGGTGTTGTTAATTTTTGTGCAAGGAGGGGAACAATGAGGTTACTGTGCATGCACCTTTTATTCCCCTCTGTGATGTAGTATTTGGTCCCTCTGAAACAGTTGAGACAAAAGAAAAGCTTTTGGACAAGCATTACTGGGTAAGGTCAGGGCATGACTGATCTCTGTGGCACAGTACTGTGACCACGTAGTATAAATACTTAGAAGACCCATCTTGTTAATGCATTGGCTCATTTAGATGGAGGTACATGCTCCTCTCATGTTCTCAGGCTCAGGTGGTTGCCTTAATCCCAGAGAGCAGAAAGCAGCGCAATGCTACACTGAAGCCAAGGAGTGAGACTCCAAGCAGGGCTCCATTTCACCATCCTACCCCAGCATTACAGTCCCTTCCCTGTTTTGTTGCTCCATACATCATATAGGCACCTTCTTCATGTTTCCAAATGTGTAGTTTCCATCTGGCGAGATACCTCAGGTCTTTTAGTCTCTGTACTCTACTAAAATAGATATGATATTGAACAAAAGGGGATATCTGAGGCAAAATTTCTCTTATCATCATGATCTCAATTATTTCTGGAATTAAATCCCAACATGTATTTTCTTGAGAGATAATTTACTTCACTGGGTTTATCTTCACTGCAGAGTTCGTTAGAATCATAATGCTCATCCCTTTCCATTCACTCAGAAATCTTAACTCTTCTTTCAGCTCAGGGTGAACTGGCTGAGAGCTGAAACCAGCACAACTCACCAGCAGCTGACACAGCTGTTCTGTGGAAGAGTTACTGGATCATTTCATTTGCCACTGCTAGGCCTTCTATAAGTAAGGGCATGAGATCTTCAGTGGTTCACTGGGAAGGATTGTGTCGAATGGTTTGGTTACCTGCAGTGCCAAGAATGTGGGGATTTCATCCAGAAGGGAAACTTCTATGCAAAGGAGGGTAGCAGCAGCACAGACAGAGCAGCTCAATGCTTCCAAGTCACAGCCAAACTCAGCTGCAGTAATTGGAGCCATCAGTCTTCTGCTCTGCTGGGCCACCAGAAATCACTGCCTCAGTAGCAGGACTGTTGTTGGTGGCTGAATAGAACTGTTTTATTTTTTTCTTAGCTGCATTAGTCTGTAGGCCACTGTATTAACACAGTCACTGACTCAAGCTTGCATTAATGCATGAACTCTAGACTGTGGTTGCTGCATTCAAATACCAATTGGTGACTTCTGCACAGCCTGGGCAGCTACAGTGGAGTGTTAGCCACAGCTGGTAAATCCCTTTGCAATTTCCTCCAGCACATTTAGAGTAAAACCATAAGTGATTTCAGCTTCTTGTAGAGCACTGTAGTGACATGAGTCAGCTGTTTTATGGAACAGCTGTTTCATGAACAGTTCAGCCACCTTCAGAGCAGGAATCGGCCAAAACAAAGATGGAGATAACTTTGTCAACTTTCTTTATTCATTGGTTTGAGGCCCAAGGTAGGCAAGTTAACATGACAAGGTAATCTCATTCTTTTAATCACCCTTACCAAAAGAGACACAGGGACTGATCTTTTCAAAATATGGCTCCTATTAGCTGCATGAATTTGCAGACTTGGTTGCTGTTCCAAAGACAATATAACAGCTAAAGAACTGCCAAGATTTATGCCTCAGGCATTTCAAGTTTTACATACACACGGGTACAGTTAGGATAAAACCTTTGGAAAATTGAAGTAATTAAAGTGCTACTGAGCAGGTGCTTTCCAGGTAAACCTATCCCATTATATTTTAAGTAGTGTGTTATAGAAAAAAGAAAAGAGAAACAAAAAAACCCACAAAAAAAACCCAAACCAAACCAACAACAAAAACACACACACAAAAAAACCCACAACATAAAAGGAACCGTCAGTAAGCCTGACTTATTACCAGAAGTTGCTGTTAGCCATTTCTAAGTGATTTATCAGATCACATTTCCTTCCTTCACAGCACCTCCCTTACGAGGAAAGGCTGAGGGAGCTGGGTCTCTTTGATTTGGAGAAGAGGAGACTCAGGGGTGACCTCATTAATGTTTATAAATATGTAAAGGGTGAGTGTCACAAGGATGGAGCCAGGCTCTTCTCGGTGACAACCAATGGTAGGACAAGGGGCAATGGGTACGAACTGGAACACAGGAGGTTTCACTTCAATATGAGAAGAAACTTCTTCACAGTGAGGGTGACAAACACTGTAACAGGCTGCCCAAAGGGGTTGTGGAGTCTGCTTCTCTGGAGAAATTCAAAACCCACCTGGACACATTCCTGTGTAACCTCATCCAGGTGTTCCTGCTCCAGCAGGGGCATTGGACTCGATGATCTTTTGAGGTCCCTTCCAATCCCTGTCATTGTGTGATTCCCAGCACTTCAGTACATTTAGTCTTACTGATGGGTATGACTATTTAGTTAGTTAATGGCAGACTGTAAATAAATGAGCATAAGATAGGCTTCACATCTTTCGCTTTTCTGATGTGTGTTATGCAGTAGAGTCTATTATCAATCAGAGAAGCTTCTTACATTGTAGGAAGCAATACTTTCCTAAGTTTCTCAGGCATAACCCACAGAGATGTCCTATATAAAAAGCAGCGATATGCAAGAGAAATGCTTTGTCAGTTTAAGAATACAAAACAGAATGGCATACAAAATAGATCAGGCCAGATAAAACTAGTGTAATTACTTAGACTTCAACAGTTGATTTAGGAATAATATTAAGTAGGTATTAGAATTCCTAATTCTCAGCTGCACATTCTTTAAGTTCAGTATCTATCTAGATGCTGTAATAATATGTACTAGTCATTTGATATAGATACTGACTTCAACAATAGGCTTGAATAAGTCAATATGTGGCATCTTCTGACCTCCATAGTCAGGAAGACAAGCAATCAGCCAAACAATTAAAATTGTTTATTGTTCCTTCAATCTGCAAAGTGTCGATATGCTTCAAAAGATTTGTAACCTTTTCTGATTGGAAGGAGATATCTACCTGTCTTCACAGATTTGAGCCCCAAAACAGGTTAAGTAGGGAATCCCTTCAGTTATGAAAAGACAACCCCACGGTGTATTACAAAGTAACATTTGTTAGATTTGCGTATGTGCTTGAACAGGAAAAACCATCACAGGACTTTTACTTCGAATGAACTCACTGTGTGTGATTGATGTTGTGCCTTCTTATATTTAACCACATGAATCAAGATTTTTCAGTATTTGAGGCAGCACAAATAATTCATTGTTTCTAGTAATGTATATTCTACCACAATATAGCTGTATCAACAGTCTTGTATTTCTTTGCTTCTCTTTCATTGGAGAACACAATTACAGAAAAACATGGTGTTATAGATACCTGGGACCCTGGGCAGTGGAAGGCCACAAATCAATACATTAAGCCGGTAGCAGCTAGAATGAGAACTGAGGTTGCAAATTCCCAGTTCTCAGCAATAGAAAGTAGTAAAAGAATGTTATTGAAAAATACACTTTTTGGAGTTAAATCTATGTGGATGTCATGTACCCGAAGTTATGCAATAATCTTATCGTGAAACAGTGAATCATTCTGAATTCAAGCAAGACTTATGAGTAGCAGAAGCATGTAAATTTGGCATCAGTTTCTTCTGGTCATTCAAATATTTATATTTGAAAAATAATCAGTAAGCCAGAAGGAAACAGGAAAACATTGAAGATGTTACCTTGGCTCTCTTTATCACTGACATTCTCTGGAATAAACAAAGACACTGTAACTACTGATATCATCAAGGAACAGATATAATTCACATTTATTAAGTACATTCAGCTTTTTAGTTAAACTTGGGCAATACTCACAGGTAACACTGATTCCCTTTAGAGGAACCTAAGTGTACAAGTAGCATTTAGAACCCAATAAATCTGATTAAATGTAAATGACAGAGGAATGATTAAATTAATAGGAAAAAAAAATAGCACAGTGAAAGTAGCACAAATGTAAAACTAGTGAAACAATAATAGTAGGAGAGGTGCATAGGAAATCACATTAAAAATAGCAAAAGGAGGGAATTCTTTAATGACTGAGGTTTTCTGAACATATGTGTAAACCTAGGTTGTAGAGTTTTGTCAGAGAACGTAAATAGTCGTACTTCACAACTAACTGATCAGTTTTGGTGCCTGTTGATGTCAGAGGGGATACCCGAGAGACTTGGATCATTCCCTAAAACTTAAAACTGCCAAATAAAATGGATGGTGTGTATTAATGAATGGCAGAGCATAAAGGGATGAGTCTGGTAACAATCTTTTAATATGAATGAAACACTGTTTAGCAGATGTTATAACATATATTTAGAGTAGGTGTTCTATAATACTTTTTTTCCTAATGATTAATGATTTTATTAATATCAAACCACTTTACAGTTACTAATTAATGTGATTATGGAGGCAACTGAACATTCTTTCCACTTCATATGTGGGATACTGAGACAGGAAGCTGATTCATCGGTGAAGGCCAAGAAGAAATGTCAGAGAGGAGCCGAACATAAAATTGTTTAATTCTCTGCAGAATTCTCACTCCACAGGAGTGAGCGAACAAATAAAAATATCCCTCCTTTATGCCTCTTCGAGTTTGTATCTTTTCTTGCCCCTCCATACCCACTTTTCCTGTAAAGTTGCTCACCTTGCCAACTTCCACCCAGGAAAAAAAATACTCAGTTAAATCATAACATTGACTACACAACAGTTCAGTAAGGAGGGGAAGATGTGGCTGTATGCCATAGTGTAGCTGCCAAGAAGAGCATACCTCAATTGATGTCCTGTACAGACTTCTTCCGTTCAGCTGTATTGCTCATTCTTCAGAAGTAAATTTGAGGAACTATTTTTTACATTGCCTGGGAAAGTCCTTTTTCAGCATTGAAGAGCTATAGGAAGGGAAACATGGCCTAAAGCTGCTAGTTTTCTACCATTGTGTAGAAGGTCATGATTTAACTCCTCATCTTTAACACAACAATGCACCATTCTGGATACAGGAGTTTGAAATAGCACTTGTAAGAGCTGTTATGGAGCAAAAGAGATTAAATAACCTCCCGTAAGCAAAACAGTATGAATGACTTAAAGTATGATTCTGCAGTTTCTGGTTGTTATCTTAAAGTCAAATACTGGCAAACAATCAACCCCTAATGGTCAAAGTCTATCTATTCTATTGTAAAATAATTGGGACGTCTTTGGCCACATCTAAACTAATGTATTAGATCACTTCCAAGGACTGTCCCAGGAGTTTAAGGCTCTTCCAGTTGCCCTAGTCACACCCATACAACAGACTGTCCCAAATGCCCTTGGGTGCCCTATTTCATCCAAAAGTCATTTCACCATCTCAGCAAGGCCCTTAAATGCTCACCTTGATCCCACTTCATGTGCACATTTGAAAGGTGACAACCTTGTCATCACATATAAAGAATACTACCTGACTCTGTTCATCTACCAGACTCATGCACCAAGAAGCAGAAGGGCTGGCTCAGCTGAGAAATCGGCCTTCTGCATTCTGCACCCATCCCAATCTTGTCTGTCATGGCAGACCACATGGGGTAGGCCACAACATCAGGAGAGAAAAGCTTTGTTATCTAAACCACACACTTTATTAGTGAGACCCAGAAAGTGTTACCATTATAAAGGACAAAGGATCTTTTCCTCCCATCAGTGAGAGCAGAACAGAGCCTTAAACCATGTAAAATAGGTACCAAAGGTGAACATTTCCAGTTGTGTCACTTGAAGTTGGCCTCCCGAGCAAGATCAAACGCTGCTCAAAAGTTACACAGTTTGGGGAAAACAGTGCAACCAGTCTTAAAATAAATAAATAAATAAATAAATAAATAAAATTACGAATAAAATAAAAAATGCCTACTAGGCATGGGACTTTCGCTTGTCTTCCTCTCTCACCCAGAACTCACGGTCCACGTCCATATCAGGTCATCAGATTGAAAGACTTTAAAAACTGCCAAATTTGGTCTACAGAGAAGTTTTCCATCATTCATTTCAGCCACCTCCAAGCCTTCACATTACAACTGACTCTGTTTAGGACAGACACAGCTCCCGGGTTCCTCACAGGACCACCAAAATCTCTCAGCAGTGTGTCATTCTCAATCCTATTGTGCCATGCTTTGGGAAGGTACAGGCCACTGAGGCACAGGTAAGAGTCCTTCCAAGAAGACAACCTAAGAAATTGAGTCCATATATGGGGTGAAGAGAAGACTCAGAGATGGATTGTTTATTAATAAAAGACAATAGGTAGAGGAAGGAGCATGAGCATGAGCATGAGGAGAGGTAAAGATTGTTAATCTTCTAAGCACCCAGGAAGGGAGGCATCTATCTAGGTATCTATTTACCTCGTGTAGATCCTGAAACCACTGGTTGCAAGGCTGAAGTGTCACATCTCAGAGTGCCAAAGAGAAGCAGTGACCTGGCATGCAATATAAGCAGGAGAATGAAAGGGTATTCACAGAGAAGCTTCTGCCCAAGTTTAACATTCCTTCTCTAGCTTCACTTCCACACAAGATGTGGCTGCTTCCAGGGCAACCTGGAAAACAGGGGATACTTTCGCCTACAGGTGTTTGGGTAAACATGTAAGAGGATTTGCAATCCTACTGACTGCCAGCTTCTCATTACCTCGCCCCTTTGTTACATTTGTTTATTTTACATTGTCTTCTTTTATTTCTCCTATTATTTATCTTTTTAACAGCTCTCCCTATTATTATTCCTTGGGTATAAATATGGTTGGTCTTTCAAATAAAAGTAATTGCCATATGTTAAGAATTCACATAATGCATAGTTATAAATGATATGGATATAGATACTGTTTATAGATTTTTATATTTAATATTTCTTTATGTACAGAAATAAATGTTTCCTATTCATTTATTTAGGTAAGTGATGAGAAAATAATCTTAACAGTTTTTTCAGTTTTTAGAGGATATACAACACATTCAGCTCTGGATCACCGAGATATTTGTAAAACTGTGCCTCTACATATGTAGCTTCTTAGATAGCTTGGTTATTTTTTTTAACCAGGTGTTCTATTGTCTAGGTAAAAAAATCCTTTGCAAATTTCTGAAGCCTCTTCCCACTTTTTACTTATCTTTTGTTTTTTCTGAGATAAACTCCCAATACAAATCTGCTAGATATTCAACAGAAGTTTATGTTATTGGATTAGGTAATAAATCTCAATTTAGGACCAAGACTTTAAGAAACATATTTTTAGATTTTATTTTAAGAAGTTTACATGAAAATGATGAGCCTCTGTAGAGTTTAAGTATAGACCCTTGATTGCTTTGGAAACTCTGGAGGAAAGATGTCTCATACGTGTATATCCTGTCCTGGGATAAGCATAGTCTGATTTCCAAATCCTACAGTTGAAATGCAAGACAAATATAAACAATGTTATTGCAAAATCATACAAAGGTGTCTCAATTCAATACTATGGAACTCCTGAGAAGAATAAAACTCATAAATCTCACAGTTTTAACTACCAATAAATATATTTTTACCTTAGGTCTACCTTAGGCTTTTGTGTATGAGCTCATTGTCAACGTCAAGACTGAGTGCTAGATATAGTAGTGAATTCTTTCTGCAAAGAGCAGTTCCAGTCAGCATTTCAGAATGTAAGGCTAGGATTTTGAAGGAGCCTAACCCAGTCAAAAACTCATCATTCAGTGGATTTCAAAGTGTCTTAAACCCCCTAAGGATTCCTAAGGAAACATGAGTAGCTCTTGAACAGTTGAAACAGTAGGTCTCTTTGTTACAGTAATAATAAGAAGAGTCTTGTTCCAGGAAGATTTACAAACACAAACCATTTATTGTTCACCAGCAGTAAGTTTCCTGTTAAAACTGCAATACGAATGAATTTGACTCTTTTAACATTTTACTACAGAGCTAAGAAGTTACTTGAAGACAACCAGGAGCTCTCCTGGCTACCCTTAAAAGCATCCATATGAATAACACAACAAACAGATCAATAAAACAAAATGAACATTGCTACATAAGATTCAATTTCCTGGCCTTTCAGCAACAAGGCCAACAGAGATTATAAAATACAGAATAAAACTGAATAAATATTTTTTTTTCCTCTGCTTATCAAAGCTCCTTAACTTGAATTAAAATAAATTAATTCAGTAAACAGCAAAGCCAGACAAAACATCCAACCGAAGATTCAACATTGTTTAAACATCTGTTTCTTCTGATGAAACTCTGCTCTGGCTCGGTTGTGCGGCAGAATGTCTTGTTTCCTGTGAAAACCACGGTGTTGCTGTGCAGTGCTGCATGTTCTCCTGAAAAGGCTCTGTGCCCTTCCGGGAGGCTGCAATACACTTCCATCACACCATGAGTCAAGGCCACCTTTCCAGATTTACTCTTCTCCTTTCACTTTTGATCTACAGAGGCATGCAACTGTCTTTAAAGCTAAAAATCAATTGTTAAGGAGAGAAGATACTGAAGATACTTTTTAAAATCTCAGAATATTTGAACAGTCACTCCCTTTTTTTTTTTTCTTTTAGGCAGTGGGAGCTGGCAATACTAGTTGGACTTCCCTGGCTCACACCAATTGGAAGAAAGGTGCAGGCTGTGGTAGTTTATTGTCTGTCTGGGAAGCTGCTAATTCTTTTTGCTTTCTCTAGTGCTCTTGACTGTCCAGGTATTTGTGTTAGGGTAAATCCAGTATAATTTGCATTTATAGGCAATCTCTTTTCAACGGGAAGAAGACAACGGCTGATGAGATTACAGCATGGATGAAGAAAGTAATTTCGGATGAGAATGCATTTGAAAATAAATGCTTCTCTTTCTATGGAAATGTTTCAGATCATTAACATTGATTGGAAAGGAAATACAGCTATGAAAGGAAATACAGATACAGGTTTATCTGTGTGAACTACCATACTCTAAAGACACTGAAGAAAATTCTAAACAAGCAAATTCATGTAATTAAAACAGTTTAGCCATAGCACAGATTTTTGCCTTTGTTGCCATCTCACTGTAATATACTGGCAAGGCACCATGACATTTCATGTGGACACTCAGAACAGGTTCACAAAGCCATGGGTTGTCTGTTAGTCTTGAAGATGATGAATGCTGCACTGACTGTCAGAAGGTAATGAAGATTCATAGAACAGTAACAAGAGTTAATTTTTTCTATTTAAGAAATCCTAACCACAAACTATGATGTTGGAAAGGTAGTCAGCAGAGATGAGGAAAGAAAAAAAAAAAAAAGAGAGGAGATTCTCCTATAGCTGTGAAAGCATTCATTTAAATGGTATGAAGAATGGTACAAAGGATACCTTTGGAATACAAGTGTTTAACAGAAAACTGGAAAGTTAATATAATTTAGGCTTTTAATAAGGTGGCTTAGATGATTCCATGTCTGAAAGTATTAGAAGCCATTGTACTTTCCATCATACAGCTAGCTCTGCTTCAGGGGTCAGTGTTGGGTCCGGTCCTGTTTAACATCTTTATTGAGATTAGGGGATTGAGACCATCATCAGCAAATTTGCTGATGACACCAAGTTGGGAGGGAGTGTCGACATGCTGGAAGGCAGGAGGGCTCTGCAGAGGGATCTGGATAGACTGGAAAAATGAGCTGATTCCAGTGGGATGAAGTTCAACAAGTGCAAGTGCTGGGCCCTGCACTTTGGCCACAACAACCCCCTGCAGCGCTACAGGCTGGGCACAGAGTGGCTGGAGAGCAGCCAGGCAGAAAGGGACCTGGGGGTACTGATTGACAGGAAGCTCAACATGAGCCAACAGTGTGACCAGGTGGCCAAGAAGGCCAATGGTATCCTGTCCTGTATCAAAAATAGCGTGGTCAGCAGGACAAGGGAAGTGATCCTTCCCCTGTACTCTGCATTGGTGAGGCCACACCTGGAGTATTGTGTTCAGTTCTGGGCCCCTCAGTTCAGGAAAGATATTGAAGTGCTTGAGCAGGTCCAGAGAAGAGCAACAAGACTGGTGAAGGGACTCGAGCACAAGACCTACAGGGAGAGGCTGAGGGAGCTGGGGTTGTTTAGTCTGGAGAAGAGGCAGCTTAGAGGTGACCTCATCACTCTCTATAACTACCTGAATGGAAGTTATAGCCAGGTGGGGACTGGTCTCTTCTCCCAGGCAGTCAGCAATAGGACAAGGGGGCATGGGCTTAAACTCTGCCAGGGGAAATTTAGGCTGGATATTAGAAATTCTTTACAGAGAGAGTGGTCAGGCATTGGAATGGCCTGGCCAGGGAGATGGTGGACTCACCGTCCCTGGAGGTTTTTAAACTGAGATTGGACATGGCACTTAGTGCCATGATCTAGGCAATGGACTGGAGTTGGACCAAGGGTTGGACTTAATGATCTCTGAGGTCTTTTCCAACCCAGTCGATTCTTTGATTCTGTGATGCTGTGATTCTGTAATACCTGTGACTTTGCTTATGTTGTCTTTGGTTAGCATTTCCATTGCCTTGAGGTGTTGGCCAGCTTTCAACTAATACTATGACAGATTGTGAGATACCGAATCCCTGTTTTTCTTATCATTCATTACACTGCTTACTTTCGTCTTCTGCTGATAAATATATCCACAGGCTCACCCTTGTACAACTTACTGTTGCATAACATGTGGTATTTGTTTTGTACAGTCTTTCAGACTAACAGTTCTGACTTTTCCATAACATAGCTGTGAACGGAGAGCACATATTTACAGCAGGTGCACATTCCTAGATCAAGTTCTTTCTTTAATTTGGGTTTGTAATGTGTCCAGATGTGAAATTGATTAGTCCAGCTTACTTCCTTTGAAGAAGTAAGCCTTTCAATTCTGAGTACAAATGCACTTCTGCCTCAGCAGAGAGATGAAAAAGTACAGAGGATGAACCAGGCAAGAACAAGTTCATATTCTGTTCTCATCAAGGAACCAAAGCTGTTAGCCACAAAAGAGGAGTGGGATGCACACCTAAAGAGACATAGTGAAAGGGTACAACTTATTTCAACCATGGAGATGCAGAAAGTACCTGCTTGTGTTCTTACTGGGGTTCTGCATGTATTCTTTTCAAAAAGTTAAGCCAGATAAACCTTTGGGAATCCTATATCCTGTTTATTTCTGTGGAGCTCTTGCCAGTTGATGGAGTACAAATTCAGAGTTTTTACATTATGTGACTTTGTTCTCCATTGGATTGAAAGACAACTGAAGCAGTGCTGCTTAGTAGTTGGGTTTCCATCCCTGCCCTTGACTTGTCTCCTTTGCTTGTAAACCTGTAGTTTTCATTCATCATGTCTTGAATTCTTTTTCTTCCTTTCTCCAAATCCTTCCTTTATTTCAGCACCCTCTTGCCTTTCCTTTCCCTATGGGTGAATCACTTTTGAGGAGGAATGCTTGCGCATATGGTTTCATCAGTTGTTTTGTCTCCCTCACCTCTTCCCAATCCACCTTGTTATTTTATCCTTTTACCTAATTATTATCAGGGTATGCTCAGGTCTTTAGTGGAAGTCACTTTATAAATGAAGTCAGGAAATAAATAGTTACAAAATCATAGTATCAGAGGATCCATGTTTCGATAGGAAGCAGAAACAGTTTCTTTCTGAGGAAAGACATTTTTATACTAGCATGTTACTATTCTTAACATCCTGTAGGGAAGTTACACAGCTTCCCAAATCAAAAGAAGTCCCATATTTCATAAAATGCTTCACAGAAGTCTAAATCTAGGTCTTTATAGAAACCAGATCCTGTTTTAAGGCTGTTATTTTTAGACATATATGAGATAAATGGTTTGTTATTCTGTCCATTAGAGTATCAGAGGAAGGTGCTACCCCGTAATACCTCAATAGGGAATTTCTTCCTGCCTCTTGTAAATACACATGTGATTTACGCTTGGGTCATAGAATTTATCCCTTATTTATTTATCAATCTATATAATGTATTATTCCTGTATATAGTATCTTCTACACTCATTACTATAATGCTAAAAATATGTCTTCTGGCAGAGAGTGCTGTTAGTCCATCCTGGAACAAATATTTTTGCTCAAAGTTTTTTATTTTTTCAGTTTCAGGATTAGCTGCTGTTACCTGAGCTGAGCTTCCTGCAGGAACACTCAGCTCTCTATTATACAGAGAGGTAGGCATTCTTTTGACTCGGGACTTTTTCCCATTTGGTTGAATAGTCAATTGTCTGGCTGAACTGCTTTAACGTAGTTGCACAATAGGGTATAACACTGACCAGTTCTCATTTCTCACTAGTTTTACACAAGTAAATGATCTCCATCATTGTTTTCAACGAAGTTTAGTCCAGTTACAAGGAAGCAAAGGGGCAGGGAGGGAGGGTGTGGGAACCACCGTTACATATTTTACAATGCTGTCTTTTTATTTATCCTCAGTAACTATGGTTTTTATTATTTGCATTTCTCTTGCAACTTATCTCCAGCCATACTGAGGAACTCTGCAATGACTCTTAATGAATTAAACTTTTCTGGACTATAGTGAAATCTGACAATATCCACTATTCTTATTATTATGTCAGTTTAGCCAAAAAGGAAATGGATAAAACATCTGTGATGAGAAGAGACAAAACTACTTGCCTTTCCATGCCGAACTTGTTCTGCTTCATTTCCTCACAAAACAATATAAATGCTTCTCTCTTTCTCCTTGATTTTGTTTTCACTTGCTGATACGTTACACAAAATACTAAACAAACTCTCAATCCGCACATTTGCTATCAGTCACAGAGACTCACTTCAGGCTTCCAGAATTTGTATTCACTCTAATCTTTAGCAGCAGCTTTTGCTTCCAGCCCTTGCTTTGTGTATTATCCTCCTTGGCTCTCTGATTTTCCTGGAATAAAGGATAACAAAAAGCCAGCATTTGCAACTTAGTTCCTGTTTGTGTTTTTCTAATGATGAAAAACTCACCTGATAAGTTCACAGTTTCCACTGTAGCAATGTTAATTATAGTAATTTTAATATAATGTACGACAAACTACCACATAAAAACATATTCATGCAGAGCTACTTCATTTAGGGTCTTGTTTACTCTAAAACACTATGAACTGCCAACTGCGAGTTGCTAGTTACTTGGTCAACTATGAACAAAATTATATAAAGACGTTGACACTAAAACCAAAATGAAATTCCTCATTGATGGGGAGATTATATCAGCACAGTAGCTTTTGTGGGACTTGATGATGTTTCTCTGCTCAGTAAAAGTTTATTCAGAGTGGCAAAATCATCCTTGCCATGTCTCTGTGTCGGCAAGGTCCACCAGCCACTGCAGGATGTGGACAGTGACCTTTCTCTCGTTTGTGCTGAACATTAAGAAACCCTTCAGAGACAGGCAGAGCAGCTGGACTTAAAAGTTGCCACTCCTGTGGTAGCCCTGGCACTTGCATGTTGGGGTCTGCAAAGGAGGGAAGACCTCTCATGTTTAGTGCCTGCTGATGTGGTACTGCACTGACCGAAATTCAGTTTCCCCTTCCTGGGACCTGCCCGTTTGTTCACTGTACACACTGCCATAGCATACAATGCTGTGTGGCTGTTGCACATCCTCTGGTGGGATCTGGAGCCTTCCAAGGGGCAGTTGATGGCTCTTTAGCACCTTTTGTGCCCCACTATGCCTGTCCCCACATACACCCCCACAGTGGTACCAAGGTGCTGTCAGTCACATCCTCCCCTGCACCGGGACAGGGTGACTTCACCTCCACCCGCTGAGAGGCAGGGGGGATGGGACCCTCAGTCAATTGACAGGGCCCTCAACTGGACCCTGAGTCACTTGACGGGGCCTCAACAAAGGAGGTGTCAAGAGTGGCTGAGAAGCTTCTGGACAATTATAATGACCACAGCCAGATCTGACCAGGCTATAAAATGGGGTCCCCACCGAAGAACCACTCGAGTGGTCTTCTCAAAGTAGCGGGTCTGTGAACTTGAGCTATCCCCTTAGACTGGGATGCTGTCTAAGGAAATTTCCTGGGATTGAGTGCACCTCACCTCCTTGTTTGGTAAGCGGTTGTCTTTCTCTGCTGGTCATATCCTTGAGCGAGCCCTCACCTAGCCCAGGCGAATGATTATTTCTTCTGTGTGCCCTCAAGTGAGAAGCCTCTGGTTTTGTTGCTTGTGAGTGAATCCATGCATGCTGTGGAGGCTCATTATTTTTATGTGGTCATACTCCAGTAATCGCCTCAATTGGTATCTGGATCTGTGTTCTACTGTTGTTGAGCCCTAAATAATTTGTATAAACCCTGTTTCTAGCCAGTTTATTTGCTATACTCCTCTGGCTAGAATAAAGTCTGGTTTGGAACTTGTTTTTTGCCTAAATTGACTTTTGGGGTGCCTCTCTGACAAACGCACTCTTGAAATTACCCCCAAAAGGGAAGTAAATGGAGAGATATAACTATTTATCAGTTACTATGTGTGAAATATTACACTTCCATTCCACGGGGTTTGTCCACGCTCTTTTTAGAATTTCACTTGACTTAGGCTTAAACAGACCACATTTCACTTTGAGTATCGGCTTCAAATGAACTCCAAAGTGTTCAGACTCTAAAAACATGGAAATATGAATTCCATATAAGGAAATCTAGTCCACAGGATAAGCCTGGGGAATTTAACACTGCAGGGATTCATCAAAAAACAGTGTCTGGATTGTGTATACAAATTTTATTTTTAAAGGACTAGGTAAATAAACTCTATTTAAGCAAGGTAAAAGAGTAGATAAATAACACCTCATGTTTCACAACACAAAGCAGGCTGGTTACCTGCTGCAAGGAAGTAGAGTTTAATAAATTCAATAGAATTTAATAAGGTTTTGAACTGGTTCTTGTTGAAATCAAAAGTGTTTCCCCAGCTTTAATAGAACTTATATGGTTCTGGCTCTTAGATGCCTCAGACCCAAATTTATATTTCTGTGGAGCATCAGTAGTTGACCATGGCTAGCTAGTTGATTTCATGTATTGTATTAACAACGAACAAATCTAGTGCTTTTAAAAAATTACTAAGGAATCACCTTTGAAGTGGAGAAGTGTTTTGCCATCACTCTTGGAAAAATACTGTTTCATTTACTTGGCTGTTTTGTAGTTTTCTCAAATTGAGACTTTTTTTTAATACCCAGATTTTGAAACATGGAATTAGATTTGGTCAAGGGCACTATATATTTTTGGCTTGATTGTATTCAAGCTTGACTTAATTGCACTGTTACAAAGGGACCTTATGGCTTATTCCTTTTCCACTGCATGAGTAAATGAGGACTAAGTTGAAGAATACATCTGCCTACTTATCATGGGAGCAGTACTACCTATAGCATATTTGAATAATTGAAGTAATACAAGTCCTGTACTCAGAAGAGCACTAAGGAATTTCCTCTGAATGTTTTAAGAGTAAAAGAAGTGAGAAGAGATTGTTCTGCATCTGCTAAAAACTAAGGAGCCCTGACAGCTGGAGCAGCTTTTGCTATTCATTGATCTACAGAATAATAGGTTATATTGCTAAAAGGGGTCATCCTGAACATTTCATGATCTCTTGCATAGCACAGGGAAAGAATTTAACTTATTCTGGCCCTGTGATTCAGGAAGTCACTTTGTATTTTCAAAGCACCAAAAAAAAGCAAATAAAAATGCAGTACTATGACACCACAAAACAACTGAATTATTCTTACAGTTCAGCCATTTAATTTGTAAAGAAACAGAAAACAACTGATAATAAAACCTAGTTTTGCCTGAAGTCTGAAGTTATCATCAAAAGTCTCTGTTCTACTGCATGATAATCTGCTGACGGCTCTTGGTAGACAACTTGCAACATGGAAGCCCTTCCAGGACCACAGAGGGCACTATTCTATCCTTGTTCCAAAATATATGAAGGGTGCAATGGTCTTTATATTGATCACTGTGGTTCTCTTCGGGAATTGCTCCTCTGACACAACAAAGTGGTGAAATACAAAATATTTTTTTTCTATCAAATTCATCCCTTTGATCTTGTCCTGACAGGTAAGTGAGGGCTTCTACTTTGCATATTCTTGTCCTTAAAATTCATTTTCAAGGCATAATTATATTAGTAGCATAGCCACACCCACTATTAATCAGCATTATTTTATTTGAAGCTAAATGAAACCTTGTTGACCCTTAGCATTTACTTAAACGGGTACATATAATTCTAAGACACTCATGTAAGTCAGGCATGCAGCTGCCTTTCACTTTCCTCTTGAATTCTTCCCAGGAAACAATTTTTTTCTAGAAATAGGTTATATAAGTAGAAACACAAACACTCACTGAAGCTTTGAGAAGGCATCTCCCAGTTATGTGAAGTGTGCAAAAATACCTGAGGAAGCTTTAACCTGTAGAGGAGTAAAATACATTAATCTATGCAGAAATACATATTCCTGCAACTGTAAAACTTCCCTACGCCTCAGTTATTAAGGGCTCATTCTGTTGTTTTGCACTATGCTACAGAATACAATGCATGTAATACTCAACATCAGTATTAAAACCTCTGCAGAACACATGGTCTGCCTGTATTCTTTAAATCAGCAAACCTTGGGACAGACATTGCATTCCATTAAAAATGAAACAGTACATTTATAATTGATTTTCAGAAGCAGTATCTGTGAGATAAGGCTTATCTGTGAAACTTTCCATTAGCAGAGAAATATATGACTCATATGCTTCTTACATGGTCCCCCACAACATACCTCTCTCTAAACCGGAGAGATACGCATTTGATGAGTGAAGTGTTCGGTGGATAAGGAATTGGCTTGCAGCCCAGGATGCCAATTGTATCTTGGGCTGCATCAAAAGCAGCGTGTCCAGCAGGTGGAGGGAAGCGATTCTGCCCCTCCACTCTGCTCTGGTGAGACCCCACCTGGAGTCCTGTGTCCAGCTCGGGAGCTCTCAGCACAGGAAAGACATGGACCTGTTGGAGAGGGGCCAGAGGACACACAAAAATGATCAGAGGATGGAACAGCTCTGCTGTGAGGACAGGCTGAGAGAGTTCAAGTTGTTCAGCCTGGAGAAAAGAAGACTACAGGGAGACCTTATTGTGGCCTTGCAGTACTTAAAAGAAGTCTATAAGAAAGATGGGAACAGACTTTTTACTATAGTAGGGCCTGTAGCAATAGGACAAGGGCTTAGGGTTTTAAACTAAAAGAGGGGAGATTCAGGCTGGACATGAGGAAGAAATTTTTTATGATGGTGGTAAAACACTGGCCCAGGTTGCCCAGAAAGGTGGTGGATGCCCCATCCCTGGAGACATTCCAGGCCAGGCTGGACAGGGCTCTGAGCAACCTGATCTAGTTGAAGATGTCCCTGCCCATTGCAGGAGAGTTGGACTAGATGACCTTTGAAGGTCTCCTCTAACCCAAACTATTCTATTACTCTATGATTCTTTGAAGACGGAAAGTTCCACTGTTAATAAAACTAAAAGTTCATTTGCTGAGCCACTCATTTCTGATTCTAGGATGCCTGAGGAAGGTGGATAACCTGGAATGAATGCTTTATTTTGGAACACATTTTGGCTGGTTTTGGCTTTAGAAATGTACGTGGTTGAAAAAGACACATCCTTAAGTAGAAGCAGTTTAGTAACAAAAAGTGTGCTTTGTCATCTCATTTTCAAAGTATTAATTTTTATTACACTTACCACTGTCATCGATCAGCTACTAGAATGTCTATTCATGTGACCCAGCTTTGGAAATGTCTTCTTGAATCTTGATAGGGTGTGGGAACTGAGGAGTGGTGATTAACAGCTTAAGTGTTCCAGGGATGTTCTAGGACACAAACACTTTAGAGTGAAAGCATTTCTGCAGTTAAGTTGATAAACAAAAAAACGCCACATTCACTCAACATAAAGGCTGCAGAGCTCATATCACAGAATCCAGGAAATAAAAATATATTTCTAACAACACCACTACTACAACCGATATTTACTTTCTGTTCCTGTTTCACTGGTGAAATACATAGATTACTACCTTTGTACACCTTGTTTAATAAATTCCAAAACCCACTTAATATAGCCACTTTTACTTACTGATGAAGCATAGATGTTGTTTTTCTAACATAAACTTTACAGCCTTAAGGCTATGTTAAAATGGTTTCTACATTCTACACCATTTTGAAGTTAAAGGCTGCATAAGTAAAAGGGTTTGAAACTATGTGGTTAATAATGATAGTATTTAAACAGTTTAAATTACGTGTGGAACTGTCTGTTCTGTACCAAGATCACTGAAGGAGGAGTTACAGGATTTTTCACTCTGAAGTGGTTCAGATTTTCCAAACTAGAGTAAGGAGGCATAACTGATTTGCTTTTCATAGGGAAAATTTTAATTCCTCTTTTTTTTAAATAGCATAGCTTGTCCAAAGACTTCACCCCTGGCCTTTGGGATTATTGTTCCATTTGAAAATCATCTGAAAAAGCCTCCAAAATTATTATCTGGATGAGAAGGCACAAACCTACTGCAAACAGTGTTAAGGTTTCACTTTAAGACACATTCTTCATAATATTCGTTATTAAACATAAGTGGCCTGTTACATTTGTGAAGTTTCTGCTACTCAAAAACAAATTGACATAAAATTCAAAACTTTATGGAGATCTCAAATATTACACAAATTACAACATAAGAGTGAGACTTACATGTGGGTCTTGTAGGTCATTGTGCATCTGTATTTGATTAGAGGTCTGATGTTAATGAGCCCATTTCCTATTCCAGGAGGAAAGAGAGTACAACACAAACAAGAGAAGAGAATGAAAACTCAGTGAAAGAGGAGTGTATTAAGCAGACTCAGATACCAATAGAGAACAGAATACTTGTTAACAGCAAGGCACAAACCAGATATTACTAACTAAAAGTACAGTATTTTATAATCAGTTTCAAATACTTCTATTCATTACTAGATTTATTATTCATTTAACTTGTGTTCTAATCAGCTTTCTCTTGGTTTCCCAGTTGTTTCTTCCTGATTGCTTTTCATTCTTCTAGTTCCATCTCTGGACTGGCTCCTACAGAGGCCTTCGAGCTGGCTGTTAACATGACTTGAGGTCAGGCGATGAAGAAGACAGAGGACTGCTTCAAGTTCTTCTCTCGAAGAGCAAACAAGACAGCCCCTGCTCTCATCCTGTCCCACTTCGCACAGCAGGAGTTTTTTCTTCCATTTCTCCTTCAGTTTTCTTTCAACAGTTACTGGAGGCAGGTTAATTAAATCCAAGTCTGTTGTACATAGCATTAAGTAATGTTAACACTGTACTAGAATATCTATTACAGAAACACTGGAAAGTTGCCAGGGCATTGAATGGAGTTAATTCTGCCATGTGACCTAGAGCAGAACATACAGTATTTTAATAGCAACATTGCAGCACAGTGTCCATGATCTGATTTTATACTTCGTAATGTCATGATGCTGTTAACATAATATAACAGAAATTAATTGGACGAGGTAGTAGATGAAGAATACCAAGAAATAAATCCTTATACCTTACCTTTGCACACAAAGATATTCCAGGGATAAATTACGAACAAAAGAAATAAAATCTTAGAATAAGGTTTCTCTGTTGTAATCTACCTCATTTTATAAGAAGAATGACGGTAAGAATTTTAATGCATATGAAAAGTAGTTATGATTCTACAAATACTTAAAACTCTTGGTTTTTATTGTATTTACGCATAATCTACAGCAAAATGTTCTAGAGACTTCGGAGGGTCAGTTCTCTAAGTGTAGACTATTCAAGATTGTAAAGATTCTCAGGATTTGCAGAGTTTACTGAATACCAGCCAAAGAGGACAATCTTTACAGAGAAAGCAACCTGCTAGTTTCAGAATTATTGTTAAAGAAACTCGATACACACATTCTCCTTGTATCTGAACTAAAATACTTTGCCTAGTGAGCTGGTTGTTCTTTGTGACATTACAATGCAGCTTCATTTACAATGAAGTTTGGAAACAAAAGACTTTGGCCTGATTTTCATTAAAAAGCCCTGGCAATATCACTTGATGATGAGTTTCCTAAACGGCTTTTGAAATGTGCTTTACATAGTGAAATTTTCATGTTGAGGATGGGATCCATTCAACCTACCTGCGGCTGGAGGACATCTACATCTGGGGCAATGACACTTCGTTTCTTTTACAGTCTCTGCAGGCAAATTTACATCTCTAGGGCATGAGTCATCTGACCTTTTTCAAACCTCTCTCGTTAAATGACTATACATACAGTGCCGCCTTTACTTATTTTCTGAGTGAGAGCTACCACAGTGGGGCTTTGGTTAGTCTTTACATTACACCTTAAGAATGCACTGCTCCCAGTAGAGTTACTGACCCTACACTTGTGTTCGCACTTGTGAAAACTGGGAGTCTGGCAGTAAACGTGCTGTCTCCGGTCACTCAAACCAACACACACTAGCCTATTGACTGCCATGCAAGTACAGATTTCCTTCTATTGCAGGACAGTAAACTCTGACGGGTGAACAGCTGGGAGGTGGTAAAATATAAAATTGCCACAGGAACCCCTTTCAAAATATGAAACTCAAAAGCCCTAGCTAGAAAAGCAGTTAGCAGCACAGACATGTCGGCTCTTAGAAGCAGTGGAATTTTCTTTATCTCTGTTATTGTTATGCACAAGAATAACACATGCCACACATGCTCTGCTTCCAACATCTGTCATTTGGCTCCAAGGGGAGGTGCTCACAGGAGATTCTCACAGATGGTTTGCTGGAGGAGGAGAGAGTACAGAGAAAGGTAACAAAGTTTTCCTTCCCCCACTTTGCAAGCTATGTCTACTGAGTTGCTCTAAACTAAGCTTCATCTTAGGTCTATCTTTTCATAGATGTGACTTCAACTCTCTCACTTTGGTAACCTAAATGAGGTGTCTGAAGGAAGACCTTGAGACCCTAGGCTCCTTCCACAGTCAGTGCAGGGGGAGTGTCCACTCAGAGGCCATTCAGATCACAGGAATAAATCACCTTCCCTGAGGTATAATGGAGAAGTAGAGTAATAATGCTCTTAATTTAGATGCCTTACTTAAGTGCCTAAATTAGATGCATGTAATTTCAGGCAATAGTGCTTTGGATAACCAGAACTGGAATGTGATTTCCTTTAGTAACTCCATGCAGTAACACCCCTCACAATTTTTGTTAACAATTCTTTTCTTTATTCCTGTTTGAAACCCAGAAATGTGAGTGTTTTGCTAGATTTTCTACTGTATTATATGCTTTGCTGGATACTTACTCATGATGTACTCTGAAATGATAGATCAAAGTAAGCATTGTTGTCTTGTAAATTATCATGAGTGATTTAAAATAAAGGACCAAATATTTAGACTTCAATCATAAAATTAGGCTCTGGAGTAAAAGTTAATAGTACATCTCTGTTTAGATTAATGATATGGCCCTTGTATATTTTCAAATAAAATTTTGCAAGACTTTTGATTTAGTACTGTATTGTGTCTTGATTAAAATGTTGTACTCTACAACATAAATAGAGCATATGTATAATGAATTAAAAATTGGCTGGTGTTGCTCAAAAAGTAGCAGTCTTTAGGGAATGACCAGTGAACATGTGTGGCATTTTCCAGAGATTGGAAGCCTGCAGCTGTTACACATTTACATCGACAGTGTATGGATGGCATAATGATTTTGGAGGGTTTTGTCTGATGGCTTTGTAACTCAGGCCTATTTCATGAAAGAATGTTTTAAAATGGCAAAAGATAAAGTTAAAAGTCTAGTAGTGGGAATATGCACATCCGCAGAGAGTGGGAAAATGTATAGTGAAAAGCCTTAACCCTGGAAGGACTAGAGGTCATACAGGGTGCACTGGCAATCTGCTTTTAAAGCAGTCCTGCTCTCCTGCCCTACGTGTCCAGAGGATGTGCTGGAGGAAGATACAGATAAACTGGAGCAAGTTAGGCACATGACCATGGAGGTGATCAGGGCCCTGGAGCACTTGCCCTGTGAGGAGAGGCTAAAGGATGTGAGCTTGTTCAGCCTGGAGAAACAGCTTCAAGGCGAACTTGTAGCAGTTTTCTGAAACCTTTAAGGATGGAGCCAGATTCTTCACTGAGGTGCACTGCAACAGAACAAGACAGAGTGGTCATAAATTGAAATGGGAGAGTATCTTACTTAACATAAAGAAAAAAGAACAGGTTGTCCAGAGAAGTTGTGGAATCTCTGTTCATGGAGGTTTTCAAGACCTGAGCAGTCTGGTCTGATTTCAGTGTCCATCTTGCTCTGAGCAGAAGGTTGGACTAGATTATTTCCTGAGGTCTCTTCTAATCTAAAACATTCTGCTATTCCATGATTTTGATACATAATTTTTGACATGGAAAACCAAAATAAAATTTAAAAAAATCAAGCCCATGATTCAAAAACTAAAAAAAAATTACTCATCTTGACATATATATAGTGTCAGTTCTTTAGTGCAAAATGTGTATTACAAATAGATTCAGAAGTGCATATATTCCTTTCACAAATTAGTACAGAAGAAGCACTGCACATGCACATTCACACAGACATACATCTTTGGAAAATGTGCCCTTTATTTTAATAGAGTGCGTTCTCCCAAATCTTACACAGTACTACTAGAAAGAGTGGATTTTATTTTTTTAATGTCTTTCATTTTTGGACTTCAAAGTCCTTGGAGGATGATATAATAAACATACAGTTAATTCTGAACTACCTGGTGTCTCGTAGTCTTTAATAAGTTTGATTTGGCAGCTCTGGGCATAAAAAATAGATGCATATGTCCTGAATGAGCAACATGCCTCGGAACTCAGTACATTTTCCTGAGCTGTTGGTTAGCAAAACACCACATGGCCCCAAACTGTTAAAAATACTTTTGTTTTGTGCTGGATGTTTGTTCTGAAATACTATAGTGGAAACGTAAGCAGGAACTTACTGCCAAATACTTCCCTCTTTAGTTTCAACAGTCTTCACCAAGCTTTGCACTTCCTCCTAATTCGGTGTCTGGCAGCCATGCTGGGTGTCCCAGCAGGGCTCAAAGCTTTTTCCTTTTCCTTCTGTGTAACTGTGCCCAAGTTAGGAGCTAGATGTCACTTACCAGCCCTGAGGCTGCTGTAAACATCCAAGCACTAGTTCTCCCCATCTGCGTAAGCAGTAACTAGAGCTCGCAGCAACTTATGCTCTCTCACCACCTTCGTGCCTCCTTCCCATTCAAAGATCGTGTGTTTTGCAGCCCCAGCTCTCGCTGCCTGTGTCTTTGGGACAGGTGGAAGGACAACATGCCGTGAGTACTCACAGTGTAACTGGCAGACACTCAGTTACCTCGCTGAGCTCCTGGCTGTTTGGCTGTTCTACCACACAACTGCAAGCAGACAGGCCAAAAGTTCTGACACACAGACCCCTCTCAAATGCATCACTGGAAGCGATCTGAGAAAAGAAATGTGGGAAGGGGTTAAAAATCAATAAAATATGCCATTGCACTAGGCCAAATGGAGCAGAGTGTGAACTGCGTTATGGGAAATCAGTAAAGGACAATGACAAAAGCACTAAGAAAGCTGCTTTTTAAAGTATTTATTCATTGAAACTAGATGTCGCCTGTTATAAAAATCTCATGTTCATTCTTTTGTTGTTTAGATGTGAAGAACAGAAATGTCACAGCTGCAGGGTGCCATTATAGACTGTATTTGTTCATGAGGGTGGGGAGCAAGGTGACAGATATCATATGAATGATATTATCTCCTAAAAATTTAATAAATGGAGAGTGCTTTGAGCATGGGATAGGTGTCTTTTGGTCAAGTGATTAATACACCTGAAAATGTAAAATGACTGTATTGTGCTTGCTTTATTCATGTTAAATAAGGAATTATCTGAGATTATATTTGGATAAGTAGGAGTCATGTGAGTGCATCACGCTGACATTAACAAAATCTGTGCTATCCTTGGAGAAAGGAACAGATCTACAAGGGAGAGTACCAGTGCTGCCAATGACGGCAGGACACATGCAGGCATTTTCAGGGCTTTAACTGAACACTAATTGCAAACATGTGGTTTTGTTTGTTATAACTGAGCATTCACAAAAATATTAGACTCAAATTTAGATTCTAATGTCTTTGGTCTAGAGTTCACAGTTACTTTGTGTATAAAAGAACCTCTTAGAAGCTTGAAGAAATAAGGAGTTTATCTTGTGACCTAGCTAAGACTATAGCACAACTAACTTCTCTGCTTTTTACTTTTCTCTCAGTCCAAAATTAGTTTCACAAGGATATGACGAAAAACTACTTATGGAGAAGCTAACTGTTGGTTAATTTACATTTTCATGGGTGAAATACGTGTGCTTTTTCATTTCCAAACAAATTATTTTGACTTTTTAAACTTTTAGTTTACAGTTTCAAATGATGTTTTGCACTCACTTGGCTGTTGCAGTGTATTAAAGATTTTATTATTTGAAGGAGTTCTGTAAGGAAAATGAATATGGGATTAACACGAGGATGTGAGAATGGTGATGCTGGATTGGACCACAGCATCCTGTCTCCAGCAGTGTCCAGCAATGGATGCTGAAGCTGAGAAGAGGACAAGCCAATGTGATGCTTCCTCAGAATATTCACTCCTCCTCCAGCAGTTGTAGTTAGGAACATCTAATGATCCCAAAAGAATTCTATACAATATATCACATGGAGTGTTTTGACTGTTTGGAGCTTAATGATGGTGAGGAAAGGGTTGAGTGTTTGTTGGTAAGAATCAGCGGAAAGGCCAACAAGGCAGATATCATGGTGGCAGTCTGTTACAGACCACCCAACCAGGATGCAGAGGCAGATGAAATATTCTACAGGCAGCTGGGAGAAGTGTCACAATCACTAGCCCTTGTTCTTGTGGGGGACTTCAGCTAACCAGAGGTCTGTTGGAAATACAACACAGTGGAGAGGAAAAGGCCAAGTTCCTGGAGTGTGTGGAAAAGAACTTCCTGATACAGTTGGTGACGGAGCCAATGAGGGGAGGTGCCCCATAGACCTGTTGTTAGTGAACACAGAAGGACTTGTGAGCGATGTGATGGTTGGAGGCCATCTTGGGCAGAGCCATCATTAAACTGATGGAGTTTTCTATTCTCGAAGTAGTCAGCAGGGGCCTTAGTAGAACTGCTACCTTGGACTTCTGGAGGGTAGAATTTGGCCTGTTTGGAGGCTGGGTTGACATTGGGGGGAAGGGCAAAGGAGTCCAGGAAGACTGGACATTCTTCAAGAAGGAAACCTTTAAGGCATAGGAGCAGTCTGTCCCCATGTGCCAAAAGATAAGCTGGCAGGGAAGAAGACTGGCCTGTCTGAATAGACAGCTTCAGCTGGAACTCAAGAAAAAAAGAGAGTTTATGACCTTTGGAAGAAGAAGCGGGGAACTCAGGAGGACTACAAGGATGTCAGAAGGTTACTGAGGGAGAAAGTAAGAGGGACTGACTAAAGCTGAGCCTGGCTACTGCTCTAAAAGAGAAAAAAACCTGCTTCTGTAAATACATCAGCAACAAGAGGAAGGCTACGGACAATGTCCATTGTTTACTGGATGCAGGGAGAAACACAATGACAAAGGGTACCGAAAAGGCTGAAGTACTGCCTTCTTTGCCTCAGTACTTAACAGTCAGATGAGCTGTGTTCTGGGTACCCAGCCACCTGAGCCGAGAGAATGGGACATGTAGAAAAATGAAGCCCTCATGGCCTGCTACACCACTTGCACACCCACAAGTCTATGGAGTCAGGATTCATCCACGGGTGCTGAGGGAGCTAGTGTAGGTGCTCACCAAGGCACTTTCCAACATTTATCAGCAGTCCTGGCTAACCAAGTTGGTGAATGTGATGCCCATCTACAAGAAGGGCCAGAAGAATCATCTGGGGAACTACAGGTCTGTCAGTCTGACCTTGGTGCTGGGGAAGGTTATGGAGAAGATCATCCCGAGTGCTGTCACATGGCACATACAGGACAACCAGGTGATCAGGCCCAGTCAGCATGGGTTTATGACAGGCAGGTCCTGTTTGATCAACCCAACCTCCTTCTATGACAAGGTAACCCACTTAGTGGATGAGGGAAAGGCTGTGGATGTTGTGTACTTAAGACTTCAGGAAGGCCTTTGACACTGTTTCCCACAGCATCCATCTGCAGAAACTAGCAGCTCACGGCCTGGATGGATAAAGAACTGGCCAGATGGCTGGGCCCAGAGAGTTGTAGTGAATGAAGTCAAACCCATTTGGCAGCTGGTCACGAGTGGTGTTGCCCAGGGCGCAGTATTGGGGCCAGTTCTGTTTAATCTCTTTATCAATGAGCTATATGAGAAGATCGAGTGTGCCCTCAGTAAGTTTGCAGACAACACCAAGTCAGGTGGGAGTGCTGATTTGCTTGATGGTAGGAAGTGTCTACAGAGCGATCTGGACCAGCTGGATCATTGGACTGAGGCCAACTGTATGAGTTTCAGCAAAGCCAAGTGCTGGGTCCTGCACTGAGGTCACAACAACCCCAGGCAGCGCTACAGGCTCGGGGAACAGTGGCTGGAAAGCTGCCTGGAGGAAGAGGACCTGGGAGTGTTGACTGACAGTGACTGAACATGAGCCAGCAGTGTGCCCAGGTGGCAAGAAAAGTCAACAGCATCTTGGCTTGTATCAGAACTGGTGTGGCCAGCGGGACCAGGGCAGTGATCTTCCCCCTGTACTCAGCACTGGTGAGGCTGCACCTCGAATCCTGTGTTCACTTTCGGGCCCCTCACCACAGGAAAGACATTGAGGCGCTGGAGAGAGTTCAGAGAAGGGAAATGAGGCTGGTGAGGGGTCTGGAGCACAAGTCTGATGAGGAGGTGCGGAGGGAACTGTGGCTGTTTAGCCTGGAGAAAAGGAGGCTGAGACCTTATCACTGTCTACAACTACCTGAGAGAAGGTTGTAGCATGGAGGGTGCTGGTCTCTTCTCCCAAGTTGCAAGTGATAAGACAAGCGGAAATGGCCTCAGGTTGTGCCAGGGAAGGTTTAGATTGGACATCTGGAAAAAAAAAATAATGGAAAGGGTTGTCAGGCATTGGAACAGGCTGCTCAGGGAAGTGGTGGAGTCACTGTCCCTGAAGGTGTTTAAAAGACACGTAGATGAGGTTCTTAGGGACATGGTTTAGTGGTGGACTTGGCAGTGTTAGCAGTTGCACTTGATAGTCTTGAAGTTATTTTCCAATCTAAATGATTCTGTGATTCTATTGCAGTAGGGGTAAAACAGCACACTTCAGGATTTATGCCTACACAGACTGAGGGAAAATTACTCAACATCTGCCTGCTCTTGGACTTCTTGAAGCTTTTTATGTGCAAAATCTTACACCGGCTGTGGCGAAACTAGATTAGACCGGATGTATGGTTCTCATGAACTTTTAGCAAATTACTACCTTTTTGTTTTGAACTAATAGGATTAGAGGCAGTTCAACAACAGGCTTGCAATATAATGACCTGAAATCGCTCGCACTTGAACTGAAGAATTTCGGACTGTTATCATTTGACTGAACAACAGGAGACACAGGCCTGGCTTGTTGCGCACTGCACTTGCTACGCAGTGCCTCTGGAAGGAGAGGACCGTAACAGCTTTTTCTTGCCGACATTACATTTTGTTCATGTCAGCCTGCTTTGCTTGATGTTTTGTCTTCTATTTGAAAATAAAAATCAATACCAAGTGCAGTACAAATTGTGCTAGGAAAAACCAACAGTTCCTTTAGAGGGGAGAGCATAGGTCCTTCTTGATGAAACCACCGATTAGGGCAGCAGCACCAGGGCTTTCAAAGGGGTCGGCTTTACTGTGTGAACTTCTACGCTGTGCCGTGTGTCGGGAGGCCGGACAAAGGCGCAGGTGGCGGGGCTGGCGCAGAGACGCGTTGAGGGGCAGCGCGGCGGTCGCTCCTGCTGCTCGCTCCCCGCAGGCAGCTGTGCCCCGGGCCTAGCTCTGGCCCGCGCCGTGACTGACCAGCACCGGAGGCAGCTGCCGGCCCTCAGCCGGCCTTGCCCGGGCTGGGGGCTGTGGTGGACGACAGCGTTCAGCCCTCACAACCTGGCGAAAGCCTCGAAGGGTCCGTTCCTTCAGTGCCACCGCGCAGGGGGTGGGACCCCGGCGGCCTGCGGAGCGGCGAGGAGCAGCCGGACACCGTCGGTGGAGAGGAGCCGAGCCAGCCCCGGCACTGCTTTCCCTGCGCCGCCACGGCAGCCAGCGCCCCCCTGCCCGCTGCCTCAGCCGCCGGCCGGCACTAACAACCCCGCCAGCCGTGGCAGCAGCCAGCCTGCCCCCGGGGACCCTCACGCCCCGACCCACAGAGGGGTTCGCGGGCGGGCCCACCCCTCCCCGCCCGCCACACGCCGCTGCGCCCACCAGCGAGTGAACCTCCCGCGTTTTGTCTGCAGTTGCCTGTGAATACCACGCAAGCCACTCCGACCGCTTCTCCGACCGCCCTCTTATGTTAATCTTCCCGGCTTTACATATCCCCTCCCAACGGCCGGCCCCGCCAAGAGCTTTTCCCGGGCTGTCACCGGAGCGCCGGGCGCCGTCACTCCCCGCTGCAGCGCGGCCCGCCGGGCGCTGTCCCGCGGCGGCCCCGGCCGTTGGCGGCGGTTACGGCACGGCCGTTACCGTTCGGCGGCAGCCGCAAGGGCTGCTCGTTCCCGGGCCTTGCCTGCCCGGTTTGAGGGCGGGGGAATGGCCTAGGGAGCAGCTGATAAGGCTATATCTCAAGTTTGAGACCCAGCTACGTCTATTATACATACATCTGTGTACATCTGAGGGCCTCATAATGAGAAACCAGCCAATTCCCGCTTGCGAAGGCAATGTTCTATACACGGGTATACGGCATTCATATGCAGGTGATGACTTCTCAGTCAAAGCCGGGCACAGTGCTAAGGCTAAGCCTGACCTTCCGGAAAGAAGAAACTGGCCCAGTGACCCCTGGGCTCTACACCGAGCTGCTCGCCTGCAAGAACAGAACGCCCACAGGCCCTGTAATGGCAAGTTAAATCCCAAGGAGGAATGCTGTACAGGTAGGTTTTGTTGGCTAATATATTTTGCATGTCTCTCTTCCCCCTGCAAGGAAATGTCTGGGGAAATGGGATGAACACAAAGAATGTGCACAGTTGGTAACAGCATTGGGGGTGATGCAGAACAAGAGCTTGGCTGGCTGTAGTTTTTTATTGCAAGTTTTTAGTAGTAATGTGTCGGGAATCTCCAATTTATATTTTAGCTTAAGAAAATACATTACCAGATAATGTATATTTGGGGGTTTAGTAGTAGAGCATCCCAAAGTGGTCTGTGTTTATTAGACTGTTGACTTACCTGTCATTTAAACTTTCTGGAGGTTTCCAAAATGTGTGGCCTGACAGCAGGCAGGGATAGTGCGGGTGTTCCTGTCCATTCCCACCCTGCCCCATGCAGCTGGCACTGAGAGCAAAACTGGCTCAGTCTAGCTCCTCAGAGAGATGCCTGACTACAGGGGTGGACAGCAAAATCCTTCATCATCTGGGTAGCGAGAAGGACTAAGAATTGCAAATTATTTACATGAGATTGTAACAGTAATGCTTTTTAAGAACATGCATAAAGAAACAAGTGCTAATATTAAGGACATTTTGCAGATGATGCCATCAACCATTTCTCGCCATGCAGGTTGATGAGCGAACCCAAAACAGCAAGAGGAAGCATGCGCTTTCAAGGTCTAAACCTGACACTGTGACAGATATAGTTTGGAGTGCCCAAACTTAATTTATTGGTCAACCAGCCTTTCAGTTTGTGCTTAGTGTTGAGCACATATAGTCCAATTTACTTCCATGGCTAAAATTCAAGGATGTATGAGTGTTGTTGGATCACAGTCTGATCACTTGTACAGTTCCATTTCGGCGCAAAAAAATGAAGTGTTTCTTCTATGCTACTTCGTAGAGATTTATGAAATGTAATATCTGTACAATGCCCTACGAATTTTATTGCACTTGCATTGAGTATTTTACAGGCTTTTATGATAAATTAAAAATGCTGAGCACAGGAATGTTGGAAGTCTCTAGTGTTAATAAAACAATTTTTGATTCTCTATTTCAGCATAGTACTGGTGGTCTAGTGACACAGTAATTTCTGGCATTGCATCACTGCTAGAATCACATTGTAGTGATGAGACTCCCAAAATATTTTCTTCACTCTAATGTTTGAAATAGAGGCAACAGGGTTTCGTTTCTCTCAGAAATGATGTTAAAGTATTGCCGGGACAGAGATTTTTCTGTTTTTTTAATGCCTATTTATGTGTTGCCACATAAAGATGAAGCTATGTTCTACAGAGATGAATGGGCGTGACATATGCTGTATTTATAAACACTTCTGCAGGCTGTCAGCTTGTTCTTTTTTTGGTTGTTTCTCCATAGATAAAGATAAATATGATAATTTGTAAATCTTATATGCTGTGCTATAAATCCATCATGGAAGCTGGGAGTAGTAAATGGAATTGTTTGGGTAAAAGAACCCTTTCCACAATGATCAAGAAATCTGTTATTTAGAATGTGTGGCACTAAGAACAGTGACTGAAGAGAGGGTGAACATGCTTCAAAAAATTAAAGCCTGATTCTGAACAACTGTGCCTGGATCAAGAAGCCTGGTTCTCATAACTGGCCTCACTGATGACAGTGAAATTATTGGTGTGGATTATGAACTATTTATATGACAAAGAATGTACAACATTGGCATCTAGCAGTACAGTAAAGCTGTCTAGGACAAATTCTTCCATAAGTTTTATTTTGCAATAGTCAGTTGGATGAAATTTTTCTTTTCCTGAGTACAGTGAAATGGAAACTCTGTTCTTTGACCGTGCACTCTCTGTTGATCCAAAGAGGGACGTGTGAAGTTATTCATTACTGCCCCAAACTCCATTTACAGGATGGTATCTGAACCCAAGATAAGAAACATACACTTCATATTTGATACAGTGTTTGAAGAACATGCAGTGCTGTGTTCAGCAATCTCTTCATGGGTCACTGAAGGACCTTCACTTCTGTAGCAAGCACAGTCATGTGGCCAAACACCTGTTGTATATGTTTAAGTTCTCTAGAAATAAAATTCTCAAGAATGATGTTTTTCAAAAATTGAAAGGCTTTGTCCAAAATTTCATCTCAATATGTTTAAAGTACTTTAATAATGCTGAAACTATTTCTTCTCATAAAACACTTCAGCGTGATTTTGGACCCATTATTTAGAACAATTCCTATTGAAGATTTTTGGAAAATCATTATTCATGAGAACTTGCTGCAAATTTATTGATTCACTGACACTCTTCAACCAAGGAATATTGTAAAAGAAAAAATTCTATTAGCTTACAAGTCTGGAAGTATGATTAAGGTACTGACCTTGAAAATTTATTGCCTGTATAGCAACATGCATCTCTGGTACCTCTGCATATGGAAAACTCTTCTAATAAGCGTAAGAGATTTGACCATATTAGACTTTCATGTGATTTATGACCCTGATACATTTCCCCATTTTATTTACCAATTAAAAAACCCACCATGTAGGTCTAATGGATTTCGTTGCAAACAAATTAATCAATCTGTCTCACAAGGTCTTAGCAAAAAGAAAAAAAAAAGTAAATTTGCTTGGAAAATCCTGCTGTCCTGGCATTAAAACCAATCTCAATTTTTAAGGGAGTTGTCCTAGAAAGTACTGATTATACATCATAAGCAAAAATCAAAAGAGTGAAGGGTAATAAACATGTACCAGAAAGTAGGTTTCCAGGTCCATATTCAGAGCCTTAGATCAGTGACCTGATTTTTTTAAAGGTGCTGAGCAGCCACCTGTGAGCGTGAATTCCACTGGTGCTCTTAACTGCCCAGCAGTTCCACAAACAGACCTGTTAGGCTCAGCAATGCAATATTCTTGAAAGCTTTTCCTGTATATCTTAAAATTGGTCAGTTTGATTAAGTTGTGTGTCTAAAGTACTGGTTTAGGACATCCCCATTTTGGCTTGTGTCATCTTCCTAATTTAAGTTTTGGCAGAGGAAGGACTGGCTTATGTAGTGAGGTCACTGAGGGACCTGAGATGTTTGCTGGCAGCCTTGTTGCACTCTCACTTGGCTGTGAACTGACTCTATTTTTATGTTGTGGAGTTCAGTGAGTATTTGTAAAACAAAAGCCATGATTCTTCTGTAGGTTTGGCAAATCCTGTTCTTAGCCAGAAGATTTTTATAATACTATTCTTAAACCTCTTTTTAGATCAAAATGATCCATCTCTGGAAACACTGACAGATGTCTTTTGGTAGCAAAGAACAGAAATAATATTTAAACATGAGTCCGAAATTGGATACCAAAGTATTTTGTTATTTTATCCTACTGCATATTTCCATTATATGTATTTCTCTTCTGCCTGCTATTGCAGTTCTATTATCTAAGTATAGGTAGTTTTCTGTGCTTTCACAGCATATTGAGCAAAAGTCCATCATATTAGTACACAGTTTAATTCTGATGGTCCTTGAGGCAACGTGTTAATGGAGAGATCATCAGCTAGCCTAGTCAAAATATATATATATTTTTTTTAATGGAACTATACTAATTTCTGGATCTATGCCTTCTACTTACATGCTAGTCCATTGTTACTTTCTTTTTCTTCATGTATATTGCCACAAAACACCAGGCACAATATTTTATTTCAGTGTTTTTTTCAAGTAATGGCTGTAAACAGCATATATTCATAAATGGAAGAGGCAAAGCTCTCCCTTGCTGCTTTCCCCACCCCCCCTTAATATTTTAGTAATCTAAAACTATCTCTGTGGATGTAAAAAAGTCTTTTCTTCTCAACATCTGTCTCAATGACATGATCCCATTGAGCTAATCTGTCTGTGAAATAAACAAAATGGCAGTGTTATACGCAAGAATTTGTTTTTATTGCTTAACTTTATTTGGTTTGATTTCTGTGACTTGGGAATCAGCAATGTAGGCTGTAACAACAGAATTTAGAAGTGTTTCTGCTTTGATTTTTGCAATTTATAGCAGTAATATACAAAGCTAGTGAAATTCACACTATATCATAGCAGAGCACAGAAACTTGATAATACTGCATCATAGTTTTATCTCTTGACAGGATAAAATTATAACCTGATTATAAATTTCCATGTAGTAGTTTTTCTGTGTTGTGTAAGGCTTACTAGGACGTTGTGAGGGAAAGCTGGATGCAGTTAAGTTTTGTAATTCAATTATATTGTTTGGAGATTGTACAATCTTCCAGAATCTTATTCTGTTTGGGAAAATAGTGTTTGATTAAGAAGTATTTGTTTGTTTGGTTGGTTTGATTTCTTTTTACCATGTAAAGTAAAAATTGTAGTTTCTGTTTTAGAAGTAAAAGTATTCCTATGAGGTGCAATTGGATTTCTACAAAAACCAAAGAGGTACAAGTTGTTATTTTAATTTAAGAAATTATGAGAAAAATGTTATTTTTTACAAGTCAGCTTTTGTTATCAGTGTTACATCTTTGTTGGCAGCTATGAACTACTGGGTGGGTTTTTTTCAGATTTTTGTGAAGGATTTAATTTTGTAGCTAAACCAATCTGAAATATCTGATTGGAGGATTGGTAGTTATTTGTAAAGAGTTGTATAAATTATACATAAAGTTGTGGGGATAGTAGAACCTCAGGCAAAATCCACTGGATTGGCATTAGGTCTTTAAAGAAATTCTGTGTATGAAACTGTTGAAAGAAACGAGAGAGACATGAGAATCCTGCCTACTAACTGGTCAATGGCACTCAATTGACAATTAGAATAAAAAATGCTTATTGCCAGCTCTGTGGTGGAATATTTTAAGTACAATTTTTCATATGGCTTTCAGCTAGGCCTGATTTTAAAATCTAATACAAAGAGGAACACTATGTAACGTGTCTAACCTTACATTTTATTAGGCACTAGGTTAATTTACTAAAGTAATTACAGCTTTTTTCAACACTGACTGGCTAGTCCCTGAAGATGATGTTGTTTAGTCCTAAGCTTGAATTAAAACATGTGTCTGATGTGTTGCATAACTCTGATATGACAGAAATCAGTTTTGTAATTAGCTAAAGGGGATCACTACCCAATGAAATAGATTTGATCAGAACACAAATTTGAATGAGAAAAATCAGTTTCTGTATGTCCTTTCTACAATAGTGCTAAGGCTGGAGGAGAACAATATTATTCACATGTAAGAACTGTGCTGTCATACTCTGATGCCTGCTTTTTAATACTTTAATGCACATATAAAATCAGTTTTGATTTTTAGATTTGATGGATGCTCACAACTTTAACTGGAGTCAGCCGTCCTGAGTCATATGGAAGATTCTACTGCTATTTCTTATAGATGTAGGTTCCTAACTTTAGTTACAAAAATGTAAAAGTATTTGGTATGAATATGAATTAAAATGTTTTAAGACTTCTGCCAAGTTTGGTAGAGATGAATATGCAATGGAATTTATTTTCTTTTGAATCCAAAAATGTAAAAAATTAACTGTTTAAAAGTCAGATTTTGCTGAAATAATAGATTCCTATGTTATCTTCTTACAGATTTGAGGTTTTTTTGCTTTGCTTTGCAATGACTGTCAGCCACTTTTAACCTATGACTTCAGGCATATGACTGCATGAACACTGGAGAGAGATTTGGGGTCATATTCTCTCCACTGTGTTCTTAGCTCTCCAAGTTTAAGGATCTTTAATCTGTTCTCTAGGCAGGATGGAGCAGGGGTAATAACAACTCTAAAATTTTCAAAACCATCAGTGTCCTGCTTATTTTCTAATATATATATTTTGTGAAGTTTCTACAACTTTAGGAAAAGCAATAGCTATAGAAGTGAAGACTGGAATGTCACAGCAAATTCTGTAGGACCCATACAAACCTCACAGACAATGCTGGCTTTTGGAATACAAATGAAGTTGATGAAAGCAATTTTACATTATTTCTTGCACATCTTTCTGACTAGTGCTTTCTTGGCTTAGGCAGCAGCCAGCAATTATTTTTCCATTCCTGGATTTTATTTTGAATGGAACTCTATAAATGCAGCCTTCATCTGGGCATTGGACAACTGTCATTTACCAGTTGCCCACTTGAACAGTGCTGGGCGGAGCGCTGAGCAGAGTGCTGGAGCCAGGATGTCTGTGCTGTAGAGTAGAACACACCGGGCACCAGGCCTGAGACCCGCCTGTGTTCTGTGCCAGGGAGCTCAGGTCGGAGCACATTTGATTGTGCTTCTGTGCAGACCAGGAGGCTGGAGCCAGGTGGCCCTGCGGATCTCAAACAAAGGAACTGCACGTTTCTAATGTGTCTTCTGGGGAGGTGCTTATTTTGAACTCCAAATGCAGCAAACATTAGGCCAAGACCTTTCTAATTCAGCAGCTTGAAGGGAACTGTAGGGAGGAAAAGAACGTCCAATCTGTGGTGATTATTCACGGGCAGACAGACAGGTTTTGTCTGGACTCTTGGCTGAGGCTGGTGGATTATTCCAGTCTCTGCAGCCAGAGGCAGACCATTTGGCAGGTTCTTCTGATAATTCCTCCAACAGCCTATTTTATCCACAAGTACCAGACTGCTGAGGACTGGAGTGGCCCAGTCTTAAACTGGCACTAGCCAGCTGTGTCTGTGTCCAGCTGGTGAGGAGGAGGAGCAGCTCCAGCCCACCCTGTTTCCGTCCTGCCAGCCTTGGCTGCTGCTACTGCTGCTTCCCTGGGACAGTCAGGCACTGCCTGGCTGGGTGTCCCCCACTGCTGCTAGGAGACGAGGTTTGAGAAGGGCTTCTTCTCCCAGCACACAGTCACCTACCCTGGCAGCCACAGCCTTAGGGCAGAGAATGACAGCGAAAAATGCAAAGTTGCTCACCAGTGTTAAAATTATCACATTGACACAATTGTGGTAACTCCTTGATGGCCTTGTGTTACATCCACAAGTAATTCTGCATTACTTTTTCTGTGGGGATTTATGCTTGAATATCTGAGAAGTTTTAAGTGTAATTGGAAACTGATGCAGGGGATACACACAGAGTTAACACATCATATTTTTAAAACGGTTATGAATGCTCTTTTTGAGGGGTGAACATCTTACTGATAAGCTACACTGAATACTTTTCAGGAATTACAAAAGGTTTTCTTGATTTGGGTAGAAGCAATACAGAACTGTAAAAATTATAAATAACCATGGCAGCATCAGCAGCAGCTGAGTAAATCTACAGATGGCAAGTAAGATTTCCCTTTGGCTCAAAAGCAGTTTATGGGATATATCTTTCATATTTACTGCAATATCAAAATATGGGTATTTATCTTTAAGAGGTACCATTGTAGCCTAGCTTCACATATTTCTGTTAGTAATCAACCAGTTACAAATTTTTCTTCAGGAACTTCTGGGTTTTAAAGTGTTGCTGGAATTTTGTTGTTTAAATTGTAGTGAATTTTCCTAATTCCTTCAAACTCCCTACAGCCTGTTAGCTTCAGCAAAAGTTAACTCTGTGATAGAAAGTCAGTTTCTTTTTCCCAGCAATTCACTCTTTGTTAATTCCGTGCTTTGAAGTAGTAAATGTACCTTTAAAAATATTGCTAACTACTGAGGCTTGAGAGGTACCGTAGAGAATATGAAGGCATCTGTAACCATGCTTTAATTTTTTTTTCCTTAATTCAATAAGAAGTATATTTTTAAAGGAGACAAGAAAAAAAGCCCATTATCTTGAATAAATCATATTTCAGTGAACTACTATTGTCTATGTGTGCCACTCCCCTCTAGTGAATAGAAATGGAATTGCTCCATTTCATGCCATGCCATGGACCCACAGCTGCAACTGGACTATGGAAATTTTCTTCAGCTTTCAGTGACAAAGAGTTATCTTCTTTGGAGCTGAACAATGTGATTATTTTTCTGCTTTTTCTATCAAGGACAAACCAGACCTTCATTGCAAAGCTGTCCTTTGGACATACATAATGCCCAAGTAGATATAAAATTAACTTCAACAACAGCAAAACTGTATTAGTTATTACTGCTGTGTCTGTATATCACTGGGTTTCAGTAATAATTTAATGCTTCTTGCCCCTGTTTACATACAGGCAGTTTTTATTTGAACAATGTTTACTTTTTTGTGATTGTCAAATATATTTTAATTTAGTAATTTTAACTCCTGCATGATAGGTTGATGTTTGCTTTATTAAAACATTAAGTAATTGATACCAATGCTAGAGTGGTTTGGTCAATGACAGGTGTGCAAGCCAAGATAAAAATATATTTTCATGTGGAAATTTTTGTTGAACAGGTAACAGAGGAAGCCAGCATTATAAAAATGGTGTGTACATGATAAATATTCCGTCAAATGTCAGTTTACAAGATATCAAGCGTGGGATTTCTCTGGCCAAAAACCAGTCATGGAGCTCGGCAGTTACTGTGGTCTATCTTTATCACCCATGGAGAGAAATACATGCATTTAAGTCTCTATTAATCTCCTAATGTACAGAACTAAAATATATTCATGTTTGGAAGCTGTTTGTGTCTGTTGACTGCACATTACAAACATCTCAAGCTAGCATGAGGTGAATCCTGTATGTGATAGTCTAAAAAAATCTGTGTCTGCTTCTTTGCTCTTTAATTTTGACATCTACTGGCAAAATAAAGGTGTCATTAATTGATGGTACTGGTGAAAACAGCTTATTTTTTTACACTGACAACCAAAATTATGTCATTAGAGCTGCACAGGCTGTGAAGGTCTCATTCTTAGCAAAGTAAGTAGCCCGAAGAAGTCAGGTAAGACATAGAAGTGAAATGTAAATTAAGAAAAAAATTGATGAGAGGCAACTGAAATATGTTTCATTAAAACAAACAAACAAACAAAAAACAAAAAACAAACACCACACACAAAACAAAAGAACACAGATCCAAATTTGTTTTCAGTCATACCTAAAAAATGCAGAGGCATGCTTCAGAGTAGAATTTGCTATACAGAACTTCATATGTTTATATATCATACATTGAAACTGACACTAGGCATTCACTTACCTGAAGCCTAAATAATGGGCAGTGTGAGAGGCCGAGTGCAACACATTTTCTTGCTTTCCTTTTGGAATCACTTTGCATTTCACATCCTTGCACTTTTCTGAGAACCAAAGCTGCAGTTCACCTTGTTCTTAAAGTATGGCAGACATTTGTAAAGGCTAAAAGCACTTATTTTATCTTTTTTAACTAAAAGAAGTGTAAAAAAAATGATGCCAAAGCATGCAGCATCTAGTTATGCAGAACTCACTCTAGGATTTGACACCTTTAGCTTTTTTTCTTTTAATTTTCTGCACTGTGCTGTACATGACTGCAGCTCTGTATTTTCTTCCTTTGTATAATAATAAAAGGAGAAAGTCCTGCTTGTTATTGCACAGCACTTTGAGAACTGTGGTTAAGAAGTGCTATTACAAAATTGTTATTAAAAATTATATTTTCTCTTTTCCAGAGAGATCAATGATTTCCCAGCCAAAATTTGTTTTTGAAAAGAAGGTCTGTCCTTTGAAGGTAAAAAGCCTTTTTTTTTTTCCCCATAATTGATAAAAAATGCTCAGAAATGAGAATTCTGTAGACAATGATCATAGAAGTAATAAAATATTTTCAGCCAAGTTAAGACTTGTAATAAATGGTCCCAAAATAGAACAAGGAAGAGTAGAAACTAGAAACAAGACTGCTTTTAATGCATATATGCTAGAATTGGTATACTTTGTGTCCTAGAAAACGGCTGTGCTATTCTCTCTGACCTTTCCACACTTCTTTTTTTTTTTTTCCAGCGGCCAGCAGAAGACCCAGTTTGCGAAGCTGAAAATGGTAAGAAACACTTTGTTGAAACAGTATAAAAATACCCTGGGTTATTCACAGGTCTGACTGTTGCCTGTGAAAATAGTATTTAGACCCTTACTTTGTATAAGCAGGGACAAACCCCTGTTGGTGGATTAAGACTATGTGGCTTGTAGAGCCGCCTACTAAATCCTAATATATTTGTCCCTGTGTTACCTCAAGAATTCTTCCATCTTTCTTACCTCTCATATTTACCAGAAAGCCAAACTCCAGAAGTCCTGAAAAGTGGCCAAGTATTTTCTTCACCTGTATGAGTTCCTATCTGCCCTTTTCTATTTGTTTAGGCTACATTATAATGCAACTTCTCATTCTTAATGTCTTCCAAGCTTATGGGCTATTAACTGATTCTACATGGTTGATTTAGGTTCCCTGACATTAGTAGAAATAAAGAAGATTCTTTGGGCTTTATGCCAGGTGTTGACTGAGATTCCAAAGCCTTCTTAGCCTTGGGTACTGCCTTGAAGCTGTTCTGTAAGTCATTCCTAGAATTTATTGTGTTTATGGTTTAGTTCTGTATCATAACATTGTGTTGAGAGCTCCTTCCAGTCTGTCCCTGCAGAACATTATATTTACTTTTCTTTAGATTTCCTTAGTTGTTCCAGAAAGCGTGCAAGATCATCATCTTTTACTTTCCAGAAGTCTGACTCTCGGTCTAACACAGGTATGCCGTTTAGCTCCAGACATGTTTTAAGTACTCTATTCTTTTAAGTAAAAGTATATTAATTTTCCATACTTACATAATATTGCATAAAGTAGTAAAAAATCTGTATATTTCATATTTCCTTGAATTGCTTACACAGTCAAGGGAGGAGGAGGGCTGGAAAGAAATCAGATTCCCTGGTTTGTGGAAGAGATCAGTGTTTCCTGGTCAATTCCAGCAGGTTCCAGAAGGGCTTCTCCTTCCAGCCCGCCAACAGCTGACTTGTAAGGCCCTTTAAGGACTGTGTATTGCTTCCATGGGAAATGCACACAAGTCACTGAGGCTACTGTGCAGAAGGGCTGATCTGTTTCTTACAGTGTTTATTTAACATATAGATGGGGCCAGAGAATTACTTCTGAATTTAGGCATTAATATGCATACACTATATTTCATTTTATCTTGTTACGTGGCACACATGAATGTAGCTAAGAGGGTTTAAGATAAGCTAAGTTTGGTTTACTCTGAAAATTATACTGACATCATGCACAAAAAATCATAGACATGGTAGAAATTTTAGGTATTCCTATACCAAAAAATAAAGTAGCATGCAGATGGAAGCCTGATTGACTGACCTCTTGATCATCCACACTGCTTAACTGATAGCTCACTCCCTGGTTCTGAGTCTCTCCAACTGATGGTCTCCAAGACAGAACTGTTACAGAGTGGACTAGCCATAAGCAGTGTGCCTCAGCCAGGCTATGCCCCTTGGCCTCAGAGACCTCTTCACTTCACCAGCATGGGCATTACCTAACAGTCTAATTCAGAAAGCCAGTAGCTAAGAGATAATAATTTATTCTTCTGCCAATGAAGGCATGACATCAAATTGGCTAACCTGAAAATTAATCTTTTTTTTTTTTTTTTTTCCAAACAAACAGTAATTTCAGTCTCTTACCTTTCAGATACAACTCTTATTCAGAAAAGAGGGAGATCATCTTCCTTTTCCATCCTTCCTACCTTCCCTCCCTTCCAGCCAGGTAATTTAAAAAACAAACAACAAACCCAATAAATATTTATGTAGAAAAGTAGGTATTAGCTAAAATAAAGAGGTGTACAGAAATGCTCTTTCTGCAGGACAGAGCTGGAGTGCATTGGACTAGGCTGGCATCTGGACAGAAGAAAGCAATATCTTAGGAGGAAGACTGTCGGTTCAATAGAGTGAAACTTTTTTGCATTTGGTGTTAGGGAGTCCTGCAGTGCTGGGGAGGAAGCTTTGAATGATTTGCAAATAAGCATTTACACAGTGCAGTACAAATTGTATTATAAAAAACAGAATGGAGTTTGAGTTACTACATGAATTAGTTTACTTGCAATTTAATGGTGATGGTTCCTATAGGAATACAATTTTCTAGCCTGGGAGCCTAAGCAGTGTCCCTCAGAGTATTTTCCCACTTACTAACAATGGGAACAAAAGAGTGGTGTTGAATCCTGGTTGATGTCTCTTACCAGAGACAGGCCCTTGACAGATATTGGCATGAAGGATTTCTAAAGAGTCTTATGAAGACTCACATTGTTACAGCAACAAATCACACTCCAACTACAATGACAAGTAGTGATTGTGTGTAGAGTATCAGTTGTGTCATTTTCGCTGTCACTTTATGGCTCATGTTTGGCATCTTTATTAAAACAGTGAAAGCATCAGTAGTGCACTGCCATCATTACAGTTACTCATGAAAGCCTCTTCACCAGAACAGAGCAGGGTATATTTATTTATTTCCATGTTCTTGGTCCCCATTTACTCAGCTTAAAAGGGCCTAAGACTGGATCAGATAACATCGCCATTTCAATAGCTTTTGCAAACAAGCAGCACCTGGTTTTCAAAGCTGATGAAAGAAAGTGATTTCTGTGCCTAAATCCATCCACCAGTAAAATGGATACAGTAATAGTTATCTTGAAGATCTTGTTTAGATGGATAGGTTGGAATATTGCTAAAGTACTACCAAATTAGAAAGGGGTTACAGAAACATGAATGTAAAGTTTATACATAATGAAACTTTGCTATTACTCATTATTAAAGTTTGAATTCCTTATTCTGTAGTAAAGAAGAATAACATATTCATGACCTCAGCTCTTCTTCGAAGAAACCCTGACTTGATCAAAAGTACTAATGAAGGTAACTGTAATTGCAATATTTGTTTACTGTAGTTCCACAAAGATGTTCTTAACAGACAGAGAAGACACAAAAATGACAACTCGTCTCTGTGCTGAGTGATAGGGTAAATATATTTGTGAGCTTCATAAGTTCTTTTTAAGATGGTGTAAATATCCTGTGAGTTCTGTTCTGAGCCTCTGTTCTAACTACTTAATTCCTCAGTGGACTGAATATAACCTTGAATAGTGAAATTCCACATTTATGACTGAATAACTGTTCCTGAACAAGGCAATGAAGAACCCTCTTGGTGTCTGCAAGAGCAAGATCAAATTTGAAATATCAGAAAACAGATCTAACACAAAGCAATAAATATAAAAATATATTTAAATACATAAATACAAATACAAATATATTTTATAAATATAAATATGTATGTACATAATGCATGACCTTTTTATTCTGATAGTATAACAGGAGCTGGTGTCACTGCAGAGCTGTGTATTTTTGAAGGGATTTTTTCAGAATATGTAGCAAGTAAACAACAGCAAACGTTATTTCAATATGCTATGAAGCTTTCAGTTGAAGAGGCTAGACACATAGGTACGAAATAAATGTGAAGAAAAAGTCTCTGTTTAAATATTTTATCTTTGTATTTTGCAAGGATCCTTGTCACAAAGTCAGTTGCGGAATGTCATTAGACCTGCCATTTTACAGCCCCCACAAGTCCTCACCTGTCCTGAAAATCCTGTACTATCTCTAGTGACTAAGAACGAAACACATGTTCAGGTAAAAAAAATCATAATTTTACTGGCTAATGTAAGTTTAGAGCTCAAATTAAAACAAACCAAAACATGTTGTTTTAAAGCAGTTAATTATTCCACTGCATGATTTTCAAGACAGTTCCCGTACCAGTTTCAGTGGAATCAATGGATCACAGACATTGTGTGAACTGTCAAACTCATGCTGACTGTGTTTGAAAAGGCATGTCTTCTGTGGGCAAATCAGCTTTGGGGGGTCTTTTAGATTTTGTATATTTACAAAGTAACATTTTAGCATTTTGATTAAGGACACTGGCTTAGTACACAGCTAGAGCAAGCTCCGCCAAGTACCACAAACACACACACACATATATATATATAGACACGTCTATGTATATATATATGTAGACACACCCAGTGACTCTGGACTTGTAGCAGATGTTTATTGCAGAAAATACATTTGGTCTAACTAATTTGTCTGGTTTTATTATCCCTAGCTATCTGAAGACAACTATTATTCCTCAGCTGAGAATTCAGAAAGTTCCGAAAGAACAGTGAAGTCATCTACTAGCATGGATCTTTCTAGCTCTAAAATAACACGGTAAGTTTTTTGTTTATTATATTTCTAGAACATTTTTTCACTGGGCTTATGGCATGCCCTTTTGTCATACATGTCTAACATGGTACTAAGCCAATGCTATCTACACCCACACAGTGTTCACTGGTGTTTTTGTGTGGTGGCAGGATTTGTGAGCTCCATACACCATAAGAAGTAGACAGCTTCTGGGAATTAATCTTTGTGGGACAGTTTGTTTCTCATTAGCAATGCTCAAGCCAGAAACTATTTGCCATTTTCTGCAGCTCTGGCAGTTCAAAATACATTCTTGAGTTGCTTTGGAGAACTCTTTTCTGATTGCATAGCTGCTGTGTCTCATAAACGAATACAGAGAAACTCAGGAATTACCAAAATATGCTGGAGTTACCAGCATTTTGGACACAGAAGACATGAAGAAAACTGTACAGGACTGATTTGGAAAACAAGGTGAATGCTGCAACTGATGCTCTACTTCCATGCACATGCCAGAATTTCTGGCATAAACAGCTAGCTGTGATGACTGCAATAGGGTGGCATCTTTGTGCAGACATGGGCTGACCAGCACGGACCTCATAATTTCTGCATGAGGAAGCTGACTTCCTTGGACTAGGACATTGTTCCATGCTCTTGCCTCTGTATATGACTGGAAAAGCTCATGCTGGTCCAAAAGGGAGCTATTGCCTCTCTCTGCAGGCTGGCTAATTAGAATGTTAGGTCTGTGGCTAGCTGGTAGGTTATCTGGTGGGTATTAATACTGCTTGCTGATGGTTGAGGAGGGTTTTTTACCTGGAAGTTGTGAGCAACAGGAATACACCTTGATATCAGTTAAGGTGAAAGAATGGCAAAATTGTTAAAGCCACAGATAGCACATTTGTGATGTTGACTTCTTTACCCCTCCCACCCAAAGAGGCCAGAGAACATCTTAACTGTGAAGGAGTCTATTCCAGTCTTCTTCACAGCTGTATGGGCCACAGATAAAAGTTCCTGCACTCAACATTTGGGATGTACCGTGCCAGGTTCTGAGGAGATTTGGGATTTTTAGATGTACAGACAACTTAGATTCTTAATCCTTATCAACAAGAGTATCACTAGAGGACAGGCATTCACTGTGATTTTGGAAGAGACAGTCTGTCCTTTTCTATCACAATTAATGCTATGATAATGCCCTGTGAGGACAATATGGAGCCACACAGCATGCTGGAATTTTAGCAGATTTGGAATGATGGTAATGCACATGATGAAAAAGCTAAAGGGAAGATACCACTGACTGAAACATCAGTTGGTATTGATATTCATAGTCTATTTACCTTCTGTCACCTGCACAATATCTAGGAAAAGATAGGTGACTGGCTTTCTCTTGTGAAGTAGATGGATAATGAAATGCAATGCAGTGTTTCAGTGCTGACAAATTACAAGATTTAAAAGTGTTTATGGTATTTCTTATCCTTTTCTTTTTTTAAAGAGGAATTGCCAATCTGCTTGGGGTATTTGTGCCTTATTAATTCTGTATATTACAATTGTGGTAAATGTTGGTTTATTTGACAAGTTGAAAATTAATTTAAAGACTACTAGGTGCTTACTTCTCTTCTGAGATAGCAGGGGGGGCATAAGTGCTATTCTACTCATCCATATTAAGTGTCTGATGTTCTAAAGTACTTCAGTAATCTTTTTGGCATAGCTATTTGCTCATACATAACTTGACAATATTAAAACAAACAACTATTAAATTCCATATGCTTGCTAAACAATACCAAACACTGCAGCTAGAACTGATGATTACTAAGAAAATAATTTTCTAGATTTGTTTTTAATAATCAATCAAGGTGTAACTATTGACATTTATTTACAAAATAAAATGCAGAAAGCCTAAACAGCAGCAATTGCTCCTGCCTGTGAACATCCCTCCTCTTCCACCTCTTCTTTTCAATGCGCTACGGTTCTATATAGAGATGAATGACAATGGTTTTTAGCCCCCTTCAGTTGCTGCAGCTGTTCGTGTGCCAGGAAACCACCAACAGTTCAATTTCCTGAACTGGTTGTAATAATGAACTGAAAAGTAGAAACTTGCAGTTTCTTGAGTCTGATTAAAAGCTTGGAAATGAGATTGTATTCTAAGTGACAGAAATATAATGCTGGGAAAATACAGGCATCTGGTCATTCATTCAGCTTTGCACAAGGATTTGCTTGGAAAACTGCACGGGTTCAAGGCCAGCACTGGAACTGGCAGCTACTCAGACCCTTCTGGACACGGAGGACAGTACTGGATCTACTCCCTTTCATAGTTCCTTTCCAGTATCTTAACGACATTTCTGCTTCTCCCATTCTTCCTTGTTAGAAGTGATGTCCTGAATTCAGTGCCTCCGTTTTGCATCTCCATGGCAATATCATCCCTGGCACACTTTGTTCTTGCCCTGCAGTGACATAAGAGTATTGAGTTTTTAATAAGACTTTAAGGCTGGCACTTTCAGTTAACTGTCTGGAAGAAGGAAGTTCCTGCACTGATTAGTTTTTCCTTACATTTCTGAAAATAATCAAAACCTGTTTCCCACATTATTTCTCTGAAACAAGGCTCTAGGTTTTGTTTTTTAGCTCCTCGGGAGTGCTAGCCTTGCTGATTTGCTACTGGAGCAGTCTAGAAGTAGCAGATGAAATTTCAGAATGGAAATTGACCACAATTCAGTGAATTTTAGTGAGGACTTTTCTTAACAATAAGAAACTCATTTAAACACGCTTCAGATTCCCTGTTCATGGCCCAAAACACATATGGAAGGCTACAAGGCTGAAAAGAGACAAGTTTTCTGATTTCTCTTTCTTATTTATTCTTAGTCTTAGCAACACATCAAGCATAAGAATGTTAAGGATAATTTTTCTTAAGTGTAAAATGGAGATAGCTTGTACTTGGAATTCCTTCATCCTATGTGAGATTTCAAGCACACTCTAGTTTTGAACACAGAAACTAAGTTTTTAGAGGCAATCATCAAAGTTCTTGCAAAACCCACAGCTTATTAACAGGAATATCCTCTGCATGACGTAAGTGCCATTAAGTTCTCCCAAGGGTGATAATTGATCTGGAAGAGCAGATAATGTGCTGAAATATGCAGTTTGTGATACAGCATCAGATAATTTTCCTGCCAAGTCATCCTTCTGGAACTGAAAGAGACAAAAATTTGGATAGTTTTGCTGTTGCCAGCAAGAGATGCAGTGATTAAGCTCTACAGAACGTATGAAAAACCTATAAGCCATTTGTCAAAATAACCCTAAGACCCAGCAGCAAGAACAACTTCCACACTGAGAGGTTTACAAGGACTTTTCTAGCAACTTTTATTTAAAAAAAAAAAAGTAGCTATGTATTTAGCAGGTCAAGTCACAACTCATATCAGTATATTCTTGAATGCAATCCACAAGTCTTATATTTTTTACAAGTTGTAAATTGCATCTGCCACGTTTTCTTAAATCTTCTGAGAAGTACGAGCCTAACTGAGAGTAGTTAAACTCAGGGTGGCAATGCAAAAGAAGTGTTTTATCTGGAAAACCTGAGACACTATGAAGAAAAAAGGGACAGAAGAGAAGAAACACTATTGTGGTTTTAATGTTGCTTCTGCTAAAACCAGTCACACTCAAGGAACTCAAGATACTAAACATAAAATTATTTATCTGCTGTACAAAATTTTCTCCCAAATTTGTATCCCAGAACTATAGTTGGCCAATACAAAAGGCTTGCATGTATTGAGTTTTCTTCACTTCTTATTTTAAAGGTAGCTATGGAACAGGTCATTGAAAACCAGAAATAAGATCTTTCTTTCCTGTTTTAGTTATAGCTCATCATAAACCAGCTGCTATCATACCTTTACATTTTTGCAGTATTTATGTAAATTGAAAGTGTGAGCCTTTCTGCCTTTCCAAGATGATAGGTGGATGAGCAAGGAGGCCTTGTAAGGCACTGGGGAGTACCAGTGCTGCATGAACATGAAGGGATAATTGCTAATTGTTGATAGTCTTTTGGTGGGACATAAAGAAACAGGCAAACAAAGGTAATTCATTAAAAGTTTCTGGAGTAAGACACTTCCCTTAGAAGCAGGAGGCATGTAGTTTTGCTTCTTGTTCTTTGCTTTTAAGGAATGTCCTTGATAGTATTCATGAAACATAATGTGATACTCTAATCTCTGTTCCTTTTGTGAAATGTTATGCAGAGAATACTTTCAAATTCTCTTGAATAATTTGTTTGATTGCTTAAATGGTCATTTTTGTTTTTCTTTAATGTAATATGTGGTAGGGTAAATGCATTAACTTATTTATATTCTTTACAAAGTTCTAAATAGTTCTAAACCACATTCTTATGTTATTTTGTTCCCACAGAAGTCAGTTGTTGGAGGACAGAAGTGTACAAAACAGCAGCAATTCTGATTTTGTGTTTGGAGAAAACATGGTTGAGAGAGTTTTGGTAAGATTTGTGAATGCTGGCAGACATTTACCAAGGTTAATGTCCTTATGAATATAATTTTTTACAGAGACTGATTCTTTTTAGCTCCTCCTGTTCTTTTAAAGATGTGAGTAAATATGATTCCCAGGACTGTTGATGAGAAAATAACTAAATATTTTCTGTAGGAGGGGTAGGGATCCCTATCTTCCGTATTCTAGATAAGTACTCTAATTACTTATACCAGTATTCACTTCTTTACTTTTGCTCATTTTTTCACCTGAAAAAGGATTGTTTATATATTCCATGTAAAGTATGACAGTCACAAAATGAGGTAAAAGAATGTGGTTCCCACCGCTCTAGTGGTTTCCATCCATGTTAAGAGACTGGAGAAATCAGTATGAGGGGAAAGATGAACACCCATCCTAGATGCTCTCCATGTTAAACTACATTGTGCAAGCTGTGAGACAGTGTAATGGATCAAGTCCTGAAGGAAAATCAGACAAAAATGTGGTTCCCAAGCTAAAGACTACACCATTTAAAATGGAATTGAAATGCAGTTTCTAGTAGAAGTAGAAAGAAAATAGTATGCATATCTTACAGTGTAAAAGCTTGGCAAAGGCAGGTCAGGGTTATGACTACTGACCAGGACTTATTTATAAGGTAGCATTGAGCCACTGAGCATTGTCAGGAGCCAGAAGCATTTATTTCTTAATAGACATGCCTAAGAAACTTTATCTGCAAAAAAATTAAGGTCATGGGAATTTTTAGTTCCTCTGAGGTTAAGTTTGTGGTCTCTGGGAGTTTTAAACTATTTTGCTGGGGCTTAAGTGCTTAAACTGGAAATTAGATGGTAGTTAAACATCTAAGTCCTTCAGTGGATTTAAGTCCTAGTGCAGGATCCATACAAAGAAGCCATTCTTCTTGTGGAACAACGATATACCTGTTTTAGGACAATAAAATTACTTCTGCTAGAGACTGAAATTGTATCATCAGGGTCATTTTTTACACTGATGATATTACAATTGCTAATCTTCAGCCTAGCATGCATTAAATGATTCAGTGTTCTGTTGAATAGGAAGTAACATAACCATTTTATTTAAATAGGAATTTTTATTTCCCATGTTTTCCTCTAGAGTCCTGAAAAGCATCCCAAGCCATGTAATGAAGTTGATTTATACAAAGGAGAAGTAACATCCATGCATATAGAATCTTTTTATGTCAGTCCACAAACAAGTAAGCATAGTTTGCAAACAAGTACAGCTTTATCATTGTGTTTCACTGTGTCTTGGAGGATGTCACATGAGTGGTGGTCAATAGTTTTCATCTATTATTAAGTTATCCAGTCAATAGCACACTTGCAGTGTGTACCAAAGTCTGTGTTCTGGAGGCAGCTACGGTTTGATATGAAATCTGAACTGGACTAACTTGAGAATGAATTATCTAAGTTACTCGGGAAAGGACAGAGTTTTGCAGATTATTAGTATTTATTACAGATTATTATTATTTATTATTTGAAAAAAATGCAGTGAACTTTGTGAATGCCTTTTGGGCAATATTTTTGAACAATTGTAAGATGTCTGCTGCTTGTATTTTGTTATTGCACATGTAAATTACTTTGCCACACTTTTATCCTAACTGCAGGATTGCAGCTTCTATACAGGCAGATTTCAGGGATTGTTTGTGACTTGAGTGTCAGCTTTTCTATTAGGAAAGTCACGTAAACCTAGGCTGTGTGGGAGTATCAAATTGGCCCATATCTTGAGCCCTCTTGCCGAATTTTGCACCTCCTTTTAGTAGTGGATGTATTGTATCCTCTTAGGTTATATGAACATTCTTAAGAGTAAAAAAAAACAAACCACAAATAAAAGCCTGTGGAAAATTTATATGGATTGTGCAAATATACACAATTTTTTAGCAATTTTGTTCCTTTCTAATCCTGTCCTTTCATGTGACTTTCAAATATTCATTGTATATATATTACTATTCTGAATGTTGGGACATGTGGTTTTCATTATTTATTAATCTGCACAGCAATGTGACAGACCAGTCTCATCTGGAAAATCATCTTCTAATTATTCAGGGCTTGTTTCTGCAAGTTGTACCTTGGGGCAAACCCCTGCAACTGCAGAGAATCGTGTTCAATTCAAAATATGCCTAAACAGGTGAGACATTTTGCAGTATTCCAGCCTTTTTCTTTTTGTGTTCTATTTGCTGCTTTGGTCAAAAACTTACTAATAACACTAAATAATATCAGACACCACAGGAATTACTGAAGTCACAGGCTATGTGCTAGTTTTGTTGTCCCAAAAATACATGCTGCACAGAAGGCATTTCCTGTGTGTAGTGTTTTTGTTGTTGTGGTGGTGGTTTTGTGTGTGTGGACTTGGTTTGGTTTTTATGTTTTGGTTTTGTGTTGTTTGTTTTTGTTTTCCTACAGCTTTGTTGAGGACTGCAACACTTACTGAATCAGCAGCTGCTTTTATTTCCAAGCCAGTGGAGAAAATTCTGTTAGATAAAGTTGACGTTATAACTGGAGAAGAAGCAGAACACAATGTATTACAGGTGTGTATTTCATAAAGCCTTGATAGTGAGCAGTTTTGTTGTTGAAAAGATCTATTACAGATGGCAGCAATCTGAAAATAACCTGTTTACAATTGAAGATTTCGCTTTTTAAGATATGCTTCTGCTAACCCATTTTTCTGTAGGCTGATATTTTATTTTTCATATGATATTTATTAATTTTATAGTCCCTTTCAGTAAGTGACTGCTTCAGAACTTCATTCTACAGCTATATTTTATAAGCATCTACACAGTATATCACCAGTAAATAAAACTTCAAAATTGGAAGTGATTTAGGATTTTTTTTTAATGACAACACTTTTTTTTTTTTAAAAAGCAATGTGTTTTCAAAGTAATTAGTTGTATAATTCATCTTAAATATCAATTATCTTTCTGGCCTAGCAGGCCAGAATCTTGCTATTCTTCAAACTGTTATAGTCTCAGAAAATAGCAATGATGTACATGATTTAAAAAATCTTAGCATTGAAGTTACATTATTTTATCATTGATTAAATCTTCTACCTTGTCAGAACATTAAAGTTTTACTGTCTTTCAAGTACTACTCTCCTAGTAGTGGTACGGGTATTCTGGGCTGCATCCTGTTTCTAATGTGGGAGGGGTTAAGATTGTAGAACACTTGCAACAAATGCTCCTGTGTTAGTGGATATCACAGACGAAGAGTTAATGAAGATGAAATAATTGAAAAAGTAAACTGTTTTTGTTTCATGATGAATCCATGAGGAGCAGAAAGTTTAGAACAGATCTGGGAGCCATTTCAATTTTAAGTAATAATGGTGACATAGCTCTATAACTATCTTTCTGTACCTGCATACAGGTGTATTGAAAGCAGTATCAAAAGGTTTAAAAACATAAAGCATTAGAACCAATACAATTAACACTGGCTGGCAATTTCCATCCTGTATTTCTCTTTCAGATCAACTGCAAGCTCTTTGTATTTAATAAGCTTTCCTTAACCTGGATTGAAAGAGGCAGAGGATCCCTGAGGCTTAATGACACTTCTAGCAATAAACATGGAATGTTGCAATCAAGGCTAAGTAAGAATTAAAGAACACAGTAACACATCTGCAAAACACTAAATGACTTATACTATTGCTGACCAGAAAAATCATAGAATCACAGAATGCTCCGAGTTGGAAGGGACCCACAAGGATCAGAGTCCAACTCCTGTCCCTGCACATGACAACCCCACAGTTCACACCATGTGTCTGAGGGTGTTGTCCAGTCTCTTCTTGAACACTGTCAGGTTTGGGGCCGTGACACCTCCCTGGGGAGCCTGTTCCAGTGCTCCAGCACGCTCTGGGGGAAGAACCTTTTCCTAATGTCCAGCCTAAACCTCCCCTGGCACATCTTCCTGACATTCCCTCAGGTTCTGTCATTGGTCACTAAAGAGAAGAGATCGGCACCTGTCCGTCTTCCTCCCCTTGTGAGGAAGCTGTAGCTGTGGTGAGAACTCCCCTCAGTCTCTTCCAGGCTGAACAAACCAAGTGACTTTAGCCGCTCCTCATATGGCTTCCCCTGCAAACTCTTCACCAACTTTGTAGCCCTCTTCTGGACACTCTCCAGTAGCTTTATATCCTGTTATCCTGTGGCGCCCAGACCTGCACACAGTGCTCCAGGCGAGGCCGCACCAGTGCGGAGCAGAGCGGGACAATCACGCCCGTGCCCGGCTGGTAATGCTGTGCTTGATGCACCCAGGACACAGTTGCCCTGTTTATTCCAGAACATTTAAAACCAAGTACCTAGCTTTATTGAGGCCAAGTTTCTGAGAGTCTTTTTAACATTGCCTGATAAAGTTAGCTGTGTTATGGATTGAGGTACTGGGCATTTTTCACTCAGTTTGTACACCCACGCTTGCGTATGTTGTTATGTTCTGTGGATTTCTACTGCAATGTATTTCTAGCTCAGTCACCAGTCTGACAGTTCGCTCTTTTTTGATTCTGCTTTTATAAAAGCACTGTTTCAAGTAACTTCTGGAATGCTGTTTTTATTCTGCTGTCATTTTCGTACTGTATTGCACAGTTTCAGCAGATTATTTGTTTCCTATGGCCAATGTATTGAAAAAAACTAATATATTTTGGTATTTAAAAGAATAATAATTTAAATAAATCTCACTATGTAAGGTTTTAAACCAAACTGAAAAGTATAACTAATTAAAATAGTAGTTGTATACATGTGCTAGAAAAAACTGCTGCAGTATAAATAAAGGTAGTTCCAATGACTTATCATATAAACCTTCTTATTTTAGTTATGCGAAATCAAGGCAATTTAAGACTGATTCTCAACACTCGACTCTGGGATCAAATGGTTATAAAACGAGCAAACAGAAAGAGCCTTTGCTTCACTGCAACAGACCAAGTGGACCACTCGGTTCAAGTATTTCTAATTCAGGTAAACAAGAGATAAAATCCCCACCCAAATCACTATTTCATGTAGGATTTTAAAGACGTGCTGAGACTTTGGCTTTAGCAAATGGCCTTTTATGCTCTGACAGGCTGTGCTTAGCTTATGGCTTTTATTATGAAATAAACTAAAAGTGCTGTCCCTTGGTATTTCAAAACAATACGTGTGAAGATGGGATATGGCCTTAGGACAGACATTTCTTCCACATTCCAGTCATATGCAGCACTTACTCTTTCTTACAGAAGCAACACTGTAAGCATTTCTACATGGGCAGTTACATATTCATAAGCTACTTTGGTACAAGTAGCAGCTTTCTGCCATGGTTTTCAACACAGTGCTTGCAATAATCCATCCAACGTAGGACCTCCCTTGCTCAATTGAGAAAAATACAGATTTTGCGATATCACCTTTTGTAAGACAATAGTCTTGGGAATTCTGGTTTTCTTTGTAAGGTCTGTTCACTTCATTGGCCACCAGCATCCAAAAGCATTATATAAGGCACATGAGAGTTCCTACTTGTTTCTTATATATCTGCTTTATGAAATTATTGCCCCTGACTTTTCTAATTTTTTTTTTAACTTTTATTACTATAATTTTGGCCTGTTGTTTTTAGGTTATATTGTCTGTCCCTACTCTCTCTTAAGGCAGCAAATTCTAGGAGTGTACTGTAGTACATTTATTGTGTGGTCTGATGAACCATATTCAGTTTATGCACCACTTTTATACTTTTGAAAACCCTCCTCATCCTTCTCTTCAAACCGAAGACTTTGGAGAGGTGTGGATTTGATGAGTGGACTGTTCAGTGGATGAAGAACTGGCTGGCTGGTCACACCCAGAGAGTAGTGGTCAATGGCATAATGTCTGAATGGACACCAGTAACAAGTGGTGTCCCTCAGGGGTCCAAACTGGGACCAGTACTGTTCAATATCTTCATCAATGACACAGTGGAATCAAGTGAACCCTCAGCAAGTTTGTGGTTGACACCAAGCTGAGTGGTGCAGTTCACACTCCTGAGGGACAGAATGCCATCCAAAGGGACTTGGACAAGCTTGAGAAGTGGGCCCATGTAAACCTCATAATGTTCAACAAGGCCAAGTGCAAGGTCCTGCATCTGGATCAGGGCAACCACCAATATCAATACAAGCTGGGGGATGAAGGAATTGAGAGCAGTCCTGCCAAGAAGGGCTTGGGGGTACTGGTGAATGAAAGATTGGACATGAGACAGCAATGCGCACTTGCAGCCCAGAAGGCCAATAGTATCTTGAGCCGCATCAAAAGCAGCATGTCCAACAGGTCAAGGGAGGTGATTCTGTCCTTCTGCTCTGCTCAGACCCCACCTGGAGTCCTGTGTCCAGCTCTGGAGCCCTCAGCACAGGAAAGACATGGACCTGTTGGAGGGGGGCTGAGGAGCCACAGAAATGATCAGAGGCTGGAAAGAGCTCTGCTGAGAGAGTTGAGGTTGTTCAGCCTGGAGAAGGCTGCAGGGGATACCTTTATTGCAGCCTTTCAGTACTTAAAAGAAGCCTATAAGAAAGATGGGAATAGACTTTTTAAAAGGATGTGTTGCGACAGTACAAGGGCTTATGGTTTTAAACTAAAAGGGGAGATTCAGGCTGGACATGAGGAAGAAATTTCTTACAATGAGGGTGGTAATGTACAGGAACAGGCTGCCCAGAGAGGTGGTTGATGCCCCATCCCTGGAGGCATTCCAGGCCAGGCTGGACAGGGCTCTGAGCAACCTGATCTAGTTGAAGATGTCCCTGGTCATTGCAGGGACCTATAAAAGTCCCTTCCAACCCAAACTGTTCTATGAATTCTTCGTAAGGTGCTGCACCACACCCTTGCTGACTTTTGGTGCACTTGTTTTTACCTTATTTAATTCTACTATTGACCAGAATTGAACACAGTACTTGGGACATGGCTGTTAGAAAGTGTTATGCACTGACAAAATGCTGCCTCGTCTACTCAGTACCCTTCTCAATGATGCTTATCTGTTCAACAGTAGCAGCAGAATCCATAGTGTCTTTAAACTTTATAATCACATATATTTTTTGTAGTTGGGTCTAAAAATTCTTATTTATTCTGTAAACCAAAATGCAATACATATATTAACATTTCAATACTTTATTACTTCTGGAATAATATTCAGGAATTGTCTAAACTCTAGAGTATCAAATACTCAGTACATACAAGGGCATTCTTCAGGGAAAATAATAATTTTTACGCTTATGTTTGTTGTAACTACAGAGAAAATAATCTACAGCTACAATATAAAACTCAGACCACTTAAACCTTACAGTATTTATATTTAAATTTATTTCTGAAATGAATTATTAAATATAAATCTTAAATGTATTTTTTATTTAAAAGGATGAAATACAGCTCTTTTGAAAACTTCTAAGTCACCTTTTCTGTGGAAAATAGAGATTTTTCTCAGTGAGTTTGGACCGTATGCATTTTATGTTCTGCAGGCAAGCTCAAAAGACACTGGATACCTGTACACAGCAATACATCACCGCCTTGTGGCACTGCGAAGCTCTTCCGAGCAAGAGACAGATGCTAATCAACTAGATACAGAGTCAGAAATAGCTTTTCAGCCATTAAACTGTGATAGTGATGATGAAGACGATGAGGAAGTAACTCAAGTGAGCAGCAGTGGATCTGGTAAGCAGAAATTTTCCTGGGAATGCTGTAATCCTTTCACGATATTTTCTTGCAAGCAATGAAAATTGTACACTTTTTTTTCCCACGTTGCGTGCAACTTTTATCTGTTACCCCTTTTCAGGTATAAGAGGGTAATTTCTTTTAGTATTTTAACTTACTACTGTTAAAATGCCAGGTTTTGCCAGATTATGTATTTACACATCTTTATAGCAGTGAAATACTCCTCTGACAAAACGTTGAGGGTTAAGAAATTTTAATATTATCAAGCTTTACCTGAAGGTTTCTTCAGTATATTTCAGTAGAAATAACTACAGGTATTGAGATACTAGTTGTTACTTGGGCAAGTGCAAGCTGAGTCCACTCACATCAGTGCTTAGTTACTAATGGCTTCAACCATAATGTGTTTGCTAAGATATTTATTATGCAGTGGTTAACTTGATTTAGAACACTGATTCTTGATCAGCTGTAACAACTACCTCACTAGGAAATTTGCAGGTCAAGATTTACACAGCAGTTTTGCCAGCTTTCTTCAACATAAGAAAAATGTAAGCTCTTCAAAGGGAAGAATGCAACTAAAAAAAGAGATAATAAGGGGCAAGCTGCTGACTTAATCCTACCCTAGAAGTGGTAAATACAGCTCGCAAGCCTGAGGTCACATTTGCAGAAAGCAAGGCAGAAACAGCTGTCAGGCTTAAAAGCTTTTCTGTCTTAGCAAAAGGCAAGTCACATTTATGGGGCAAAGTCACTTGTTTGTGCCGAACTGTAACATTGGATACAGAAGCTGTGAATTTTGTTCAATTTTCTGACAGGACTGCAGAAGTCTTGTTTGAGTTGTTGATCATAGCCTTAGTTTCCCTCTGCAACTGAGTAACATACTGTCTTTATATTATAAACTCTTCCATTTAAAAACTATTCAGTAAGAATCAAATCATGTATGAGTAACAGCTATGAGTGACTGTTTCCTTAAGGAACCAAGTCTTTTTCCTCTTGAGGAAAACAGATTGCAGCTTACAGTGTTTATTCCTGTTATTAGTTGTGATTTGACTACATTTCAGTAGCATTCACTGGTCTAAACAAAACAGGATGCTCTTATAAAACATTTTCTCCCAAATACCTTTTTTCTGTTTAGGAAATGGGAAAATTGTTAGCTCTGAGAAATCCCTGAATTGCTCCCAGATAATCAAATATTCTCTCTGTAATTCCTAAATAGTCTCTTTTGACTTTAAAAAGTGTTTCTGGTAACTTGAATGCTCTGGATGGAGCTTGATTCCGTTCCAGAATTACTGATGATAGAAACTCTTTATTCTTTTAGGCTAGAAAAAAAAAAGGGGGGGGGGGAGGGGAGGGAATAGCAAAGCAGTGTAGGAGCACAGATTAGCAAGTTAAAGATTTGTTTTGATTTGCAGAGACTTGTAATACAAATATTCGGATGGCAGCCACTGAACAGATTGTGAGATGAGTGTCAGGTGATGTTTTTTCTTGACCTTTCAGTTAGTGTCTTTCATTCATGTCCAGTTACTGACAGCAGTTCTAGTAATCCCTTTCACGTGATTTTCAGTGACTTCTAGGATTTCCTTCTTATCTTAATTGCTTCTATTATTCTCAGAGACATGAGATTTTAATTTTGTATAGATTTCAGATACTGATATCTAAGTCCCACCTCACTTGCAGACATTCTTATCTTATACATGCCCCTCCCTGGAACTCCCATTTCCAAAACAGGAAGAAAAATATACCTGATGGTTTTGGAAAGGGTGAGGTCAGTTATAAATATCAACATAAAAATGTCAATTTGGCTGCAACAGATCAGATCCTGCATATTTAAGCACATTTGCTTAGATCTTTCATTCTTATGCTTTCATTTTTATTAACAGACATGCGTAAATAACTTATTTTTTTGATGTAACTCAGTTTCAGAGATTGCCTCTCCTTAAGACTACATAAATGTTAAGAAACATAAGTTCTCAGCAATTTTTTCATTATAATAAATACAATTAGAAAGTATGCTTACATTTTATTTCATTCCATTCTACCTGTTTTATCTCAAAAACCCCAATGACAGTTCTTTCTTTTCTTAATGTAGGCAATTTCCTTCTCGTTAAACTAAACTAAGACAGTTCCCTAGATTATGCTATATATCTCATGACACTGTAAAGGACATGAAAAAATAGACCAGAATTATCTTTAGTGCCAGAGACTGATGAAGAAACCAAATCTGATATACACAATAAGTGAAGCATTATGAACATTAAAGTGATCCTATATGTTTGCAAGACATTTTTGCAAGAATTTTTTACACAGAATTCTTCACATCCACAGAATGTTAATGCTGATTAAGGACAGTGTATAAGGTAGTAGATATATTTGTACCATTTTACAAAGTCAGTACAGACATTTATTCCAATATTTTTAAAATTCTTAATCGAATTGCTTTAGTTTCAAGTAGTGATATTAATTTCATAAAGTCCACAAAGAATAAGTTGCTGTACCTGATATTTTATCAGATCATATTTCACCGGTTACAGCTTGGATATTTTTACCAACAAATGGCTCTGTAAATCTAAATGGAGAAAAACAGAACAATGCATCTTTAAACAGATTTTGAGAGTGGATGGGATCAATAACTCTCTGGGAAGTATTTACCTTTTCCCACTGACTACAAAGTGAGCTGAGGAGATGAATTTAGACTAGACAGCAAACCTCAAAGCTGACCAAAGTCAAGCAAATCTCCTCTTCTGTTTCTTTAATTGCTAATTCATTTCACTGCTATGTATTGTAACTATGTTTGCCTCCAGTTGTCTTTGTAATATCTAGCTGAGAAAAGATCAGCAGAATTCTTTATTACACATGCGAAAAATTTTCACCCTAAATAATTTAACAAATAAAACAATGAAAAATGCTAATATGAGAATTTGGGAATGACTGGAGCAAGAGCGCTCTCTCTTGAGGGAAGTGCCACTGGCCTCAGACACTCGCATGACTCTCCCATTTTTGCTCTCCTTGGACTTGTAAACCTTAAATCCTTTCCTGTGTGGTAGATCTGCTTCAACAGAGCAGAGAATTGCCCTTAGTCAGGCATATAGAATAGTCTGGTAAGGAAGTATGCTCTCCTTCCTGGTAGGCAAGGAGTTGCACCAGCTCTGTGTCTGGTGCGCATTCTGCAGGGAGGAACAGTGTCAAACTGTTGCCAGTACTATCTCTTCCTTTGCTAACAGATCTCAACCATCTGTTTGGGGCTTTCCTGTCTGTTGGCAGACCTGTATCAGGTATCTGTGCAGACAAAGTCTTCTGGTCTTGTTTTTTAAGCACCTTGGCTACAGGCAGTTACAAATTCAGCATATGGGAGTACTGAGTGGCACTGCTAATATGCATAAATTCCATATGTAGTTACTGGATAGACAGTTCTCTGATGTAGACACAGTATCACAGTATCACAGTATGTTTGGGATTGGAAGGGACCTCAAAAGATCATCTAGTCCAATCCCCCTGCTGGAGCAGGAACGCCTAGGTGAGGTCGCACAGGAATGTGTCCAGGCGGGCTTTGAATGTCTCCAGGGAAGGAGACTCCACAACCTCCCTGGGTAGCCTGTTCCAGTGCTCTGTTACCCTCACTGAGAAGAAGTTCTTTCTCAAATTTAAGTGGAACCTCTTGTGTTCCAGCTTGATCCCATTGCCCCTTGTCCTATCATTGTTTGCCACTGAGAAGAGCCTGGCTCCTGACACTGTTCAACTCTTGCAGGGTATCTGTCCATTGGCAGCATGAACAGAGTCATGCTGCCAGATCATGGGTCTGTTATCTATCGCCTCAACACCTAAGCTTGCCATTGTGTCGAGGGTTAAGATTGCGGGGTGACAATCAAACCCTGGCAGATGTATTGTTAACCTCCTCTCCCCCCAACTTCCCCCTTTTGCCCCTCCCTCTCCCCCCTTCCCACTCAGGATAGGCGATCGGGAGGGAAAGAAGGACAGAGAGAAGAGAGTTGGAAAAGTTAAAGATGTTTTACTAATGCTACTAATAAGAATAGAGAAAATAATACAAAATATACAAAACCAATCTTGTAAGTCTCAGCAACTGCAGAGCCAGCACCCGAAGTCCTGGATTAGACTCTGTAGCCAACCGGAGCTGGATTCAGTCTCTCACTAGGCCTCAGTTCGCAGGGACGACCAGCAAGGTCCTCTCCTAATGTCAGCCATGAGGAAAAAGGGAAAAAGGGCAAAAGGGCCGAGATCCTCATGATCTCCCACTTTTATATGAAGTATTCACGTGAATGGAATGTTATACACCGTTGGTCAGTCTCTCGGTCATCAGTTTCTCGTTGCCCCTCTCGCGAGATGTCCATCCGTGCTTATCAATAAGTTTGCATTCCATTGCTAGGTTTATCAAAACATGTGTTGGGTTCTCCAGGAAAATGCAGCTAATATGAAGGCTTTAGCTGACAGGCAAAAATTCACTAAAAGAGAAACTTGTTTTTTAACAAAACCAGGACACATTGGTAGCAGGTGATCTGCTTAGACCCGTAAGTGACTAAGATGTCTCTGAAAATCTTATTCTTTGGATTTGACACTTCTAAGAGATTTTTCCATGTTTTCTTCATAGCCATAAGGAGATTCTGTCCTTGCTCCAAAATAATGTGTTTTGTTTACATTTAGAAATAAGTGCTGTTTCCATCATGGTCATCAGAAATAGTGGAAGGTCCTTAAAAGTGTTGTAACCCCATTAAGTATTTAGAAAGAACAATTATTCCTTGAGAGACATAGGGCATTTCTTTCACAGGGGAGTAAGAAATGTCAGTTGTAGGAGTGGAATAGCAATAGGCAGGGTGGTTCCTGTAATTTCCATCCTTTTCCCTTTGCTCATTTTGCATGATTTTTTTTTTTTTTTTTAATCCCTGAGCAGGTACACAGAACCTGGAAAAGTACATGAGAGGGACAAGGATGACAGTGTCACTAGGCAAAGAAATGTTCTGTGCACAATATCTTATGCTACACCTCACCAATAACGTTCTCAAACCTTCTCCTAACTTCATCCTGATTGAGAGATCCTCTCTTTTGACTGAGGTGCTCTCTCTTTCCTGGCATGGAATTTTATTTTAGAAGCTGTTAGGGTGAATTCAAAGATGCTGGAGTTTAGAACTAGGTAAGTCCCAAGAAGTGTCTACATACATAGCCATAGACCTTAAGAGAAAACCATAGTGTGCAAAGACATAGTGTGTCCCGTGTGGGTCCACAAAGAATTGCATAGATTTTGGAGACTACTGGAACTGAGAGCCAGACTATCATTTCACAGGTGTGCAAAATTTGTTTTATTTTAGAGACATTTTCTAGTCTACTACACGTACACCTCTCATGTTGGCCTTATTAGGAATCTCATCTGCTGGTGTTTGTCAAGAGCTTTTTCTGTTTTTAAGTAAAATACTTTTGAAGTTCTTAAAGGAACTACTGTTGAGCAATACCATAGGAACTCCTGAAAAACTGCCATCTGTGTTTGACATTTCTTGTCAATTTAATTTAAATTTTTAACAATTGTTAAGGATTCTAGTTCACAAATCTAACACACACACAGAGTCACACACATACCTGATAGTGATTCAAACCGATTAAAAGTTAAGAATTAACTTCTTTGTTAGAGTCCAAGTTTCTGTATTGTTTCTATCAGGTATCAGTAGTGTCTAAAGCAGAGAAGAAAAGACAACTTCTGATTTGCTTTGAATTCTGACATATAGGATAGAGAGCGGGAAAACAGATTTAATATTCTGACAAATGCAAGGCCTTTCATTTCACCTCTAAGAGGTTTAAAACTTTTTGTGAGAATATAGCATGGGACAGATGGTATCAGCAATTTTTAAGATAGTGATATTAAGGTGTCTGACATTAGTCAGTTAAATCTACTTTCTGCAAATGATCAAAGTTGTAGATATTATACACCAAAACCACCCCGGTTACTTCATAATGATAAATGAGTTATTTTAAGATACATTGGATTTCTCACAGTTTATTGAGCATCTGTTATGAAGTGTTAAGACAGTGTTCCCTGTACACAGTGAGATACATTGCCCTCTCTAGACATCTGAATCCTTAGTGCTTATGTGCTTGTCTTTATTGACATGGGGGGGTCATAGTCTTCATTCACTATTCACATGCTCAAATATTTGTCAGTAATCCTGTGTTATCTAGTTAGATTTTACCTAAACCACAAACTGATCATACCCAAACTTTAACCTATTGCTTTGGTATTATGAAATGCCAGGTTGTTTCAAAACATGAATACGCTCACAAGATTTTTTAAAAATTCCTTTCAGATCATTCTAGATGGAACCGCAGGCAATCTGTAGTCTGCTCATGATGCCTACCACAGGTTACAACAGCATGGCTGGGAACTCATCTTCCCAAAATATCTAAGTTGACTCATCAGGCCACTGGCCAGAAGAAATCAGGTGCATTTTGCTTTATGACTTTTAACCAAAGATGAATTTTAGGGACAGCTTAAATTTAATGCATTGACAAAGAACTTATGATGCAGTTTTGACGATTCTTGTTGGTCTGTATTGCACTGATGTGGGACTGACATAATGGCTTCCAACATTCAAGAAGTGTTACAAAGGCTTCAGATTTTAGAACTAAATATATTTAGATGCATTATTAAAGTAAGGAATTTTATAATGAATAAATGCTTATTCATCATATTGATGGATAAAAACACATAACCATGAACTAATAATATAAGTGAAAAGATATTTCTTATGTTTCATCTGTTATTTAAAAGATAGACTTGGAAAGAGTTAAATCGGACTTCATTGAAAACATTTATTTAGAACTGTGGTAATGTTCAGCATGCTGTTTGTAAATACATACAAGCAGAATTGGGAGTGGCAGGTTAGCATAACCAAGGTTTATAGAAACCAGCCTTCATAACAAAGCGGGGGGGGTGTTGTTGTTTGTTTTGAAAACATCTGGAGTGGTACATAAGTTACAGAATTTTGTTAAAGTGCAAAGAACCATGATCTGCCTTTACAGCCACAGCATCAGGAGAATTCACCATGAAGAACTGCAAGCCAGTTCTAGAGGGCATATGAGCTTCAATATCTAAAAGTGTATCAGCTTGCACTCATGAACACCTTTTCAGTTGCACAAAACAAGCACTTGCACTATTCATGGTCCAATTGACATACACAAATAAATGCATGCACATTATAATTGGATATCTGCATAAAAATTTATCTTAAATGTGGGAGATTATCTATGATTACTTCTGCCTAAACTGTAGCTATCTCTAAACAGCTAATTCCTTGAGAGAGATTAATGTTACACATCCTAATGTGTGCAATAATCCCAACAGTGCCCAAGACACTCTGTAAAAGTGATTCCACAAACTACTGCCTTCTACCTAACCATTCTCATGGGTACAGACACCATTTATGCTCTGTGTTTTCTGTTCATTCTGTCAAAAGATAAATAAAACAGTCTGTAATAATTCTGCTGCAAGTCTCTGCTGCCTGTGAGTTGTTGGTTACCAAGTATTATTTCTTTGTCATCCTCATAGCTGAAGAAATGTTCTGAAATATCTTAAGTCCCTTTAATTAAGGTAATTTTAACAATTTCTCAGTCTTGAAACTGCATCACACCCGAAGAGTCAAAATACAATTTAGTTTTCCCATCTGAACACATATATGAAGTTGGAAGAAAAGCAGCTTCTTCCTGAATTCTCAGCACCCTGCCAAGATTTAACATCCAGACGAAGCTAAACTAGCATCTGGATTATGCTGAGTCCTGAGTAGCCTGCCAAAATTAGCACTTGTCTGATGCTGATTTAACATCTGGATGACAGTAAGCTTAAGTGGGACTGGATTTTTGTCTTCAGGAAAAGGAGAGTGCTTCACAACAGAGCACCAGTATCAAATATTGGAGTACTGCAATTCTGTTTAACTCTTCAGTATGCTGATAACAAAAATGTTCTTCCCATAAACAGCTATACACTGTGTCCTTTTCTATCAGCATCATTCCTGACCACAATAATATGTGCCTCATGAACCTTCATATTTCATTGCTGCAACTGATACTCAGGAACAAAGCTCCATGCTATAAAAACTTCAGCAGTTGTAAACCACATCAGCCCTATGTATTTAGCAACAGGTCATGGTGATAACTCTGCCCTAGAGTTCAGCTGGCTTTGCACTAAATGCAGAGTTTGATTTCAAAGTCTGTCCTGATAATCAAAGCCTTCTCTGAAACATGACTTAAGCACTTCAGTGTCGTGATATCCCTCTAAATTCTACGGTAACTGTAAAATCCTTGGCAAATGAAGGAGAGCTCCAGAGCAGGCACAACAGAACTTTTGCAGACACAGGACTTAAACTTTGTCATTTGCTCCCACAGCATAAGAAGCAAGGCTTATGATCATTAAAAAATAAACCGACCTTTGATCTGCCTCTTCCCAAAATCATTACCTGTATGCAGAAGTATACACACAAAAACACACGACCATGCACACACGATCAAACATGAAGCAGCATTTTCTAAAAGCTGAGGAGGAAAAGAGATGTTTAATCACTTTGAAGAGTTTGGATACTGTGGTAATAGAGAACATATAAATGCATATATGTGCAGACTTATTTATAGTATGAACTTTTACTCTTGAGATCATAATACTTAATTTTATTTAGTCTCATTGCACTAAAATGGCATTGTTTCTCAAGACTGAAGGCATGCTAACATGTAATATAATAATTTGGTTTTAAAAATGTAAAATTTGTCATTTTATGACAGCCAGAGCAACAATTTCTATGCCTGAAAAATAAACAATTTTCTTACAGCTGTAATTTCCATCTAATTAGTTGTTTTATTTTGTGTCCCAGTTAGCGTTTCCTACAGACAATTCCTTCCATGCTGCAGAATTCAAGACTGCTTTCCTAAGAAAACAAGAATTAAACAGTTGTGTACTCAGTCCATCTATCTGTCAGTGTGTTCAGTTTTAGAAAAACTGTATGGGAGGTAGAAAGCTCAAAGACAATTTAAATGCTTAAGGAAAACTGGCAGTTGTTGAGTGACAGAACTGAGAGTAAAGTATCCTTTGAGGAAAACATTTCAGGATAAGCTTGATATTTTCTGTGAGGTTTGTGAGGTTGAGTGGTGCATTCCAAGGTGCAGCATTTTCGGGGCGGGGGGGGTGGGGCGTGCAGGGAGGAGAAAGGAAAACCATGGAAGGTCTGATAGCTGGGATTACTGTGGCCTGAAGAGGAGTCATGACCCAAATCCATATGAAACTAGACATCACTAATTTTGCTGTTTGTGGAGCAACCTGTTCTTCTTTTTTTTTTTTTTTCAGATGACTGTTATTTATTTATAACAATTCCCAGTGATTGATTTATATACATAAGGAAAGCAGAGCTGAAAGCTCTTATGTACTACTGCAGTAATAATTTTTAAAAGGAGGGAAAACAGTTCCTCATATAAGGATACACATGCATCTGCTGCTAAGATTATGAGTTTCTGGCAAAATCTACATGGATGGGTTAGCTTAAACGGCTTATTTTATGTCCTGGAGATGTTTGCATCTCTTCCTAAATCTTTCCACTCAGGTTTTCATGTGATCATCTTTAGTGACCTCTGAATTAGTTTTCATGAACTGTATGTAGAGCTTGGTAATGTCTCCATTGAATAAATGAATACGGGGGCAAAATTTAGCATGTTTGATATTGCTTTCAGTGCTACTGACAGCCTGTACAACACATACAGGGAGGGAAAGAGCATCCTCTTTTCCCTAGCTGGGTTTTAGAGGACTGACCAGTGAGGCATGCTGGCAAGAAAATCTAGAAAGAAGCATACACTGCCTGTTATACAGCAGCTGTCTGTCTAAAAAGTGGAGTTTGGATTTCTGAGTTGCCTTTCACAAACACTGAAGTTATTTGCTTCTGAAATGTAGAAGTCAGCTGTGTCAGTCTACTTCAGGGATGGTGTAGTTTGCATAAGCAAAGAGTGGGAAGAAAAGTAAATTTCTGTTAAATAAAACATTCTGATGGAAGTGTGGACAAGAAACCTTGCCTCTTCTCATTAGGTTTGTTTCAATAATTCGAATTCACAAGAATAACTGCATTTATTCTTCCTTCCTCTGAAGCATCATCCTCTATTTTTTATTTATGAAGCAAATTATATAACCCAACTATGTAATCATTGATGAGGGTACATACATTGCAATCAAAATGCAAGCACACATGGATAGAACCTGGGATCAGAAATTCAATTCGACTACAACTGATAATGTGTTCATCTGCCTGATTTGTAAGATTCTGACATGTCACACAAGTGATGTATTCTCTAAGCATTAGTCTGGAGTTTTCCTCTGCATAATCAGAATTAACAGCTGTCGTCAGCTGGGCTTAAAATCTGAGAACTCAGTTTTGTGAAACGTTACCATGATGGTCTGTTTACCTCCTCCTCCGAGAATGCAACCAGCACTGATAGCATTATCATTTTCAACACAAAGATAGCACTATCATTTTCAGGTATCAGTAGTACTTAGGAACATATAAAAAAAGTCTAGAGAATGTAAATGATTGGATTAGTTAATTATATATCTGGTTATTAATTAAATGATCACAAGAAGGCATTACTCACAGACTTCAACAAGGAGTAGAAATGAACAGTTGTCATAAGATTGTAACAGGAGTAGAAAAATGTTGTGAATTCTTTTGGATGAAAAAAAGGCTACATTTGGATGCCGACTTATGTAAAACTGTTGGTACAATTGTGCATTGACAGTTTTGTAGCTAGTATAATGACTTAGTAATAATTTAATGTTCACATAGGAATTTTTCCAGTTACATTATTTTGTAAAACAGAACATACTATTTTGTTATATAATCTTTTTCAAAAAGTCCACTATATAACTTGAAGAATGTAGAGCAAAGGATGCCTGGTTTTCTATGGATTTGTGTCTTGAAGTTTAAGTCATGTATTATCACTACTTGGTGTCTAAAATGGGCATTACTCTAAAGCATTTTCCATACTGCAGACAGTATTGAAATGTCTAGTTCCAAAAACAATTTTTAAGTACTTCACGCCCAAAACAAAGTTAGTTGTGGTCAGCCAAGGGTCTGAATTATAGTGTGAATTCATCCATGCTCCATACTCATATGCTGTAAGCATAGCAGGCCAAAATGCCTGTGCTTACTAATTTGATTCTGTATGAACAAATCTGTCTCTTAATGCACTGGATATATTGCTCTACAGTTACTGAAGATGGGGCATGAAGACATGTCATATGTCACAAACTGTGAATATATTTCAGAATAGGTGTCTTTTGACAGATACTTACGTCTTTTTCCTGTGTACTAAGTGTATGTTCACATCAAAAGCTGTAGTAAGGGAGAGATTAAGTCATGTCTGTAGGTCCATTTACAAAGTAACATGCAAAGAGTAAGTAACATTCCCCAAACTCTGTTTTATGTGTTGTGGAATTTTATGTGTTATGTAAGCCTTTTTCCACCTAGACAATGGTGTGTCAGATGATCTGTGTACGCTTCAGCTAGTCTGTCAGAGACTTGCTTGTGGGAACCCTGGGTGAATCACTTCACACTCTGTGCCTCAGCTCTGCCTCCAGAGCATTGCAATATCACCTACTATATATTTCATATTTTATGCTTATAATGCTTGCTATGGCCATTAATTCAGAGACCCTAATATAATAGCTGCATGACCTCAGAGTAAAATACTGATCCATATTCAATCTTGCCTTAGTGGTTGAAGCTGGTTTGTTTTTCAAAGAAAAATCGAAACGGTTCAATATAAGTAGGTAATACATGAAGCACAGAATCCTAGAGGTGCAGCTCAATGGTCAAGTTATAACATAGATACCACTCAAATCAGAGCTGTGAATTTTCAAAACCTCTTATATACTTTTGGTCTCCAGGATCTCATTTTAACTACTGCTTTGTACAATCCAAAAGTTAATAGTTACACAAAATGAGGCATCTCCAGGTTAGCAAAGGAATTAGTTATGTTTAATTACTCTCCTGGTAATCTCGTTTGTGGTAGCTTCCTTGAAGGCTAAGCTAATCAGCAGAGAGAAAATCCTCATACCCATCAGTAAAGAGTGGATGGAGCTTTTGTATTGTTACACAAGAGTAGGGAAGAGCTGAACAGCTTTAGCTGCTCTCCTGCCCTGTGACTGTCTTAGCAAAGAACTGTAGAAGTGTGCTGCATGGTCAGGTAAAAGCTGCTGCTTCAATCTCTCCCCAGCCAGAGGCCATGACATCCCCCAGGGAAAAAACACACACAAGGTGAGTAAAGTGTGCATAAATGAGGCATTTAGCGCAGAAGTACTGTCTCTGAAAGCCCATACCTGAAAAGGCAGTTAAAAACCCCACAGTATTTCTAGACATCTTGCTTACAATATCAAAAAATAATAATTTTTTTTTTTTTTTTTACATGGACTTGCAAAACAGACTCACATGCATTCACAGCACTGCTGCACAGGTCTTTTCCCAAACCTGCTGCTTTCAGCTTGCTACCTGTTCTGCACTTCCTTGTGCATTGTTACCGATGTAATAAAGACCAGAACAGTCATGAATACGAGACAGACTTCTCAAACTACATTTCTTATCAGATGCTCACAAAATGTGGTATTTAGTAATTTTAGAACAACCAACCTGTTGTGTCTTTTTAACTTTCGAAGTCCTTTTCCTCAGAGAAGTTTTAACAACGAAGCCAGCCAGCTTCCCAGCCAGGCGCCCCACATAATCACAGAATGTTAAGGATTGGAAGGGACCTCGAAAGATCATCTAGTCCGGTCCCCCTTCCGGAGCAGGAACACCTGGATGAGGTTACACAGGAATGTGTCCAGGCAGGTTTTGAATGCCTTCAGAGTAGGAGACTCCACAACCCACCTGGGCAGCCTGTTACAGTGCTCTGACACCCTCACTGTGAAGTTTCTTCTCATATTTAAGTGGAACCTCTTGTGTTCCAGTTTGAACCCATCACCCCTTGTCCTATCATTGGTCGTCACCGAGAAGAGCCTGGCTTCATCCCCATGACACTCACCCTTTACATATTTATAAACATTAATGAGGTCACCCGAGTCTCCTGTTGTCCAAGCTAAAGAGACCCAGCTCCCTCAGCCTTTCCTCATAAGGGAGATGCTCCACTCCCTTAATCATCTTTGTTGCCCTGTGTTGGACTCTCTCCAGCAGTTCCCTGTCCCTTCTTGAACGGAGAGGCCTCACCAAGGTCCCCCTCAGGATTTCCACTGTCTGCTTAGTACCGACTCCTGCCGCCACCAGCTCACACACGAACACAGCTGCCTTCACTCCCCGAAGTGTTAGCACAGCAGGGGCTGAGCGGGAGCGGGCCTGGCACCTGCGGGCCGTGCCCTTCGCGCCAGCCGGCGCCGCCAGCCGCGCACCTGCCTACGTGCCTCGCGCCCCACCCCGAGCGCCAGCACCGCAGAGGGGTGTCGGGAGAAAGGCGCCGCGCGCCAGGCGCATGCGCAGTTCGTACTCCCGATGCGCGGGACAGCGAGCACTCGCCACACGCTTCCCCCGCCTCCCTGTCCTCGAGTCAGCGCGGTTGGTCGAGCAGAGCGCATGCGCACGCGGCTCCGAGCCCGGCTCGGGAGCGCTCCGCGCCTCTCCTGCCCCGCCCCCGCAGAGGGCGGGTGTCTAACGTCGCTCTTCCCTATTGGTGGAGGCAGCGCCTGCGCGCGAGGAGGGGCGGGGCCCGCGGCGCGGTGGTGCCATGTGTGCCGATTGCTGCCCGGGCGCGGAGTCAGCCTCAGAGCTGGGGCAGCGACCGCCGGGCAGCGCTGCGCTCTCCCGCCCGCAGGCCCCCGCCCCGGGCGGGGAGCGAGGCCGGGCCATGTGCTCTGTGCGGGGCTTCCTCTACGGCTACTTCTGCCTCACCAGCCGGGCGGCCACCCGTCGTGCCCTGCTGCTCTGCCAGAGGGCGGTGGGGACCTCCTCCGCCGTGCCCGGGCTGCCGCTGCTCGGCGGTACCCGCCGGTGCCTCCTCGCCCTCCGCGGGCTGAGTCCCGCCGCCCGCTGGGCGGCGACAGGGCGTGGGGCGGCGGGGCCCAGGCCGTGCGCGCCGCGGCGGCGGGACAGCGGCGGGCTGGGGGCGGCGGGTGGCGGGTTCCGGCCGTCGCGGGTGGCGGTGGTGGTGAAGACGACGCGATACGAGTTCGAGCAGCAACGGTACCGCTACGCCGGGCTCTCCGAGGAGGATCTCAAGCAGCTGGTGAGCGGCGGGAGGGGGCGGCGGTCCCAGCCTCCCCGGGCGCAGCCGCCGGTGTGGCGGTAGGTCCGGGAGCAGAGGAACTTGAGGCGTTACCGGCGCGGTGCGTGCGCTATTCACTGAACCGGGGCGTCCGGAGTGGGCCTGGGGCTTCCCCTCGCCTTGGTGCACGGGGCGGTGCCGGGGACGCGGCCACTGCCGGGCGGCTGTGCCCGTCCCGCCGCCTCACCGGGCCCCAGAGCTCGACTCTGAGCTGGCGAGTGGTGCTGCCGCCGCGGTAGCCCGGGAGGGGCGTTCCTAGCAGCGCCGCTTACCCGTTCTCCCTTCATCTGTTGCAAATTACCGAGGGATTTGTGTAGTAAGCGCGTTTGGGTTTTATCCTCTGAGTGATTCCAGCAACCTTCAGTAAGTTGCAGGGTTTTTTTCTCTTGCAGAGTGTAATATAAAGTGTGTTTAGAGAAGTGCATGCTGAGAAAAGCACTACGTTGTGAAAATTCCCTCACAGACTTAGAAGGGACTCATTCCCATTTCTCCCACCCTTTTGCTCTGTCACCTTGCCTTACTTCATCCTCCAGGTATTTTTCTAAAAACTCCTCCAGCTAAGCAGTGAAATCTGTTATTCACATCCATCTTGCTCCAGTTTTTAGAAAAGTCCATTTATTTGGTCTTCAAGAAACACTCAGCACAAAAACAGGTGGCTGTTCCATCAGTGAAGGTATGCTAAGGAAAGGAGGTATTTCTAAGTGCTGATGTACACACCCAGTGACTAGTGTCTTCATATCCACCAAGCTTAGTGACCCCATCCTGTTCTCCACATCCCTGTGACTTGTCTCCTTCCCGTGCTCATCTGCTGCTGGTGGAAATAAAGCATGGTACCTTATGGAGATACTTTGGTTGCCAGGAGTCCAGGTCATGAGCCCATATTATTGTCTTTATCCTGAATAAGACCCATTAATTTGTGTCTGTCTGGTCTTTGGTCTCTTACAACTGGAAATATTTTAGACCTCTATTTGTTTGCACTGCTTGGGTTAAACTTGAAAGTGCATTTAACATACAGAGCAGGGACAAATGCTGTGATTGCGTAGCTTTGCTTTGCGAAGCACTAGGATAAAAAGTACAGTATCTAAAGCAAGATTGTTCTTAGATTTTCCAGCGTACTTTGGTTGGTCATCCATCTCTTGTGGAATTACTGTCGGAACATTTTTACTTTTGTAAAGCTCTAGTCAAATTTTATATGGCACCAAGTTTAACATGTGAACATCAACCCGTGTTCTTATTGTCAACTACATGTAGGTTCCTATTGCTGACATGCCGCTGTGCTTCCTTTCGTATGGTAGGTGTGTAAAAGCAATGTATTGCACAGCTAATCTGTAAGACTGTTTTTTTTGTCTTTTTTAAGGTTCTTTTGAGGAAACTTTTCTTGCTCTTAAGTGTAGAGAACCAGGTTGTCCATAGTGCACAGCTAAAACCAGGAAAAACAGAATGGCGTGTTTGGTCACCTTTCCCTAACCACATGTGTGCGGGCAGGAATGGGATAGTGAATCACTAAGCAAGCAGTGTTCTCAGCATTGCTGAGTCCTGAAGGTGCTTCTGGCTGAATGTAACAATAGTTGCAGTTCCTCTTCTCACAGGAATGCAAGTTTTGCATTTTCAGTAGCCTGTGTCTGTCTGAAGGTGCGTTTTCAAAAAAGTAAGTGAACGCACGGTGTCTGACTGCAAGAGTTGCAGAAAAACCTTAGAGTTTGTCCTTTAGGAGGAACTCACAGGTATAAGATCATTTTCCATATATAGGAGAATTGTAGAGTTCTCTAGAATGTTTATTCTAGGACTGGTGGTTTTTAAAATCTAGCTTTCCTGTGGAAATACCTCTGTGTGAAGGCTTGCAGCAATAAAACTCATGGTGTTGCCAGGTAGCCTGACTTGCCTGTGTGTGTAGCAGTATCAAGTTAGGCTCTTGCCATGTCAGTGGGAGTACAAAGATTTGCTCAAGTACACACTGAAAAGCTCTTCCAGAATGTTATCTTTTGAAATGTGAAATAAGAGAGTGAAGGAATTTTCCTTACTGTCCATTTCTGAAATTTTTTAGCTGACCTGTAAAAGTTTCTCTGTTTACATTTTTACATTCTATTGTGACTCTGGTCTCTTCCCCACCCTACCTCAAACTGTCTGAGCTAATGGCAGCCTCAGTAAGTATGTTGGGTGAAGGTTCAGGAAACTCTTAACCTCTCTGCTGTGGGCAGAGATCACTTCTTAGCAGAGCGATTGCTGCAAAGTATGCGTGGCCCTCTGTGCCGTACGTTGCAGGCAGCTTGGGAATGCAATGCCTTTTGCTTCCTGAGGTTAGGTGTGCTCTGTGTGTGCTCTGTGCTCCCTATGCCCCTGCTTCTCCTGGGGAAGCTTCAGATGCTGCTCCCAAGGCTGCTGATCCCTGAGAAATGGGGCCAGAAGCTGCCCTTGGACCTGCAGCAAGTCCCTGCTGCTGCCGCCGCCCAGGGTGATGCTGGGTTTATCCTACAGGTTGTGAATTGCAGCTGTTGTGCATGGGGGCTCGGTGGCTGAACGGCTGCACAGAGGGCAGGGTGGCTGTCCAGGCTTCCAGGACAGTGTGCTGTCGGGGCAGTGCCGAAGAGTGAAAGCAAGAGCGCATGGGAGAGGTTTGGGTTGCCTGATGCTGTAAGCTAACCCAGAGGATGGGTTGGTGTGTGGGTGTGTCACATTGCAGGTGCTCAAGCTTGGGTGGCCCTGGAGCTGGCCAGTGTTGTGACAGCATGGAGCCGTGAGGGGGCCCATACCATGGATTTGCAGGTGTCCAGATACTGGCGATTTGAAATACAGAAATTCAGTTTCAAGGCAATGTTAGAGGCTTATATTTGAGAAGCTTTACCTAGGCTCGTTTGCCTACCAATTGCAGTTAGAAGAGATATTTGCAAGTTCCTAGAAGATGACTGATGTCTCTATTTGGAAGCTTCAAATTTTAGTGTAACACAAACAATGACCGTCATGGGCTTAAGCAGTTGTGCTTGGTGACAGAAATGGGAGAGCAAACCTGAACTTAGCTGTTGCAGTCAGTGTGTTTGTGTCATATGATAGAAAATGGTGAAAGTCACTCAGTGCAGAAGTGACACTGCATGTGTGCCTTTGGGCACCCATCCTCGTTAAATGAGATTTGTTCCATATTTAAGAAGGCTGAAGATGAATCATTGGTGTGCACCAATCGATATTGAAATACGATACAGATCATAGCATGTATCATATATATGATATATTCTATAAATCACAGCATACTTAAAGAATCAGAGTATCTTGAGTATCAAAGCTGGCTGGCTGGTGCTTCTAATGGCAACAGTGGCCCTGAACAGCTGTGGCCTTGCCTTTGGACACACCAAGTGAGTTGTACTGTACAAATGCTACTAAATGTTGCAGTCAAAGCTGCAGGGTCACAATTCCCGAATTCTTTTATCTGTGCAAACAGAGATGGGGGTGGTGAGGAAGCAGCGCGGGCAGCAGAAGAGCAGAGCAGTTGGGGAAGAGATGGAGAGCAAGGGTGAACACTCTTCAAATGAAGAGTGGTAGATCTGTGAATGATTAAATCTTGCATTACATCTCTACGCACATGTTATACATGCTTGCTCCAGGTGGTTGTTTTTATGTATCTTATGGAGAGATGCTTACACACAGGTCTTATAAATCTCTTTATAGCTGTACCTAATCACATCTGACTATCGTAATTAGTATTCTAATTCTGAACTATTTTGAAAATTGTAATTGAGTGCTCTGAATGCTGTTGTCCAGGGGAGGATTTTAGAGTCTTTAGTTCAGAAGGGAGATTAAAGACCTATAAAAATGAGAGATTTCTCTTCTAATACCAGGAAAGAAAAATGCCCCCAAATGACCCAGCACTTTAAGTGTTGCATCACTAAATTCTGTGCATCAAATCACACAAGAAATAGTTTTGTTTTCCTTCATGAGATATAACGAGACTGCGGAATTTCTAACACAGTTACCCTCTTAAAGTTAAATAAAAATACTAGTCATTTTCTTAAGTCCCTACAAACAGTTTGCTTACCACAAATGACAGCAATTTGAATTTCCTCTGACCTGGTTATTGGGATTGGCATCTAAATACAGCTGGTTATGAAAACAAATGATCTAGTCAACTAGTAATGAAGGCTGCTGTATGTCCTGACTCTTCATTTAACTCTCAGCAAATCCATGCAGCGCAAACATTGCTGTTGTCCTTATGTAAGCTAAGAGAGCTGAATATGCCGGTAGCATTAATAGATAAAGCTAATTTCCTGAGCCCTGTTCTTCTTTGATAGCGCAATTGAGATACAGCTGACAACTTCTCAGTGCTGGAAGGTGTCTAGGGAAGATCAATGATTTAGCTGTCCAAACACGCTTCATACATAGTTTTAATTAACTTTGAATGTCTTGTCAGCTGAAAAGTTGTTTGTTTTGGTCTTGAACAGAGAAAAATTATTCGGTGTGGACCACAGCTGATACTCTGTTGTGGCTGGTTAATGTGTCTTTATTTGGAGTGGGGAGGGAGAGGAAGGCGTTGGACTTTGGGACAAATTTTGGCTCTTTTGGACCACTGCAACAAGCTGGCAGGGATGGTCATCTCAGGAGTGTGAAGTTTGTATAGCCTTCTTGAAAACTGGTATCTGCATAGAGAAGAGGTAACCTGTCAGCAGGATGTTGCCTCCTCTGAAAGAGGCAGAACATGGACTTCAGTGTCCTGAGCAGAGCTGGTCCAGCAGGAGGAGAGCTTCAGCTCCTGCCATCTGGTGCACCAAAACAAATCGCACAGAACTGTGGAGGGTGGGGAAGGGGGGGGTGAATGAGGATGTGGAACAGCTTTCCCCTGCCTTCCCCCCAATTCCTAATTTAAGTGTTTTTAGCACCAGCTGTTACTGATGTGCACGTTAAAGTTGTCATGTTTGTTAGGAAATTCTCTATTGGGATAAATGTACTATTTTACCTGTAACTTGATAGGTGATTGATATTTTTAATTACAAAAAAAATTTCTTAACCACCTTTTACATGAAAGGGTGAAAGATACATTTTTAGTATTGCTTTTGAATTACCTTTCCTAAGTACTAGTTTTTCACATTTGTGAGTTTCACAGTACCACCTCAAGGTGGGGTTTTGAAAACTAACCAGGTATTTCATTCTTAGTTTCCTGTTTTAGAGAACTGCGCTTCAACCCAGGTGTGTGTGATCCACTAGAACTCTAATTACAAAATGTTACCCAAATATTTTCAAAACACCAGGATTTTTACAGATACAGGGAAGGTAGCAGAAGGAAAAGGTATTATGCAAACTTCAAAGTTCAGCAGAATTCTAATTTTAAAATTAAATTGGATAATTCAGCAGAGTCTTTTCTTCAAAAATTGTGTTTTGTTCTCTTAAAAAAATCACAGTTGAGCTATTCTAAAAAGCAGTATGTACTAGGGTATTTACTCCATGTTCTCTTGTGGATCCAAATGTACAGTGGTACATTGGAAGGTAATATCTTTAAATAGAAACTTACCTAAAGAGTGAAGTGATACTGTGAAGCTTTTCATCCTTCTGATGAATTCAGACTACGCATCTCTGCTTATGTTTTAATGTGAATTATTTCAGTAGATGTTCTAGGGAGCACATAAAAGTGCTAAAAAACTGTTAGGACTGTTGTTAGCTGTACCTCACTCTGAAAAGGCCTCATCTCAATCTACTGAATTTGAAGGATTCAGGACAGAGGTTATAGTGCACAAAGGTTATATAAAGATAAAGACACTTCTTTAAGAAATAAAATTTTTGAGCTAATCCACTGAAAACTTGGATGTAAATGTTTTTCAAGGTATACAATCTCTATGTACAATTGTTCATCTTTACATTTGAAATTTGGTATACTTGAGTCAATGTTAAGTAACTTCAGTTCCATCTGTTTTTTTTAAAAATTCCTCCTACATTGTCATTCTGTCATAAGAGGAGTCTGGGAAATGATGGAAACAAATGGGATGTACTAATGCATTTTTCCACAAGATTTGTTTTTTCCAGCAAGCCATTCTAGTACACTCAGTCATTTATAGCAAATAGATGCAGAAGTATGGTGTTCCAGTGTACCTGTATTAAAAGTCGTAGACTATCTCACCAAGCACCTCATAGTATATACAACTGAAAAAGGCCACTTTTTGGAAGTGATGTTAATAATTGTTTTTAAGTAGTTATCTAGTTGCAATTTATGATATGTCGGTATCCTGCTGAATTAGTGAGAACTGAGTGATTGAATTGCCTGGATTGCACTGAATTTCCAGAAACCTACCAGTGCAATAAAGTAGTTACTGCTCTGTTTGTAGTTAACACAACAATTTGCTCTGCATTAGCCATTGAATTAAAACCACTCTGTGCATTCCTCAGTTGTGGTTAAAAAGACAATAATACTTTAATGTGGTAGATGAAGAATTAGAAAACAGTTTGTGGCATTTTTACTTCTGTTCATGTACAGATCAAACTCTTGCCCCAGAGCAGCATTTCTGTAAAGCTTCAGGAACATAGTGTTGCCAGTTTCACATTCCAGGTGAAGAAATTATTTAAGTCAGCTGCTACAGAAGTGATGTCATACAAAATGCTACAATATACAGACCCCTTGATATTCATTACTCCCTAGCAGATCTAGAGGCAGCATTTGAAAGGCTGCCATGGCTGTGTGTTGAAAGCTGGGGGTCTAAGTTGCTGAAGAAAACAGTGAGGAAAGTATAAGCAAAAAAATTTCCTAGCTAAAGCAGCACACTGGGCTTCTACAGCATGAGTGGTGACACAGAAAACTGGTAGAAAACAAGCAAAAGGGCAGGAGCAATATTGGAAACAACTCTGAGCAATCAACAGCTGGTTAGTACATGAGGTAACAGCAGACAGGCAAGAGTGTTGGTCAGATAGGACCAGCCTGCTGCCTTGCCTTTGTGGTAGCTGTTGACCTACTGCATAGGTTGACCTACCACAGTTTTTTATAAACAAGCCATTAATGGCCTGTATAATGTCTAATAACCCAGGCCTATTTTTAGCAAAAAAGTTGAGCCGGAGGCTTATCAAATAAAGCATGAATTCAATGAGAATGGAATTTTTCAATGAAAACTAAAATTCAACTAGTGTTTTTTTTCCAAATAAGGTGACCCTACCATGTCTCTTTTTTCTCTAGCAAAACCATGCAATATCAGGCTTGATGTGAAAGCAAGTAGGAGAGCACACTTCCCTTTGAAGAAGTTTGAGAAGGTTAATTCAAGAAACTTCTGTGAAGGCAGAGTCACAGAATTGTAGAATGGTTTGGGTTGGAAGAGACCTTAAAGATCATACAGTTCCAACACCTGTGCCTTGGCAGGGTGACTTTCCACTAGACCACATTGCTCAAGCCCCATGCAGCCTCACCTTGAACACTCAGCCTGTCCTCACAGCAGAGCTGTTCCAGCCCTCTGATCATTTCTGTGGCTCCTCAGCCCCCCTCCAACGGGTCCATGTCTTTCCTGTGCTGAGGGCTCCAGAGCTGGACACAGGACTCCAGGTGGGGTCTGAGCAGAGCAGAAGGACAGAATCACCTCCTTTGACCTGCTGGACATGCTGCTTTTGATGTGGCTCAAGATACTATTGGCCTTCTGGGCTGCAAGTGCACATTGCTGTCTCATGTCCAGTCTTTCATTCACCAGTACCCCCAAGTCCTTGTTGGCAGGACTGCTCTCAATCCCTTCATCCCCCAGCTTGTATTGATATTGGTGGTTGCCCTGATCCAGATGCAGGACCTTGCACTTGGCCTTATTTAACATCATGAGGTTTACATGGGCCCACTTCTCAAGCTTGTCCAGGTCCCTCTGGAGGGCATCCTGTCCCTCAGGAGTGTGAACTGCACCACTCAGCTTGGTGTCATCTGCAAACTTGCTGTCGTAAGTATAAATACAGCAGTTGAAGCCCCTAAGTGATAATTGTCATGATAATTCTCCTCTAGTTAGAAGAAATTACAGGTGGCATGTGTTCCTATACTTAAAGTGAAAGTTGGTGTCGTATCCAAACCTGGACATGTGTTGTATCCAGCCACTAAATTCAACTACCCAGTCAGTTTCAGCTGATGCTGGCAAACCCACTGAATGTTCAGGATTGCTGTGGTGATACCTCAAGGAAATCCTCTTCTGTGGAGCACTTGAAATGTGTCTCTGAAGTGCAGATTTCCACTTGGCAGGTTCTGCCGTGGCTAACTGCTCAGTTTATTTTTATCTCTTTTGTTTTCTGCATTTTAAGATTCAGAAGCTAAGTCATGTTTTAATCCTATTTGTTTGTATGTGGATTACATTACAAATAGGAAAGCTTAAGAAGTGATTTGAGCTCTTAGAAATCAGAAAGTTCAGTGTTTGTCTGACCTGTGAAGAAAACTGGATTTTTTTTAACGTGACAGATGAAGATTTAACTTACCTAGTAGTTAACACTAGAACATAAGAAATTTACTTGCATGCAACTATAGATGCCAGTCTTTGATTTGGGCACTTAAGCAAATAATGAGTCAGTGTCTCTTATTTGTCAGGGAAGCTGAGGAGTGTATTATTTGAGGCTTGTGCTATATTCAAAGCTTTTCTAGTGTAAGTTCAAAACTTAATGCTTTTGGAAATTTTTCTTTTTCTATTTTCCTGTCAAAATAAATGCTTGTTTCTTTTAAAATTGAGAGAACTAACTTTGTCTATACCTGGGAAGAGGGGCAATTTCTCTTTAATAGTGCTGTACTCTGCCTTCTAGGTTAGATATTTTTGTCAACGTCATAGTATTTTCATCTTCATGTTAAACTCCTGTGTTTAGCTGTTACTGTCTAAGTCCATTTGTTTGGTGATTCTTTCAGTAAAAATTAGCCAGATTTGGAAGCTGTAATCTGTTGTTTCCCTGCTGGGGTGTGTGTGTGGGCAAGTTAATTGTGGAAAATTAAGAGAGCAATAATTTCTAGATCTGTCTGGTTTGTTGTTTGTTGGGTTTTTGTGGGTTTTGTTTTTCTAATCAGATATATAGCTTAACCCCTGAATGAGCAGCAGTCATAAAACAACTGATTGGTACACTGAGGCATTAATTCCACCTGATGCAGTGGCAGTTTAAGGCAAGATGAAGGTTAGTGCTGTCAATCCAGGACTAGCATAATAAAAATAACATGAATATACGTTTCGTATATGTATATTCCTATATAACCACAATAGATTGGGAAGGTTCCTGTTAATCTTGGTGTGCTAGGATGAGAGGTAGAAAGTGGTTGATTCACATTTGCATTCTGGACAACATTCACATTACTCTTTTGAGAGAGCACGCTGTTCTATCCTAACGCCTAGGTTAGCAATGCCAGTGAGACTTGGCTGTAGCTTTTCTTTTCCCCATTCGCTAACTCAAGGATCATAATCCAAATATGTGGACAACAGTGGGTATTTGGGTGTTATTTGGCTTCCTGTTATTTTTTTTCCATCTTTGTGGCTACAAACCATGTCGTCTTTGTACAACATGGCTCCTGGAGGGCCAGCGTTACCGAAGGACAGCAGACCCAGCGTCCAAACCCAGTGGGGTGAGGCTTGCCAGAAGTGAGAGATAAGGCTCTAGGAGGAAGGAGCTCTGTGAAAAATTATCCTTTTATCAAAAAAGGGTCTGGCCAGAAGATACCAGAACTTTTTTTAGACATTCAGTCTAGACCTTTTGTCCTTCAGTCTCCTAAGGAAAAACAGCTGCATTATAGGGCACGTTCTGCTCACCTGAGTGTGTTTTCCAGTGCAAGCTCTTCTGGAAGCCTGCTTTGCATCACATCTCTGTTGTGAGGTTTAATAATACTGAAACTGTGCCTGAATATATTTTTGGCTAATTTGTCCCTGTTTTCATATGCTAATGTACTTATAGCTACAATAGTTCTCATGTAAATATTAATACATTTTATTTTACATTCTTGTGTGCTGTTGAGGTCAGATTTTAATAGGCCTACATTTGCTCTAGTTTCTTACCACTGTTCATGAATGCTTCTGCTTTTCAGAACTTCCACTAATGCCACCCGTAGCTGACTACTCTTGTGCTCTTAATGTGACATTTCCTGCACATTTTACCGTTACGTTTTTCATGTACCAGGAGCCTCAGCAAGTGGGACTTGGCAAACAGCATGTTTCCTGTGTGTTTGCAGACCTAGAGCTGATAACTTCTCTTCATCAGTACTTTTCCTTTGCTCTTACTGATCTTTGCAGATAACCACTGGAGGGAATTACTCAACCTGCAGTGCAGGGCTCCAGACCTGTGTGTGGCCCCTCACGTAGGCTTTTACAGCTTCCACACCAAGAAATGCCGAGTATTCTGCACTTTGAAGGTCCTGAGCTCTGTAGGAATAGTGTTCTTATTTTCTCGCCCATGTCTAGGAAGTCATTCTGCAGTTTCTGGAAGAATATCACAAAGTTGAAATGTTGGGATTTTGTAGTATACTCCTTTTGCTGACCTGACAGGCTTCTTCCCATTCTTTGTTATTTTTTAAGTTTTCTATGTTACTTAAGGTAAGCTTTGCAGGAGTGTATAGTACTACACCATGACAGTTAAGGATTTTTTTCCATTTTATGAGGTTTTCTTCAGCTTCGTGGGCCAAATATATCCTCTTATTCCATGGAAGGAAGTGACTTTTTATAAAAAGGCTAGTGGTGAAATTAAGTAGAAGGATTACTTTGGCTGAGAACTTTTTGCTGTAAAATGTCAAAGCTCTGTTGTTTCACTTCATTTAAGTCTTAGTGAGGATTTTAAAAAAACAAAACCCAAAGAAACTACCTTATACAAAACTGCTTACATAGGTGTTACCTGACGTTTGGTATAACTCTGTTTCTCTTCAGGTAGACTTGGTGCTCAGATCCATGCAGCTTCAAATCCCAAATAAACTCAATGTGTGTCTGTCATAATAGCTGTTTCTTCACATTTTAGCCAAGAATGGCAATACTTGGTATAAAGACACCTGCTCTGTAAGACTTTTGGACTTGCTCTTGAATGCTGAAAGTGGATGCTGGCCTGTCAGACACTTTCCTTTTGGAAGGATGACCATGACAATTGTAAATCAGAGCTTCCTCTAAAGAAGGAAGTATTTGCATGTTGTCTTCATGCAGAAGCTAAAACCAATGGGCCTTTTTGAGGAGTGGGTTGGTAAGATCCAAGCCGGCTCTCCTGCAGTGTGAGTTTTTTGTACATCCCAAGTTCCTCCCAGGCTCTTTGGAGAGGTAATCATGTACACAGCAGCTCAACCATCTGATCTTTGCCTTCAGCTCTTCTAGACCAAAAAGGAGGTGGTAGTCTGTAGTTTGTCTTGTTCTTTATCCTTGGTGCAGAGCTCTTTTAAGGAATATTTGTTGTAGTTCCAGTGTGGCATTCAGGTCCTGGCTATGAGGCAGGACCACATGCAGTAGGCACACAGTGAAACAGAGGAGGGTCTATCTGAACATTGGGAGACACTTATTCACCGTGAGGGTAGCTGAGCACAAGAACAGGTTGCCCCCAGACGTGGTGAAGGCTCTGTCTGTGAAGGTTTGAAGCCTAAAGACAGGGTCCCAGGCAAGTGGTTCCAGGTGGCCCTGCTTGAGCAGGGGGCTTGGACCAAATGATTCTTAGAGGTACCTTCCCACCTCAGCCACTTTGTGAGTCTGTGGCCTCTGGCAACAAGGGCCATAGGCACTTCTCTGCTTCTTTGGAGCAGTTACATGAAAAGCAGCTGATGATCAGCATTCCTGTTCGATATACTTGACTGTGGTTAGGCTCCGACAGGCTCTCACTTTGTGGCTGCTTAGATGAATGGACTGGTGAGTTATTTATCTCTGAACTAGAGGGATGAGGCTAGAGATGAGCAGCATGTTTTAATCTCTGGAGCCTTTTGCAAATTAGGACGATTCATTAACTCTGTAGATGTATCTTCACCATTTAAACTGAAGGCCCTGTTTTGTTGCTTAGTGATACCTGCTTGCCTGTTATAGAGGTAAGTTCAAAGAGAAGACCTCTACCCATATGATACCTGCTCTGTGGTGCTGCTCTTAGCAAGAGTAGAAGTATCCCTGGAAATTCTTCAGCCAGTCATGAGGATACAGGCTGTCTGCTTTGTGAAGATGTTGTTGAAATAATTTAACACACCTAAGGGAAATGTTAAGTTACAGAATAGACACTGTTCCACACCAATGACACTACCCGTACCTGTCCTTGCTAGTAGTGCCAGTGAAACGTTATCTGTAGGCTCGGCACTGTTGTTGGTGGCTCAAAGGCCTGAAAATGATCATACAGAGATTCATTACACTCTTTTTGTTCTGAAATTAAAGTTCTTTGACCACGTTGAAAGATAGCATGCTGACAAATTAGCCAAATAAATGAGGTACATAAAATGGCAGGATGGAGTTTTTGGTACCTGTTGTGTGTGGAAATAGCAGCTTGAAAAATGTATCCTGTGGCAGCAATCTGCTTTTCAGGTGCTCGTCTTTCATTCATGGCAGATATTTCTAGAGAAGGCATGAATGGGAACCCTGATTTTAGCAGTACAGTTGATTTTTTTGAGGTTGTTTGCTGTGGATTTCTTGTTCTTTCTGGTAGTAAAACAAGGTCAATTTGTGCTTCAAACATATAATTGAAAATCCTTCTTCTAGCAAATTAGGCCTATGGTGCTCAGAAGCAGATGTTGCCTGTGGGAGGCAAATACCTTCTTTTCTCCTTTCCACTTATATTTTTCTGCCCCAGATGGATTGTGAGAGGCTGACAGCAGACCCAGCAATGGGCAGAGCTGTAACTGGCCATAGCCCTGCGTACTGTTTCCCTCCCCACAGCAGGGCAGGAGCACCATTCAGGTTCCCTGTGCAACACCATGGGCGCTATAGGAGCAAGATGTGTGCAAGCGTGGTAGTGGGGAGTAGAAACAAGGAGTGTGGGTCTGTGAGGCAAATGATGGGACGTAACACCCTGTACCACAGTAAATCAGTATCAACAGGTTTTCTCTGGTTATTTTCTGATCACTCACGTGCTTATCTGTGTGTGGGACCAATCACAGCTGGAAGCCACTTCCATTTCTGCCTGTAGTGATACTGGTGGCATCCCCGCAAAGTCCAGCAGCCACTCTGCTGGAGGCAGTTTCCTGATCCCAGCTGTAAGATCACCTAAAGATTTTGTTCCTGCAGGTCAGTTGCTGATTGTAAACACTGTTAATAGGACTGTGATGCAGTTCCAGAGCAACCAGTTCCATTATTTTCTCGAGTTCCTTCAGCACTGAATCTTTCTTTTTGCTTAGCTCATGGTTGGATTACTTGACATCAACAGTTTTGGGTGAAGAAAGATTGCATTTGTTGGGCGTTGGATCGCAGTTAACTGTAATTGTCAAATCTTGCCAGTCCTCTCCCCTTTGCTGTGAAGTGCTGTGGTGTGGGAGTCTCTGTGGAAATGGAATTAGATGTGGCTCTCTGGCACCATTTTCTCTTGGAAAGGGTGTGCAACAGTGAGTAAAGGCACTTGAATAAGTTGTTGGAAGTGCTTGTTCAAGGTTTCTGGCACAGATTAATTTCTCTACACAAATGCTAGGAGAAGTTCTGGTTTTAACTACCCAGGGCAAAGGAAGCAATGACAGTATAATTGTAGAATAACTCAGGCTAGAAGGAGCCTCAGGAGTTCATCTAGTCTAGCCTGCTGCTGAAAGCAGGATCACTATAATTATGAGAATGTATTTATAAACTCATTTTGCTTAACATCCCTTTCACCCTCTTCTACTTGCTTAATCTCCATGCAAACCTGTATCGGGCAGAACCAACCCCATATGAGCACACGCTAAGTGAGGTGAGGAATGAGTGCATACAGATGGTGACTGAATTACTTGCACAGAAACCAGTTTCAAAAAAATCCAGTCTTCAGCCAGCAGTCTGATCTGCCCGCTCATAAGAGTCAGTCTACCTATATGAACTGCAAAACATTCATATGGTCTAAAAGGTGTGTCAAGATTTGATTTAAATTCTCTGACTTCCAAGAAGAATGATGCTAAAATACAACTGCTAAATACTGTTTATGTTGTTATTGCTATGAATTTGTTTGAAAAATCTGGTCTGTAGTCCAGAGGACAGTGTCAAAGGTAGTAGGTAGAATGTCCTTATGCTTTTTTTGACACAGGGGACATGTCGCCTTTGTCACCACTTGGCAGTCTGCCATTTTAGCTCAAATACAATATGAAGGTTAATTCTCTAGGTATTTCAAAGATACATGTTTTCTTAATTATCGTTCCTGTTACATTTTCTGTTGTCCTCTATAGCACAGTGTTTTTAACTCTTCAGGTAATTAGCTGTTTGTCTGGGTTCTTTTAGCACGTGATAGGAGTGTAGTTACTATAACTATTTTATGTAGATTTACCTAGAGTTAAATTACTTAACAGATTCAGGGAATGCAGAGTCTCTGAGGTGGCACAGAAGTCAGTGTAGCATACTTGTTTGCATATTTGTTTAGAGCCCTTGAAAGGTCTGTGATTTCTTGGCTGCTGTGGCCATGTAACTCATTTAATGAACCAGTCAATGTGAGCTGACTGGTATCTATAGAGGTGTAACTAATGGAATTCTTATAAAAGCATGTGTCTCTATTGAGATGAGATACATGGCTTTTTTATAGCTTCCATGTGTATTACTTGAGCATTTGCTGTAGTGATTAACTTCAACAAAATGAATTTATGTCTTGCAGCTTGCCTTGAAGGGATCTAACTATGCTGGTCTGCTGGAGCGGCATCGCATTCATACAAAAAACGTGGAGCACGTTGTAGAGAGTTTACGGTAAGAGTGTATGTGTGTTGAAATTTTCAGACAAAGTGCAAATATCCCTTTGATTGTGTAAAACAACAGAAGGAAGCTTTGTGTTACAAACTCTAATAAAATACTGAAAACAGGGTGATGCAGATTAACAGTCATCCCTGAAATAATCGTAATGTGGACTAGCTCAGTTCAGTTAAGTAACACACCGTGTTATACTTTGAAAACACAAGAAAATGATGTAAAGGCTTCGTGTGACTGTCAAATGCTTATAAGCCAAATAGCACTGCAAATAGTGTCACTAATTATGTGTCAGTTTTTCAGAAGGATGTGACGGGAAACTATAGGATACACTCAGGCTTTTTCTGCACTTTGTAGGAACGAGGGGATAGAAGTTCGTCTTGTAAAACGTGGTGAATATAATGAAGAGACAGTTCGGTGGGCAGATGCTATTATATCAGCAGGAGGTATGACTTTATGGAAGGGAAGTATTTGTTTCAGTATGTTTTCATACGTATTTAAAAAAAAAAATTGCAGTGCATGAAGCATCTGCACATGTTGAATGTATGCACATTTTGAAAACAAAATGGTCATCTAATTGTCAGAAAATATGACACAATGCAATGGTTGTGACCATCCTCTCTACCACTAGTATCTAAAAGTGTAGCACTGAGAAGTGAATCCCAGTGCATGGCCACTTTGGAAATGTTCAGTATTGTTTTGTGTAAAATAGTAGACTGTGGAATTTACTATAGTTTTCAAATAAAGAGGATAAAATGTTTTCTGTCATATGATTATACATAGCCGTAAACAATACTCTTTAGCTTTTTGTATGTGAGATGGAGACTAATTACTACCTTTTCCTGCCCTTGCTCAAACTGTCTGTCTTGCTTCCGCACTTAATTCCAGTGACTGTAGTATCAAGTTGGATGGTACAGGTAAATGTATGTGTCTTCTGAGCAGCCTCAGAAGCAACTACAGTTAACCTGTTTGTTTCTTTTTAACATTGAATTACAGCAGTTTGTTCAGTTATTTTTGTGATTTGCTGCAAATACTGCATAGTGTTGCTGGGCTCTGACATAATGTTCAGTCATATATGGCAGTTCGAGTTGACCGGGCTCTGCCTTCTTGAAGCATCCTGATATACTCCTGTAGATTTCAAAGAACTCCTCCAAGCTGGAGATTAAAGTGCCAGTTTGGATGTGGCAACATCTGTCATGGTTATGAGGCAAGCAGCTGGGAGATGATTACATCATCAGAGGTTTTCAGAGGTTGTGTCTTGGTGCAAAGACTGATTCAGGTTATAGCTGTCCTTCTGTTTAACAGACAGGACATAATATCAATAGCCGAAGAAGCCAATAACACTGAAAGATTTCTGTTTCAACAGCTTTACCTAAGACTTCTTTTCCAAGTGTGCTTATTTGGGGCCAAACAAGACCTTTAAATTGTGCCTTCTAGAATGAAAATGGAAATTGAACAAAAGTAGTTGTGTTCTTGTGATTCGCAGTAAAATTTGGTATTGTTTCTTGTGTCGTGTGGCTTTGATTAGTGATACTTTAGAAATTTACTTTCTTAAAGAATTTCTCTTACCAGCTGATAAACGTAGAGAAATTTCCATAAATCTCTTTGCAAACTCGCTTCTGCCAAATTCAGTTGCCCGGGCCTGTGTAGCTGTTAGAGAAGTAGTACTTTTTCCAGTCACATTTCTTATCTTGAATTCAGTTGTCACTACACCACTTTGAAAGGGGTTAGTAGTTTTGTGGTCCCATTTTATTTCTGTGCAGCTTATGTGATCGATTGTTGATACAAAAACATGTAGTGATAATGCTACAGGAGATGTGAAACTATTTTCTTTTGGGATATCAAAACATGAAGTGAAACTAACTTTGATTCTGCTTTTTCTGTAGGTGATGGTACAATGTTGTTGGCAGCCAGTAAAGTCTTTGATAAATTTAAACCAGTTATTGGAGTAAATACTGATCCTGAAAGGTAAAAGCACATCTGGGAAAGCTATGCTTTATTGAATATCAGGCACAATATACATCTATTTCCATGACACATGAGGCATGCCTCTGGCATTTGGCAGCATAAATGTGTTTTTTGGTGGATTGTAGCTATCAAATGAACATGTTGTTTTATTAGAAAAGTTTCCAGAATGAGCTATTGTATCTTGTCTGAGAGGACATTAAGTGGTATTGGATAAGCCTGACTGTGTTAAACTGCTACAGCTGTTTTCACACACCAGTGTAACAGCACTTGGAGTTAGTTAACTCATATTACTGACCAGAAGTTTGAGGCTAGAGATGGCAGTATTGAACAGGGACAGGAAAAGGGACTTAATAAAAGAAACTAACAATATGGTGCCTGAACACAGAGAAACTTGGTTTCTCTATGAAGATGAATCCTATTGGAAATCTGATAGGGCCTCAGATTAAGAAGTTTGCTTTGGTTTCTTCATGTAAACCATGTCATAGCTCAAAGGACGCAGTCTCCTCAGCCGGTTAATGGCATTTAGTTGTCCTATTATAAACTGCACACAAGTTGCATCCACCTAGCTGTAAGATTGATTTGGGCAGGTGGATACAGTGTTTTAGTACTGCCTGGTTGGTATAACCTTCAAAAGGATGACAAGTAAAACTCAGAATTCACCAAGGCTGTGTCTGCTGAGATTCCCAGATATAGATTTCTGCTTTAGATATTACCAGTAAATTTAATCTGAGTAGGTAAGAAAGTGGTGGCTGGAAGGTTTTGTTCCTTCTGTATGTTACTTCTCTTCCAAAACTGTTCAAATGCTGTGAATAGATGTTCTCCAGTATCAAGCCTGAATAGCAGGGTTCAAATAACAAATGCCTTCAAGTTATCAAATATCACTCATAAAAGTGGAACAGCATTTAGTCTTCTGGCTTTGACATGAGATTCGTTTGATCTTAGGCATGTTGCTTACCTGTCTCATATCGCTAATTTGTGTGTAAATGGAAGAAATTTTCTTTCTAACTTGTACGGTTTATTAAACTTAAATTCTCTGCCAAGAACTATGCTGACAGGAACTATATTAGTTACCTACATATTCCTGCAGGATTACTGTCTGGACAGCCACTTTTTAGGGAAAATGTAGGAGAAAGATCTTATATTTCACACGTACACCCCAGGAGCTGAAAGACATGTATTGTTGCTGATGTACTGTTATATAAGAATAGTATAGATTCACAAAGATCAAAACCTAGCTTCGTTTTATGTAACAGAAAGAGGCGTTTGGTTTGTTTTATGTTCTAAAGATGCCAGATCTTAATAGTTACACTGTCCTTTTCATTGTCCTTTTTTTTTCCTTCCAGATCAGAGGGTCACTTGTGCTTGCCTGTGAGATACACACATTCGTTCCCTGAAGCGCTACAGAAGCTTTATCGTGGTGAGTTCAGGTAGGATTCACTGATCTTTGGTTTTCCAGAATCTGTTATCATTGTCAAATACATAATGATGTGCAGTTTCTAAGCAACAGATGATGCTTAGTGAAAATCTTAATGCCTCAAATAGTGAATTCTATGTGGATGTTTACTATGTTCAAAAATGAGTTTATGGTCAAGAGTGGGATTGGAATAGGAAGTATAAAATTGACTGCCAGTTTCAGCAAAAAGACTTGTTATGACCTTCGGTAATGGATTTTATTTTCTGACTTAGCAAATTCATAAATTAAGAACTGCATTGTCATAAAGTCTGTATTGGTTTACATATTTTAACACTCAAGTTCATCTGTAGTAGCAGGGTGGGTCATGCTAATAGAGGCTAATGAAGTGTATACGGTCAGTGTGTTGCATCTGGGTTTTGGTGATTGAGGTGGAGTGGCTGCTGTTTTGTTAAAAGATGAGTGTAAGGCAAAGCTTTTTTTTTATGCTGAAGATAGCTCGATGTTTTAATACTAGATATTCTTAAAATAGAATCTTATTTGAATTAAGAAGGAAGCCAGCTGAATTTTAAAGGACAGACTATGCGTAAAACTTCCGTAACACCAGGGAGCAGTTTTTTAATAACTATTTAAAAAGAGACATTGTTCTGTGGTGTGTTAACATTCCAGAATAATTTTATGATGGTTTATGATGGCAAACCTTCAAACAGAAATAAGCCATTTACTTGAAAATATATTGCAATTGGATTTTATTGATATTTCTGGCATATTTGATTTGTAGCTTGAAGTGTAACTGTATTTGTTCCAAGTTATAAAATGAGGTGAATACAGTCATTGGGCAAGTCACATATTCTGAAACTCAGAAAAGAGAAGCTTTTATCTCTCCATCATGCTAAGTTGCTTAGGTAAAGCTGGTAGGGCTAATGCAGATAACCTCCCTTGGTAACGTGGCACTTCTGATGTTTTCTTGGATGCCATATTATATTTTTGTTGCTGACACTGCTGTTTTGTTGCTCATGGTGGAGCTGAAGCCTTGCCAAAGTGAAACAGAAAGGATCTCCCTGGTTATTTTTTCAGAATAATAGGAATTGATATTCCTAAGCAAGGACTTGAGCAGGTGTTTGACTGGGCAGTTCTCAGATTTATTTGGCCCTAAGGAAACTTTAGAATAGGTTGGCAACTGAATGAGCCCATCTGGAAGAGCTTCTGGTGGCTCAGAGTTCCATAAGGATGGTGAGGTGCCAGAGACTGGAAAAGGGGGGTTGTCTTTTCTCCTTATCCTTGAAGTGTCAGACACTTCAGTGCAGCAGTCTGCCTAAGCACTTACCTGTAGTCCCATGAAACAAACGTCATCATTGATTTATAAAGGACAAACTATATCAGACTGTCCATGTTTATTTTTTGGTGGTAAATCGTTTAACAGGATCTCAGAATAGGAATATAATAAGGTACAAATCCCATCAATACCTCCTGTAGGAAAAGCTGAAAAATTTGAATGTTATAACAGCTTAAGGAAGAATGCCTTTTATATCCTTGTCTTTCTTCATTTTAATTCCTCTTAAACATCCTAACATTCTTAGGTTAGGAGAGATACTTAAAATATGAGGATACTTGTGGCCCTTATGTATAAAAAGGTGGATAGAGCTGCTTTTTGTTTTTCAAACAAACTATGGTAAAAATACATGCATTGCTGTATAAATTCCTGAGAGCTTTTTGTTCTCAAAATCATCACATCAGTCATTATTTAAGTTAGGATCCCATGCCTAAAAACATTAGTTGTTCTCTGTAATGTCTGTAGACTACTTTTGGGCAATGTCCTCTTATTTCACACATACAAAAAAACTTAGGTAGCAAGTTCGTAAGTGTAAAGTATTTACATTTTAGTATTATTAACTTTCTAAATGCAGAAATGATAGTGAAAGCTATAAAACTTGAAACAGACTTTGAATTTATTTAAGTTTTAATCTTAAGATGCTCTGCTTTGAGAGTGAAGAAACTCTGATCCTATCTAATTTTGCAATGAATATTTCAGCTACTGATACCAACTTCTTTCTTCTCTCTAAGGTGGCAGTGGCGGCAAAGAATCCGACTGTATCTTGAAGGAACTGGTATTAACCCAACCCCTGTAGATTTGCATGAACAGCAGCTAAGCCAAGAGCAGCACAGCAGGGCTCACATAAATGAAAGATTCCAGGATCAAAGTAAGTTAAAATCTGACAAGAATGTAATCACTTTTCTATGAGAACTTGGAACAGGAGATAAAGATTTTTAAGAGCTGAAGTATTTGAAGCCTCATTGCTGTATTTGAGAGACAGCTCTAATTAGCTGAAGACTCAGATTAAGGTTTTTTTGGAAGGGAGGTTTTATTCTGTATATTTATCCTGGACTGCACACTTAGAACCAGTTTTCATTATTAACAGTTAATTTAGAGATGGTTTTAAATAGTATCTGCTGCCAAACACCGGAGCTTTTTTAAAATGCTGTGTTTTTAGGGTTTCTACAGACACTTCGAGTTACCACATGAACATTTTACCATGCATTTAGCTGCTCCACACTAAAAGTTGTGTGTGAGTGTGCACGTGCGCTCTTAACTTGTGCTAAATTTGAGGTAGGTTACTTCACAATTGAAAAAGCTGGTCTCAGACTACCAGCAAGCAGATGAAAAATTAGAAGTGAGAATCTCTCCCTGGGCAGTTCTTTGGTCATCAGATACCTTGGACTGTTTTCTTTATGAGATCTCAAAGATGCATGGTTCTATCCTTAATCTGTGTCTACCACTGCATTTCCTCACTGGGAAGTCCTTAGGCAACATGAACATTAACAAAATCTCGCTTAATTACCCTATGGTACAAACTCTAATTCTTTGAACTTCATCAGAACTGTCTGTTAAGTCACTGTCAGTAAATTTAACTAGGCTGTAAGAGGGACTGACAGAAGAGAAGACTTCAGTCTGTCTCATTGCTCAATGAGTTTTCAGGGCAAGCAATGTCTGAACGTAAGTGCCTTTGCCTTGTTGACCTTGATTCAAATATTTGTAGTCTCCAGTAAAGGACATTGACTGGGTACAGACTAATTAATCAGTGAAAAATTGAGTCCTTGAAGAAAGTAGAGCACTAGGTCTAGAAAACAAACCAAGGCAGCAGAGTGTGTCCTCCAGTGACTTGTGAATTGTTTTTGAAAATGCATGGTTTAGAGCCATGATTCAAAACTGTTATATTCAATATCTGCAGGATCTGACATTTCTGGTCCACATCTTTTACCAGTGAGAGCACTCAATGAAGTCTTCATTGGGGAATCTCTTTCCTCCAGGTATGTTTGATTGTTTGTTGTTGCAGCAAGGCACAATTTATTTAAATTCTTTTTATGACATTGCAATGGGCAATCAATGATGGGATGTCTTTGCTGTCAAATTTCAGTTCTAGTCCTTGAATATATAACACTGATTGTATTTTTGCTGGTTACAAAGAGTATTTTCAGAGATGCAGGTGCAGTGATGTTAGTCTCTGGTCTTCTACCTTCCTGTCTGGCCATTCTTTCATCATTCGTGGCTGTTTCCTTTCCTCTTCATCATTTTACTCCTTTCCTGGTTAGTTAGTTGTTACATACCCAAATACCTTCAGTTACTGTCTTTACAGTGGATTGAAGATTTAAACATCTATCTTTAAACTGCCTTTTCTCCTACATCTCTTCTTAAATATATTTTCATAAGCTTTTAGCATGACCAAGCAGAAATAACTTTTGACATGACTAAATACTCCTTTCCGTGCCTCTCTGTCACTAGAGGCAAAGGTATCCACCTGCCTTTGGCAGAGGCTTTGTTACTGCAGGAAACCATTTATTTCCTTGTAAGAAACCAGTCTCCATCAAACCGCATTATCCAGGATACCTTTGACTGTTCTTTCTCTCCTGAAGATCAGTGCATTTCTACCAGCCAAATGATAACAAGAAAGATGTGGGAAATGTGACTGGGGCTGTGGGAAAGGAGTTCAAACGTTATCTGTGGTCAGGACTTGGCCAAGTTTTTACTTGTATTTTCCCTTTATTCTGTATCTTTTTTTTTTTTTTTTTAACTTTAGAGAGTAACATATTCTTGTGTTTGTACAGTGCCTGGAACACTGTGGTTGCTGCTGGAAACAGTATTAAATGTTCCATGAGTGCTTTATTCTCCGTCTGGACTGCAGCCTCAGACTGGCAGAAGGAATTAGTCTCAAAGAGATACAAATTTTGCTCTCTACTAAATCAGACCTAATTTTACCACGATTGTAAAAGGTTTCTTAAACTTACTATGGTAGAGGAACACAAAGCTGCTTTCCAGTGCTTTAGAATAACCCTTTCCTTCTAAGTGTCACAAACACATTGTGCTTTTTGGTTCCCGTATGTCTGACAAGCATTGAGGAAAACAATGCCCGTAGGAACGAATCTCTAGGATAGATTTTCTGTTAGTAGGACCTTACACTTGAAAACTAAGTAATGATGTCACACAGGTGAATCTCCTGTAAGGTTCAAATACACTAATCTGCTCTATATTAAGACAAAATGACTCTAGGTGCTTCTGCCAAAGTCTTATTCTGCATGTCAGTTAAGAAAACAAGGAAACTGAAAGAAAAAAAAAAACACACCACCACCATCTTTTATGTGTAGCTTGCAAAAATAATCTCAAACTGAATCAAGCTGTGCACCTGTGTTCTTAGTTTGCTTCCAGTTCTTTCATCTTCCCATCTTCTCAAGAGTGAGTACACAAAATGGTCTTAGTTACCAAGAGTCTAAACCATTTGTCACCGCATATTCTTCACCTAAAACACATTAGTAAGCTCCTTTTACTGAGAAAGGTGAAACTCAGTTGTGCTGACCACAGTGAATGTGTTTTTCTGAGGGTACCTATTAATCTGAAGACCATGTCATACTGTTTGAATTAGGCACTATGAGCAATTTCAGTTCATAAATATACACTGGGATGTTCTGAAGCTTAGCGAGAGGTACTATCTGGTCTCTCTAGGCCTAACATTATGAATCCCCTGATACATAAATAATACCATGCAGAATGATGATTGTGCCCCAAGACTTACTACATTTGAGTTTTAGAAAGAATTTGCCCTGGAGAGAAACATGAGCCTGCTGACTGTTGTAAATCTAAAACTGTTCACGAAGAATCACAGTGGATTTTTAATTACTGAAGTGATGGAAGAATTCAGCTTGAAGCCATGGTGTTACTTACTGGCGTTGGAGTGCCTTACTTCTTAGTGTTCACTGATGTAGTTTTATGAGGCCCAGTCAACAGCATAAACACAGTTTTTTGGTAGTTCAACAATTATGCAAACAAGGTAATGTATTTGTGGTTTCATTTGTAAGTCCAGCAAACCCTGTTTCTGTACAGAGCTATTCCCAGATGAACCACAGAGGTTTTTGTGCAGAATTTAATTTTAAGAGTAGCTCGAGAAATACTGCTTAAAAGTTTATGCTGCAAATCACTTTTATCCATTGTAAAAGCTGCTATAAAATAGTGAATCAAAAGTGGCTGCCAAATCGGAAACACTGTGCGAAGTGTGTGAAATTGTCATCCAGATTTGAAAGTAGCCCCTCTAAATTTTTATGTGCCTGATAAGGCTGTGTGTTCTGTCTTATTCAGGGAGAACTTTAAGTCCTGCAAACCCAGTTTTAAATTCTCGCTTCATAGGGCGTCCTATTATGAGATATCAGTTGATGATGGTCCTTGGGAAAAACAGAAGAGTTCAGGGCTTAATGTGTGTACTGGAACAGGATCAAAAGCATGGTGAGTACATGCTCTACATATTGCTGCTTTCATACAAAAAGTCACTTCAGATAGGCTAGGTGAGATGGACCAATTTTGCTTAAGCATTTTGTCCATACTGAGACTCTCTTGGACTATGGGTAACAGTGCATGTCAGTTATATCCAAATATTCTCACAGTTGGTATGGTTCAGAGCTGTCTTGGGTGTCTGAGAAAAGCAGAGCACCCCTCACTCGGTAGGTATGGAGAGAAAAGCTGAAAGGATGAGGAGTTCAGGCATTGAGACAGAAATTTACCTTAGGTGTAGCTTTTAATGAAAGTGGTCGCATGCTGCATGTTGAGGTGAATGGTTGGGTGTGGCAAGGGGAGGAGATTCTGCCCTGACCTCAACTACTCCTGTTGGTTAAAATGAAACTTCTTAGATGAAGTAGCTTGGAAAACTTAAAAAATCTGAGCTCCAAGAAGAATGATAAAACATGTACTTGCAAACAGTGTTAAATGTTCTCTGGCATACCTATTGTCCATTCTCCTTCCAAGCCTCTTGCTTCTTTCAAACCTCATTGAAAGGGCATGGTCTCCTTGCCAAAATATTCCCATTAGAAAAAGACAGGCATATCTAACTGGAGCTGTGCTAGCTTAATCAAAGGGATAAATTATCTTCAGTTTAAGCAAGCTGCAAGTCTAATAAACTTAGTTTTGAGTTGCGGAAGACATGTACAGTGAGAGCCTCACTAGTTGTGCTTATAGTTTAAAGTTGTACAATAGGCCCTGGATCTATGTGGCAAGCTAAGATGAACTAAACCAAGCTTTTAATGAAATTCAAAAATGAATATTCATGCTGTAACCATGGTTACTAGGTTTTACTCTTCATCGTAATTCAGGATTTTGCATTCAGTCAACATAACTTGGTCCTGGAGGCTGCCCAGGATGAAATTGGCAGACTGCTAAGGGAACTTTCCTAGCGTTCAGTACCTTGGGAATGTACAATCTTAGTTCAAAGCTGTTCTTATGCATTTCATTAGCTTATACACTCTGTACTGAGCAATCCCAGAACCAGCGACCCAACTCCAGGATTGCCCATCTCCATTGCTGGAAGCAGTGTGTGCTGCTGGACTTTCTAAACCAAGGCTCAGGCTCAGCGGAGTCATCTTTCTTAGCCTGTGGTCTGGGAACTCTCCTGGGATTTCAGACTTCCTTGGCCTGAGAGGCATTTAAATGTCCGAGCCCTTCCTTCAGCTCCAAAACTTGCATGAAAGAATAGTTGAGAGAAAACAACTTCAAAGTGTACATCTCAGTTTCTTGCTAGAATCTACTCAGGCTTGCAGGTAGGCAGCATGTGAAAGAGAAGGAGCCTCGGACAAGCACCATCAGCAGCTCTGAAGTCTGTTAGGTGTATGGTGGATGTCTGTTGCAGTCTGAGGTGTTTTGCTGCCATGACAGAAGTGCTGGAGTGAGGATTTTAAGCTGTATAGAGACCTGGGCAGCTGAGATGTTCACGGTGCCGGTGCGCTGAGGCTGTGATTAGTAACTAATTTCTTTTGATCCTAGGGCACAGAAGGGAGACTTCTGTCAGAGTTTAGACTTAGTTCAGATTGAAGTTTTATTTTGACTTGTACATGCAAATGTGGCAAATGCAAAAGTGCCTGATCTAACTGTTTCTTTTCTATGTACACTGATTCTTGTGAGATTCAAGCCCACACCTTAGGATACAGACAAAGAGGCATGATATTTGTAAAGAAGTGTTGAGTTTCATAAATGAGAACTAGCAGAAGAAATTAATTAGCAGGAGATGGATAGAGGAGATAAGAACACAGTCTGTAGAACCATCATGGTTCAGTTTTTCTAATGCAGACTTAAATCAGCAATTATTTGGGTTCTAAGGCAGGAGGATTATTGATAAGGAGACTACATCCTGTGTAACATGGTCTTCTTTCCTGAAGACTTCACTTAATGGATTCTTAGAGTTTAGAAAGCCACAGGTCAAGCCATGTGTTACTTTAAGGGACTTATTTTAAGAAACTGATGTCTGCTCACATCAAATAGCATTCTTTATTTTTTCTTTCTTCCTGTTGTTGGATATAGTTCTTCATCTATATGCAATGCATGTTTTGGTTTTGATTTGTTTTCTCCCAAGTTGTGTTGCTTATCAAACAAGACTTCTACTTCTCTGTCTAGGTCCTATAATATTAACAAGGTAGCATATCAAGCTGTTGAAGAGATCCTTAAGATAGGTGAGTGAACAGTGTGGCATTACTGGCCAAGTTTATATAAAGATACACCTATCTAATTGGGGCTCTTTCTCTTGGCTCAACAGCTGAAAAGCATGGAGGTTTGAATATGCCATTGAACATGGAACTAGTGCAAAAAGGTCAGTGAAAAAGGCAAGATTTCTTTACTTTGACCAGTTCCTTTTGTTTATACTCTTAATACTCGGCACTGCTATCAGTATTTTAGTGCTCCTGCAATATTAGTAATTCTTACAAAAATTATTTAGGCACATTTGGTGCAAAATGCGTGACTTGATATAAAAGCACTTATTTAGACTTTTGTACGTACAGATCTTCAAGAGATTTGAGACACTTTAATTGCCTGAAGAGACCTGTTGAGTTTTCATCATGCAATAGAATGGAAAGGAATCGTCTGTGAAGTTAATTTTTTATTTTTTGGATGAAGGCAATTAAACATATGGCAAGATTCAGTATTCCCTCTTGGTAGGGAAGCTGCTGTTTCCTGGGGGAATGTGTATTTCTGAGAATAATTAATTTTCTCTGCAAAAAAATAATGGCTGATTTCTCTATTTACAGTAACAAATGATTACAATGAGTCCCTTCTCTACAGTCCAGAAGAACCAAAGATGTTTTTCAGTATTCGAGAACCTATTGCAAACAGAGTTTTCTCAAGTACTCAGCAGCGTGGCTTCTCTTCAAAGTAAGTTTTGGCAGTAGCAGACACTGAAGAGTTGTGCTTATCAGTGTTTATAAATACCTCAAGGGTGGGTGTCGAGAGGATGGGACCAGACTCCTTCCAGTGGTGCCCAATGACAGTATGAGGGGCAACGGGCACAGAATAAAGCACAGGAGGTTCCATCTGAATATCAGGAGAAACTTCTTTACTCTGAGGGTGCCAGAGCCCTGGAACAGGCTGCCCAGAGAGGTTGTGGAGTCTCCTTCTCTGGAGACATTCAAAACGCACCTGGACACATCCCTGTGCGATCTGCTCTGGGTGACCCTGCTTTAGCAGGTGGGTTGGACTAGTTGATCTCTAGAGGTCCCTTCCAACCCCACCATTCTGTGATTCTGTGTATTTGTCAAAGTGTAAGTAATCCAGAGGTTTCCCTTGAGGTGTTCCAGCATCCAGTTTGTGTTTTGAGGGGCTTGAGTGTTGTTCTGATAACGACAGGAAGAAAATGTTTCTGTGTGGTGTTACGCTTTATTAATGTTTGAGCCATCCAGAGTCTTACAGAATAAAAGATTGTCATTGTGCCCAGTTTTGGGTGTGTGTCGCTTCTCTCAGTGTGAGGCACGGGCATTGACAAACGGGAGTGAATTCAGGAAAGGGCCACTGAGATGACTAGAGGGTTGAAATACATGGTGTATATAAAGGAGAGACTCAAAGGGAGCTTTTGTTTAGCCTGGAGGAGGCAAGATTAAGCAGGGTGGACCCAGTTGCTGTCTTCAGCCACTAATGGATGGTTATAGAGCTGACTGCCTTAAAGTCTTTTCAGAGCAGAATATGAGACAACAGCCATGATTTTATAGGATGTAAGATTCTGATTAAAAAAGGAAAAAAAAAAAAATACAATGAGAATGGTCTGGCAGTAGAAAGGTTACCCAGAGATTGTGCTCTCACTGTCCTTGGAGATACTCAAAACTTAACTGAGCAAGGGCCAAGGCAACCTAATCTGTCCTTGAAGTAAGACCTGCTTTGAGTGAAAGGTTGGACGAGATGCCCTTCCAAACTAAATTTGCTAATTCAGTTAGGGCACTTGCACCAAGGAAGGTTTAGATCAGGTATTAGGAGAAATTTCTCCGCAGAAAGGGTTGTCAGGCATTGGAACAAGCTGCCCAGGGAAGCTGTTGAGTCACCATCCCTGGAGGGGTTTAAAAGGCACATAGATGAGGTTCTTAGCTCTTGATACTAGAGATATTCCCATTACTCTTATTTATCTTTCCTGAGACAGTAGCTGCCCAGAGAGAAATGGAGGAGTGGAACATGCCTTCATGTTCTGCAGTGTCCGGACTTTGCTGTGTTTTAGTGATGCACAGACCAGTTAAGCTTTGACACTGTGTCTGTGCTTCCAAGCTTTTCAAATTTCTTAAAGAAGTGTCTTCATGAAAATTTTAGATCACTGGATAATTGTTGATTCAGTTCTGGAGATCAGAACATTGTCTAGACCAGGGCCTGAGCCACAAATTATCAAGCACATCCATGTGTCTTACAGCTGCTCTGGCATAACTATTAGTTCACATCCAGCAGTATGAAAAAAAGTTTGGAGAACTATTTATTTAATACTTTCTGCAAATGTGAAAGAATAAATTCCAGTGCTTGATTTAATTATCCTTTTAAAGGTAAATGAAGAGGAAGATAGTTAGTAGCAAGTCCTCCAGTTCTGTCTGGACTCTGCTAAGTCTATAAGAAGAACTGTTAGGTTGGGGGATTATAGTGCTTGGTACAATATTCTTCTCTTAAGTATGCTGCTGTGTGATTAAGCATTTACTGACCCACGCACATGAACGTCCAAGAACCAATCTTCCTGCTCAGATAAGTGCTTGTGTGAAATACTTTATTTTTTAAGCTGTTTCTTGAAAACTTTTTCTTATTTTTGCAGAGTGTGTGTCCGTTCCCGTTGTTGGGATGCATGTATGGTTGTAGATGGAGGAACATCTTTTGAGTTCAATGATGGGGCGATAGCATCAATAATGATTGATACAGAGGATGCACTGTGCACTGTTGTGCTGGAAGAATGAAGGAGCCTAGTGTCTTCTGCTGAAACAATTCTGGATCCAGAAAGGGAACTCCTGGGGATAGACAGCACATCATAATGCTGCATTAAGTTGGAAGTTGGCCTTTTTGGATGCAAGAGCATTTGGAGGAAGCTTTTCATTCCTTTGGGTTGGGGATATCTTAGCCTGATATTTAAGCTCTTTTTGCATCTGGTGTAAAAGAAATATATCAGAAGTCTTACCTCTAACTTCAGTGAAAATGGACATTTTAACCTGTAAGGCAAACATGAAAAAAAGCTCTTTTTAAACACAGGTAGATAGGTTAAGTATCAAGGCAGTAGCATTAAATACTGAGATGTACAGTTTTTTAGTAGCAGTCTGGGACTGATGTAACTAAACACCTTCATACATAAACTTTTGTAGAGAAGTTGACTGTCAATCTGGTGATCTGATGCAAGAATATATAGATTTTGGCAAATTCTGATCCTGATGTAATAGAAATGGAAATACAAACCTTTTGTATGCTTTTCAAAAATTTTACAACTTTGTAGTTTCATACAACTTGTGACAATTTTTTTTTTTCCTTTTCCAGTATTTTTTCTACTTTGTAGATATTCATGAAAAGTCTGGTTTAATCATATCTTGAATGACGTAGCTCTTACCTTTTCCCTTTGGCTAGAAAGGGACTTCAAACCCAAGGGTGTTCTTGAGCCCTTTAATAGAAATATACAAAGTATAGGAGACACGTTGAAGTAAGATATATTCGTTCACTGAATGAGTTAGCTAGCTAGCAGTGTTCAGTCACAATAGCGTATGTAGGTGGCTGTCATTAGGGAAAATATTTGGCCTTATGAAGTTGAATGGTTTGGAATTTTAGGTTCCGAGTTTCTTTGTAATTGAAGAATGCAATGTGCTGGTAGTTGGAGCATGAGTTAATACTTACATGTCTCCCAGTTTTCCAAGTATGAGTCTTTAACTTCCCCACAAAGTTTAAATTTCCAATCTTATGCTGAATTCTACTGATACTTACTTGGCAACAAATTAATTTTAATTTTACATAATCATGTGTTAGGTAAGCAAGTTGATAACAGAAAAAAAGGCTCTTAGGCAAGAGGAAGGGACTTTTCAGATAGGTTTTTTTCAAGAAGCTGTGAACTATGACTGCCTTCCACAGTCTGTGGTGATACTTACATAGATGAGAGGGCAGAATTTGACAAAATGAAGATTCCTACAGCAGGAACACTTCTGCTACGTGACTTGAAACCAATGTGTTTTGTCCTGTCTACTACAGATTATTTCCAAAAGTGAGTTTTCTTCCAACTACTTTTGAATGAAGAGACTTCTTTAACAGATGTTCTCAGGTCTAATGGAAACATTTTCTGGTGTGGCCAATCAGTGTATTTATTGCTAATCAAAAAATGTGGAGGAAGTGGATAAAGGATTTTTCCTTCTGCTACTGAAGTGTTTGTACTCACTATAAACCAGAACATAAAGGAAATTTGACCAGACCATTCAATTCTAGGAAAATGTGATACTGATGGAGCTCTTTGAATAAGCTGTCACTGTTTGTATACATTTCACCTTTTAAGTGTGCTGTAGATTGTTATTTACACTGTCTGCTTGAGTTATCAGGATTGCAGACAAGGGGATAATCAAAGTAACCAAATACTCTTTCAAAACTATGTACGTTCAGGAACTATCACAATACAGCTCTTAGTGTCTAAAATAATCTGCAAAATTGGTATAAAGGTAAAGATGCAAAAGAGTGATTGTTCTTTAGAAAGTTGGATGCACAGAGATCGGGGTGTTTTAATTATTCCTAATCCATCTATAAGCACTTAAGGATGGTTTATGTGCCTCTGTCTAGTACACTAGTCAAGATGCTGTTAAGATTAAAAAAAACCCACCCAACCCACCAATGCCAGTAACACTAATTTATGACTTCCTATGACTTTACCACTGTGTTAGATCAGCAGTTTAGGTATTGAAAGTGTCCTTGAAAACCTTCATAGACAAATTCACGACAGAAACCCTGTCCCCTACTCGGAGACATTTGTGTGCTGTCATGTTTTCACAGAGACCGATGAGTCTGATCAGGGTACATACCTCTTAAAGATGCCTGTCATTCCTTGTTACAAACATTGAGACAAAAAGTGTTTTCAGGCCCTGCAGAGCCAATGTATGATCTGCTTTAGGGCTTAGTAAGAGATTTCACAGTCAAATTCCTAGCTTGCTTAGCAAAATGTAAACTTGATCTACTCATGAGTGGCCTCTAGTGGTTTTATTGAATTGCACTTCTGTTGAAGCATTTACTAGTGAATGCTTGGTTTAAATAACAAGGATGATTCAGAGATCTATAATAGATGAACAGTAAGCAGCTAGTAAGAATTGTAGGATCCTTTATCACAAGGGATTGCAGTACCGAGAACTTACTTGGTAGACAGTATTCCATGACAGGGCTGTTTTCTTGGTTTAACACTGATTTAGTCTGCCTGAACAGACAGTGAACTCTGCACTTCTTATATAAGCTGAATCTATCCATAGTATTTTCGTTAACTGCCAGTCCACACTGTGTTCTGCTAAACTTGACCTTTCATTCTTGGCTTTTTTTAAAAAAGTGGTGTTTATACGTTATGTAATAAAAATTAAAAACTTAATAGATACATGAAGCTGTCCTGTGCCTTATTTCAAATGTTTCGAAAGTGTTTAAAGTGCTCAGCTTCTCACTTGCTGTGCAGTTTTTTAAAATAGTGGGTTTTAAACCTGAATGCTTTAGGTAAAACACAGAGCTTATCTATGCAGCAGTTTTTGGTTTGAGTTGCCTGGAGCTACCAAATGATTTTTTCAGCTAGGAAAAGGTCAGTGGTACACCCTACCCAGAGGACTTCCATTATGCTATGCTACATTATCTATATATTATATTACATATATATCATAACGCATATAATATATATTACTATATATATTATGCTATATTAGATTATGTTATATTACATTATGCTGACTCACACTATGCTACAGCTGCCAACATAACCAGTAGACCTGCAACAGAAATGTTTGGCCCCTTCCAAAACTGAACCTGGTACTTAAAACAGTTCAGGACTACTTCTAGCTAAAGCCATAATACTATCCCAAAGCAGTCTATTAAATGCTAAATGTGTAACACCCTGTCCTCTAAACCACCATTGTTCAGACATTGCTTGAACAAATTAATCTTTTTTTTTTTTTTTTTAATCCCATGACACAAATTTGGTACCAAGTCAGCAAGTGTTCTTCAATTCATCAGTCACTTTGTACAACATAGCAATTCCTTAATCTTTATTAAATGCAAGAGAAGTTGTATTGCATTACATTGTGCAAAGGGAGAAGAAGCATTTACAATAGTGCTGCAAAGATTCAGTTTTTTTTCTTGAAGCAATTTAAGGCATAAACCTAAGGCTGCAAATTGTGAAGCAGTAGAATATCAAATATCCAGTATCCCCAGACCTCCCATCACTTCTCCACTCCATCTTTCATAAGATAAGTTGTCCATTTACTCTTCTCTAAGGGGCAAAACCCCATTAGCAACTCAAGTGTTACTTACACTCTCTTTAATAAAAAATGAAACAATTTAGAACAGATTAATGAGATAGTGCTGTATTTTCTACGCTATAGAAAAGTGAGTTCATTATAAAACTCTAAATACGCATACAGCTTTCCACAGTAAGTAATCTGTACTGCCAGGGATTTATTCCCGAACCCTTCAGAGTGTGATGGTAAACACTATACCTAGGCAACAGCTATACAGTAATGCTGTAGGCTAACTTAAAACATCTGTGATTAAATTCACCACTTGCTCACTTACTCCATTCATGGGAACAGCAGCACACTCATGCCCTATGCAGGGTGCAAGTTTTGCCCTAGGACTTACCAACTAACACACCTGCTGGAACATTCTGGGTTTATGCATGAGGGCCCAGATCAAAGTTTTATTGAAAGTCATTGCCCATCCCTTTCCTTAGCTTGGTTTTAGTTTTTTTCATTGTTGGCTGGGGTTTTTTTTGGCTTGGTTTTGCTTTGTTTTGGAGAACTACTTAGCTTTCCATATGACTTTTAAAAAAAACCAAACCAACATTGAACAGTAGTGGTCAGTGTTATAGGTACAAGAAGGTACAAACAAGCTATTCCAAAAGAGAAACTGATGTCAATAGCACAAAAGTGTCTCTTCCTTTCAGTGCTCTTATGCTGCAGTCCCAGGTTTTTTTTTGGTCTGAGATCTAGAAGCATTTGAGCCCTCCTGCAGTATTTCTGCCAATTTATCAGTTGCAGTGTAAAGATCTTATTCTTTAAAGGAAATAAGATAATATTTTTAAGAAGTTTTATCTGATATCAAGCTTACAGAAGCTACCTAGAGGTTCTGTAATATCTGATCAGAAAACCTAGCACCACAACATGAAACAATTGATAGCCAGCATCTACTTTTACAGATCCTTGTTCTGACTGAGGTTTTCAGATTGTATTTTGCTAACAATGAAGAATACTAAAAATAGATGTTACCTGCTAAACTTCAGTGTGGCTCCTTTATACCACATCTTAACTTGTACAGTACTGAGTTGTCTCTTACCTGCTTTTATGTAGACATCCCTTCCACAATTTACTGTTTTCAGGTTTGGTGAATTCAGACTCAGTCCTCTGTTCCTCTCCTAAACAGCAGGTAGCTTCTTATCTTACTGTACATCTTGTTCAATTAAGGATTTGAATAGGTTTAATATGATGATTAATTTTGAGTTCTGTAAACTCAGACCAAGACAATTTTTTTAGAACCCTTAATAAGATATCCGGCACCTCTACAAGCCGTTTCAGGAGCTTCAGAGCTGGAAGAGCTAACCAAAAACACCTTTAAGGACACCTCAGAGCAACAAAAGCCCAATCAGAACCTGCAACATTTGCCAGAGGCTGACACTATTTAATTACCATGACTCTTCCATAATTGCATTTTTTAAAAAAAGTTCTCCTGTAAAAAAATGACTTAGAGAAAAATTCTGCAATTGCTCATAGATCATCAGATCAGGTCACCTAAAGACTTTAAGTAAAACAACATTGTAAAAATATTTATGAAACTACATTAAGGCATGAAGAAGTCAGAATGCTTTTTACAAAAACAGTACTATGATTAAAGGTGCTCCAGCACTCTGTTTTGTGAGGAGCTTCACTACAGGCAGTGTGTCCATTGCATCCAGAACATTGTACATGATCATAAGCCACTAGGATTTGTCAGTGTCAATCTGCATTTGATGCCCCAAATCTCATGGTTCTTTTTACTGCCAACAGTTGGCCTTGCAATAGTTGTAAAATGTGAACAATTGATCTTCATGTCAGGAAGTGTTTCCTTGAGAAACTGTAGAGAGCTATCAGTCACTATTCCAAATACCTGAAGAGTCTTTAATGTTGGAATTTCACCAAGTTCTCTAGAAGGAAAAAAATAAGAAACTAATCATTAACCTGAATTTTTTTTCCAGTCTGTAACCAAACTACATAACTGCATTTCTACTATTTTTTTAGAAGAGAACTATTTAGGCTAAATTCCCCTTCCCATTTCTTAAAAGCACATATTTAATTGAAACGAGTTCTCCATATTGATAATTCAGGAAACTGGCTGAATAAATTGCTTCTTGCTGTTTCTCTCAGACACAGTGAAAACAAACTGGTTCCTCCCATTCCATTTCCCTGGACTTAAATATTCATAGCAAGTGGATGGAACTGCCTCACATGAAGCTTCAGGCTATCGCTCAGAGGACACAAGCCCCTAGGTACTATCAGTCTCCAGTTTGCTGGGACATTCTGGAAAGCAGCCAGCCCTGGGTTTGTGATTGCTTCATGTTTTCCCAGTCATCATGTGAACTGTGAATCTGTAAGCAAGTATTGGTCAAAATCAAAAGGCAGAGACACACAAGCTTATGACAGCACACACTGCTACAGAAAACGTTCTTCAGATTCCCATTTTGATAGTCTTGTTCCTCTCAAAACACCTTGGTGTTGATAATTTCCTTAGGATTGACATCCTTCCTGAGAGGATTAAGGTGGATAGCTGCTATACTAATAAAAGGCAGGAAAAACCCACAAGTAACTAAGCTGTGTTTCAGCGGCAACCAAAAACTGACACAGCTGCACACAAAAAGCAAAGGAATATAAAGAGATTAGCTAGTCAGCAAGTACTGTCAGCTCTGGTAACTCTTTAAAGGAATACACCTTCCTTGCTGCATAACTGAAAGCCTAAGATTGATACTGGTCCTGGTCACTGGCAGGACTGGAACCTCCCGCTGCACCTCTCAGCAATGAGCACCAGCAACATCATGCTATTGAAGGAAGACACGGTGCACACACTGAGCAGCAAGTTCCATGGGCACAGACTGACATCATGGAAAGCTTATCTCAGATACCTTTGGTTCCAGTCTGGATTCTCAAAGGTACACACTAACAGGCATTTTATCTCGTTTCCTTCTTCCTAATTCCTCATACCAGTGAGTTTTTCAAAACAGTACTTGCAATTTTAAACCTAAAATAAAGCAAGTTTAAATTAACTTACCCTCTGTATGAACAGCGAACTAAAGCCATTTAAAGATTACTTACACTAATGCAGCAGGTGATATCTGATAACAACGGCTAAGACACAGATGTTGTAGAAAGAGGAGTTGATGAAAATATTGGAAGCACTTAGGCTTCAACATCACACTGTCGCTGTACATGAAAGCATATGAAATAGAGGTTTAAGTATAAAGCAGCAGTAAACTTGGTTATTTCCAAAATTCAGACTGAGAAATTTAATGAATATGAACTTCTCATGCCATGAGAAGATAATTACTTTACACACTGAGATTTCAAAATATTTTAATAGACTAGGTCAAAATCAAAATACACCTTTTTTTTTAAACGGTTCTATGGCCAAGTAACAAATTTGTATCAGAGCTGAACTAAACCCTCTCTAGAATGCTAAGCTCATTAACTGTATGCATCTAAATATTTCATTCCACTCTACCTATTGCCTACAATCACATGTTAGTTAACAAATCCTATATGTATGTACATAACATTTACACTAAAGTAATGAATATATCTTCAGGCTAGTGACATGCTCCAGATTAGGTCATGCCACATAGCAAATCTTTTGTAGGTTTAGCATAGAAAGTGTTTTCTGGTTGTGCAATCCTACACAATCATAAATTACTGCTATGTAATTCCTTCACCGCAACAGTTTGCAATCCCCTGAACCACAGGGATTTAAGGACTGGCTGCACAGGTCTTCTTACCTTAGATCTAAATGGGTGAGGAAAGGACATCTTTCCACCAGTGTTTTAACGTCTGAAAAGAGGTCACACAGAGTCAGTCCATCTTTCAGTAATAAGACGAACGTGCTTTATACCGCATACTCACTTCGATATACATTTGTTCATATCTCCCCACAATTTTGTTAAAAAGATACACATGTAAGACTTACAGTATACAGTCTGCCTACCAAGATACATTACAGGGACTTTTTTAATCCTCAGCAAAACAGATCCATTTCATCCAAAGAACTGATCATAAAAGTCAAATGCACCAGCAACTTAACAAGTGGATAATTCAAATAATATTGATGTAGAAATCTACCAAGACAACAACCAGAAGAAAATTTATGGCCTGCTGCTTTATCCCATAGTGGGATAAAAGCTTGCCATGCTGCTATTTACCTGCCATTTGTAGATTCTGTCTGTATCCACTTAAATTTAATTGGATTACTTTTGAAGTAACATGATTGACTGCTGCTTTGACATGGGTGGCTGTGAAGTCACACCAGGACAAGTTCAGCTCCTTCAACCTACACACAAATGAACAAAGAGTTGTTTGGAAGAATAACTGAAATACAGTTTGAATTCTAATATTATCTATTACAGTTGTTACTTTTAAGGCAAAAACTTTTAACATGTCTATTACCAACTTCCTGTATTCATTCCTAAAAATTTTGCTACAATTAAGGACTGGAGCATATTGCCCAGCGAGGCTGTGGAATCTGTCTTTGCAGGTTTTCAGGATCCAACCAGAAAACATTCTCATCAGCTTGCCCAGTCCTGAATTTAGGCCCTGCTCTGAACAAAGGGTTAAAGTGACTTCCAAAGTGACTTCCAACTGGAATGATTCAACAAAATTTTAGGAAGTGAAATGGTTCTCTCTCAGGACTGCCAAGGGGAGACACTGTCTTTTCATCTTGCTTCTGGTGCGTGACCTGAATCTGTTACTACTGAACAGATGTTCACATTCAGCAGAAAAAAGGCTATCCTTTATCAGCCTTGGTCACATGACCAATTAATCCTAATTAGGATAAAATACTTCATAGTTTCATATAAGCACTGGCCTTAACTCTCTTTTATATGCTTGACTACCTATAGCCTATCACCATTCCTGGCTGGGACAAACTCTTTTGTGCAGGTGTTGAAACCAGAGGACAAAGACACAATGAAGAGCACAACAAGAGTATTTAGCTGGCAATCTCTGCGTGAATGAAAAAACAAACAGTTAAGTTGCCACTAGCATTCCTAGGATCAGGTCTGCCATCTGCTGTTCATTGTGCACTGTACAGATTGCCATTCTCTAAAGAGCTCATGATCCAAGTAATCAGACCAAGCAATAGAAAGCATTATCTACCCATTAGAGGCAGAGAAAGATTAGGGCTTTGTCTGTCCATTAACTTGCAACTTGATTAAAAACATGCTTTTGCAGAAGTAAAGATTAAATAGATTGTCCGGCATCTCACAGGAAGTCAGCAGAAAGATCAGGATATAAATCCCAGATTGACTGGGGCTCAGTTCAGCAACTTCCTGCCAGATGGTTTAATTATTTGAGCTGTCAATCTGAACACAGTGCTTCATGAAATAGAAGGTTACTGAAAGACTATTCTATCATGGATGGAAAGGCACAATGTTTTCTGCCATTCATGCTGTACTCTGCAAAAGGAGCTCTGGGATTTCACTTTTCAGTTTCAAAAAAAAAAAAAACAACCATACTTTCACTTCGTGAGGACCACATACTGCTTTCATGAAGAAAATCAAATTTACGTTATAATCAAAGGAACATAAATGGGATTTACTCACTAACAAGACTTCCTTTAAGGATGATTAAGGAAACTCATTAAAAACTACTGGAGTACATTTTTCCTATTAAAGAAGAAAATAACTTGATAGGGAGAAACTACCTGACTGTTCAGCCAACAATCAACTGTTAGGCATCTAGGAACACAAACAGGCTCATAAAAACAATACTAAAGACAAGTACAATTGAGATGTCTATGGAAAAAATAAAAAGTATCATTTTTCTCAGAAATGGAACTAAGTAGGAATGGCAAAAACTATTTTTATCTTACATAGAACAGCTGCTCAACATCAGCTCCAATGCTTCTGCAGAAAACCCTGAGCACCCACAGAGATTCAGTCGGATCAAACTGGGATTCTTAGCAATACTCCTGTAGAGAAGAGAAAAAAAAAAGGTCTGATATTAAATGTTGGAACATTGCTTGCATTGCTAGGATGTGTGATTAAGAGCCAAGACCCCAGCACGTAATTATTTGTTAAACAGGACCCACTGCATCTTTAGCAAACTGACCTGCCTAAGATTGACTAAGGATCTCAACTCTGTACTTGCTGCATCACAGTAAAACTTTGAAAGGGATACTTACCTGACACGCCTGAAAAGTTTGCATATTTATAAACTACTAAGTTTAAAAGGAAACAATTTATTTTCATCTTCTCCTGCTACATGCCATTAAACACATACCACAGAATAATAGAATGGTTTGGGTTGGAAGGGACCCTAAAAATTGTCTAGTTCCAAACCCCTGCCATGGGCAGGGTTACCTTCCACTAGACCAGGTCGCTCAAAACCCCATCCAACCTGGCCTTGAACACTTCCAGGGATGGGACGTCCACAGCTTCTCTGTGTCAGTGCTTCCCCACCCTCATGATGAAGAATTTCTTCCTTATATCTAATCTAGATCTCCCCTCTTTCAGTTTAAAGACATTACCCCTTGTCCTATCACTACATGCCTTTGTAAAGAGTTCTTCTCCAGCTTTCTTGTAAGGCCTCCTTACTGGAAGGCTGATATATGGTCTCTCTGGAGCCTTCTCTTCTCCAGGCTGCACAACCCCAACTCTCTCAGCCTGTCCTCACAGCAGAGCTGTTCCAGCCCTCTGATTATTTTCACAGCCCTCCTCTGGACATGCTCCAACAGGTCCACGTGCCTGAGCTGAATGCAGTACTGCAGGTGGGGTCTCACCAGAGTGGAGTAGATGAGGAGAACCATGGCTTATTAGAGGTGACTGTAACTCTACAAAAGATAATCATCCCATTTCTGAAGTCACACTTGTGCAAGATGGAGGTTATTCCAGAACAAAACATGCTGTGGGATGAGACCGTAAGCACAGAGGGGTGAGGTGAATCAGGCTCTAAATTGATAAGCTTGGGGGGTGGGGTCCAAAGTGGTGATGCTCACACAATCATGTCCAACTAGGGAACATGCCAGACCAATCAGAGTAGCGACAAACATTCCTTAGCTGCTTCCAGAGATGAGAACCAGAGGGCCAACCACCTCAAGGGCACGTACAGCTGCCGATCTTTCTGTACACCTGATGAGGAACCTGCATGCTTGAGTACTTCACTGAAGTGTCTGTACACCAACACGTGTAGCATGGGGAATAAACAGCAAGAATTTGAGATCTATGCATGTTCACAGGACCACGACCTCATTGCTATTACAGAGACATGGTGGGACAGTTCACAACTGGAATGCTGCTATGGAGGGCTATGTACTTTTCAGGAAAGGCAGGCCAGGCGAGGTGGAGGAGTTGCACTTTATGTGAGAGAGCAACTTGAATATCTTGAACTCTGCCTGGGCAGGGGGACAACAAGCAAGTTGAATTTTTATGGGTAAAAATTAAGGGACAAGCTAACAAGGGGGACACTGTTGTGGGTGTTTATTACAGGCCACCAGATCAGGAAGAGAAAGCTGTTGAGGCTTTCTACAGACAGCTGGAAGTAACATCGCAATCATATGCCCTGGTTCTCATGGGAGACTTCAATCACCCTGACATCTGCTGGGTGGGTAACACAGCTGAGCACGCACAGTCCAGGAGGCTCCCACAGATCATTGGCGACAACTTTTTGACACAGATGCTGGTGAAGCCAGTGAGGAGAAGCGTACTGCTAGACCTTGTCCTAACAAACCAAGAAAAATTAGTTGGAGATGTCAGAATGGGGGGCAGCCTTGGCTGCAGTGACCATGAGATGGTGGAATTCAGTATGCTGTGTGGAGGAAGCATGACAATAAGTAGGACTAAAACCATGGACTTCAGCAGGGCAAACTTTGGCCTCTTCAAGGTTCTGCTTAGAAGAATCCTATGGATTTGGGCTCTAGAAGGTAGGGGGGTCCGAGAGAGCTGGCTAATATTCAAACATCACTTCATCCAAGCTCAAGACTGATGCATCCCTATCAACAAGAAATCAAGTAAAGAGAGTAAGAAGGCCAGCATGGATGAGTAAGGAACTCCTGTTAAAATTCAGGTGGAAGAAGGATGTTTATGGAAAGTGGAAAAAGGGACAGACCACCTGGAAAGAATACAAGGAGACTATTAGAGTGTGCAGGGATGCAGTGATGAAGCCCAAGCTCCACTTGGAATTAAACCAGGCCAGGGATGTCAAAGACAACAAGAAGGGCTTCTTCAAGTGCATCAGCAGCAAAAGGAAGGTTAGGGAAAATGTAGGTCCACTGCTGAATGAGGAGGGTGCCCTGGTGACGGACGATACAGAGAAGACAGTTACTGAATGCCTTCTTCGCTTCCGTCTCTACTGCTAAAACTGGCCCTAAGGAATCCCAGACCCTAGAGATAGAAGAGGAAGTTTGGCAAAAGGTTCCCTTGCTTGAGGAGAAGCAGGTTAGAGATCATTTACACAAACCAGACATGCACAAATCCATGGGCCCTGATGGGATGCACCAAAGAGTGTGGAGAGAGTTGGCAGATGTTATTGCTAAGCCACACTACATTGTCTTTGAAAGGTCTTGGAGAGCAGGAGAGGTGCCTGAGGACTGGAGGAAAGGCAACGTCACTCTAGTCACATCAGTGGAAAGGTCATGGAATAGCTCATTCTAGACGTCATCTCCAAGCACGTGGAGGAAAAGAAGTATCAGGAGTAGTCAGCATGGGTTCATCAAAGAGAAATCACGTTTGACCAATCTGATAGCCTTCTGTGACGGTATGACTGGCTGATACACAATGGAAGAGCAGTGGATGTTGCCTACCTTGACTTCAGAAAGGCTTTTTACACCATCTCTCACAACTTCCTCATAGGAAAGCTCAGGAAGTTCAGGCTGGATGAGTGCACAGTGAGATGGATCATGAACTGGCTGGATGGCAGAGCTCAGAGGGTTGTGATCAATGGAACAAAGTCTGTTTGGAGGCCTGTAGTTAGCAGGGTTCCCCAGGGGTCAGTACTTGGTCCAATCCTGTTCAATCTGTTCATCAATGACCTGGATGAAGAGACTGAGTACACCCTCAGCAAGTTTGCTGATGACACCAAGCTGGGAGGAAGGGCTGACACACCAGAAGGCTGTGCTGCCATCCAGACCTGGACAGGCTGGAGGACTGGGCAAGGAAGAACCTGATGAAGTTCAACGAGGGCAAGTGCAGGGTCCTGCACCTGGGGAGGAATAACCCCAGGCACCAGTACAGGTTAGGGGTGGACCTGCTGGAAAGCAGCACTGCAGAGAAGGACTTGGGAGTTATGGTGGACAACAGGTTGACCATGAGTTAACAATGTGTCCTTGTGGCCAAGAAGGCCAATGGTATCCTAGGGTGCATTAGCAAAAGTGTGACCAGCAGGTCAAGGGAGGTTGTCCTCCCCCGCTACTCTGCCCTGGTGAGGCTGCATCTGGAGTTCTGTGTCCAGTTCTGGGCTCCCCAGTTTGAGAAGGACAAGGAATTACTGGAGGGAGTCCAACAGTGGGCTACGAAGATGATTAGAGGCCTACAGCACCTCTCTGATGAGGAGAGACTGAGAGGGCTGGGTCTGTTCAGCCTGGAAAACAGAAAGCTAAGAGGGGATCTTATCAATGTTTAAAAATATCTCAAGGGTGGGTGTCAAGAGGATGGGACCAGACTCCTTCCAGTGGTGCCCAGCAACAGGATGAGGGGCAATGGGTACAGATTGAAGCACAGGAGTTTCCGTCTGAATATCAGGAGAAACTTCTTTACTTTGAGGGTGCCAGAGCACTGGAACAGGCTGCCCAGAGAGGTTGTAGAGTCTCCTTCTCTGGAGACACTCAAAACCTGCCTGGACACATTCCTGTGCGATCTACTCTAGATGTAGCTGCTTTAGCAGGTGGGTTGGAATACATGAGCTCTAGAGGTCACTTCCAACCCCAACCATTATGTGATTGTGTGAAAACACATGTCCAAATAGCATCCCCTGAATGCATTTGTTTGAAAGACCAGAGCAGACATGCAGTTGGCCCAACCCGGAAAAATCCTTACACCCAGTATCTATATTTGTACACAAGGCAACAGAATTCCATCACTGGTGCTAATTAGTACCGTTTTCAGATACTTTTAACCTGGTATCAAAAGCCAAACTATATTGCTTTATTTGTGCCTTTTTTTTGACTTCTCTGGTGTGAAGAAGGCATCAGAAAGCCCAGAAGTAAAAAGCAGGACACTCGGAGTTTCTGCTGTTTGACCTATGGTCTCTGGCATGTTTACAACCACCTGAGGTGATTGAACAGCAAGTTGACCACACACCTGTTAGTGTCTTTCCAGTTCAACCAAACAACAGTTCATCTGCTTGACAGAATCTAATTTTCCAAACACTCACTGTGAAGTTCAACAAAGAAGTGAGAAACCATGCAGAAGCAAAACAAGCATCTGATGGGAGAGCTGCTGAGACCCTTTAAAATAAAAAGTAACCTGTAACCCAAAGTTCTGTTTAGAGAACAGAAAATGGAAAAGAAAAGTAGATCTGCTGTACAGCTTGCTGTGGGAACAGCCAATGGACACATAAATCGTAGAGAGATGTGCAAGTTCTCAGGCTCCCACTACTCCAGGGAATTAAAAAAAAGCCACCAATAAACACTCTTCCAGAGGAGTGTTTCCTCCTTGTCTCTTAGAGGACAGAGAGGAAAGAGGCTGCTCACTTAGCCTGCCAGCTAGCTCTGTGTGGTGCCATTTCAAAAGACTCCCACAACAAGCAACTCTCAACTGCATTTGTTTCCTAGCCTTGCACAAAATGATAGCACCAAACAAAAGGTATTTACTGAATATTCCCAAACATGACACTCACTTGATGATGTCATCAGAAAGCACTAGTCCCTCCAAGCTGAGGTTCTGCAGCCTTTCACACCGACAAAGAATACTCTGGAGATCTGCAACAGACACTGTGCAGTTCGACAAATCCATATGTTGAACTTTGAGAGGTCTAAAAAAGGAGAAAGACAAGTTACTAAAACTGCATTCAAACCCACTCCACAAATTACCCATACCATAAATAATACACTAAAACAATGCAAAGTTTGAAGAAAAAAATTATACTGTTGTATTCAGGTGCACACTGGACATACTATAAGCTCACTGGACCTACTGTTAAGCTACCAGCCAAAACTGCAGAACCTCTATCTTCAAGAAATTTACAAAATTCATCATAACAGCTGAAAATCTGTCCTGCTGGAGTTACAGAATTCTGTTGAGTTTCCCATATTAAAATGCTGGAGATGTTGGCAATTCATGGTTCTATGAGTGGATAATAGTTCTTGATATTTTCAAAAATGGCATTAAATTGATTTAAATAACTGACACAGGTGAATGCAGTTCCTCTTATTTGAAGACCCACCTAACCACCAATCAGCTGTTCCACACTCCAGAGACAGCACAAATGCTACTACTGGTGGAGACCTTGAAACCAAAGATCAAGAGAAACTCTGAATACTTGAGATGTAGTTTCAGGATCCAGACCACACAGAAAAGGCCTTACTTGCTCGTTTTAAACAGCGGATTCCACAAACATGATCTTGGGCAGCGAAACACAGTAACACCTGCAGGCAGCAACTGTCCAATCACTCCTGGCAGCAGATTTCTACCAGTCAGATCAAGAGTCTGCCACAGAGATTCATCAAACCTAAGGCACAGAATTTTACTTGTTAGTAAGTTATTAAGGGTCAGAACTATGAGTACAACCTCAGTGTCACTAAAGACTGAGAGGAGGGAAGCCATTTAATAGAACTTTCTAATGTTAAAATGTGAGCCGCATTTGATTATACATATATTTAACCCACATAGAGCACAGATTGAATTACACAGGAATAAACAAGGTGAAAACCAGACCATTTAACAGTCTATTGAAGCAAAGGTTTTCTTATTGCTAAATGATGAGAAGTAATACTTACGAAAGATGATGCCATCTCTTGCAAATCTGGGAAACTTTCAACAAATCATATAGGGGCAAATAAGCAAAGATTGCCAAAAGCAATTCATCTGGAAGTGCATCCCAAGAAACACCTTTTGGGAAAGAGGAAACATGTTCTAATTAAAGCTGATCAAATGCCTTGTTTGGCTTGGTTGTTAAAAGCACCTCTAGTCTCTGAAGGCTACACTGTCGGCCCACTACTCATCCCCCTTTCAGTTCTTCATTGTAGGCTGAAGATGTTACAGCAATCTTTGCCTTCTTATGTCTGGCAAATGCCAAGTTTTTTCCTTAAAACATGCATGCTAAACATGACCCCCCAGGAACTATCTGATCTGAAAGGATGTGGTGTGATCTCAACTTCTCATGAGCAGATAAAAGGCTCCAGAAGGTGCTACCATTCACATGGGGATTTCTGGGTGGATTATATCAGGGATGGCAGTGCCAATAATCTATATTCATCTGGCAGCTGCAACCACATTTTGTGAAGAGCCTGGCCCTACTTGGTATGTGAGCAAAACATCTCCTGGAATGGGCCCCCTGGGCAGAACAGATGCAGCTCAAGGCCATGCTGGACCAAGGTGCCACAAAAGCCCCCAGCAGCAAGGCCTGACACAGGGACATGCAGCACAATCCCCAGGCACACACAGACAGACTGGCAGGGCCCAGCAGGAGACAACGACGGCTGACATGGGTCACAGTTCTGGAACCAGACACACCACCTCTGCTTAAAGGCCTGTATAAAACAGGACTTATCAGCCCAAGCTGGAAAGCAACCAGATTTAGAAGCTATATTCTTCTGGGAGAGAGCAAAAAAGTAAAGAATATAGTACTAATGACCTGTGATGCCCACTTTCCATCTCTACTGAAGAGCCAATGAAACCTGGACCAGGATGACAGTACCTGACTCTGGCTCTCGGAGCAGCCGAGGCCGGCGCACAATGACAAAATCTCTTTCCTTCTCCTTCACCTTCTGCCGTTTCTGAGGAGGACAGGATGACACCAGCAGGTCCTGCGGCGTATTTTCATTGCCCAGCTTGTCCTTCTTAAGGACAGACACTCCCATGCCAGAGAGAAATTCCAAGGTCTTGCTAGAGTCCCAGTCCCAGGTGAAGCTGGTGGAAACATTGCTGCTGGAGGATGGGATCTCCTGGAGGTGTTTTCTGAGGACACATCAAAACCCACCGGCTCTTAAGGTACCCCAGACTGACACCAACCACATGATGGGGCTCCCTGTATTGCAGCATTTCACAGTCACACGTAACCCACATCCCCATGCAGGGTAGTAACTCCAGCTGAAGCTGCGGGCGCTTGGCACACATGGAGCGGCCACAGCGGAGGCGTGCGCCCGGCCGGCCGGCTTCACGCTAGCAACCGCCCGAGGATGGAGCGCACCTCTCCCGGATGGAGCAGAGAGGCGAGCGGGGGGCTGATGAAAGAAGCCGATTGCGGCGGCGCAGGCCGCGCAGCGCCTGGGATCCGAACGCGGCCCCGGCACCAGCCGCCGGAGAGGGGCGGGAAGGGGCGGACGGCGGGAAGGCGCAGGGGGTGCGGGGCGGCCGTTGGGCGCCAGCAGCGACCCTGGGCGCGCGGGGCCACCCCGCCCCTCCCGCAGGCCCTGGGGGGGGCAGCGGGGAGGGCGCCGCCGCCGGCGGGATGCCCGGGGGCCGGTTCCTGCTCCGCCCGCCGCGGGACCCCGCGCACGCTGTGCCTCCCGCCCTGGCCTTGGGCGCCAAGTCCCGCTGCCAGGCACCTCGGGGGATCCACGCACGCACCCCCGCCCACAACACCTGGGGGCCCTCAAGAACCCACGCGTGCTTCTCCGGGACCCGTGCGCGCTCCCGGCTACCGGATTCCCACGCACACCCCCGGGCAGAGGGGGGAACCGCGCACGCCCCCGCGAGGGCTCGCGCACAGCCCGGGCACCACGCGGTTCTCCCCCACCCCGCCAGCGGGGATGGCGTTGCGGGCGGCAGGCGCTGCCCCTCTCCCCGTACCTGTGCATGGCGGCGGATGCCCTGGAGGCGGCTCCGTGCGGCCCCGCGTTCTGCAGCTCCGCGCCGTCCCGCCGCGCGCGCGGGACAGCCCCAGCCGGCCGGTGCCCGCCGCACAGACTGCCGGGAGTTGTAGTTCGCCGCGCGCACGCCTTCACGGAATCCCAGAATGTCAGGGATTGGAAGGGACCTCAAAGATCATCCAGTCCAACCCCCTGCCGGAGCAGGAACACCTAGATGAGGTTACACAGGAATGTGTTCAAGCGGGTTTGAATTTCTTCAGAGAAGGAGACTCCACAATCTCCTTGGGCAGCCTGTTACAGTGCTCTGACACCCTCACTGTGAATTTTCTTCTCAAATTTAAGTGGAACCTCTTGTGTTCCAGTTTGAACCCATTACCCCTTGTCCTACAATTTGGTTGTCACCGAGAAGAGCCTGGCTCCATCCTCGTGACACTCACCCTTTACATATTTATAAACATTAATAAGGTCACCCCTCAGTCTCCTCCAGGCTAGAGACCCAGCTCCCTCAGCCTTTCCTCGTAAGGGAGATGCTCCACTCCCTTCATCATCTTTGTTGCTCTGCACTGGACTCTCTCCAGCAGTTCCCTGTCCTTCTTGAACTAAGCGGCCCAGAACTGGACACAATATTCCAGGTGTGGTCTCACCAGGGCAGAGTAGAGGGAAAGGAAAACCTCTTTCGACCTACTAACCACCCCGCTTCTAATACACCCAGGATGCCATTGGCCTTCCTGGCCACAAGGGCACAGTGCTGGCTCATGGTCACCCTGCTGTCCACCAGGACTCCCAGGTCCCTTTCCCCTACGCCGCTCTCAAATAGGCCGTTCCCAAACTCATACCGGTACCCACGGCCGGACTGCCTCCACGCGGAGCGGCCGTACCCACAATGTCTTGCGCCACCTCCGGGGCGGGGCCGGGCCATGCGACGTCAGCACCGAGGGGGCTGGAGGGCGGGTGTCGAGGGGCAAATGTCGGCGGCCCCGGTCGGCCTGACGCGGAAGGGGGCGGGCGCGGGCGCCGCTTTCTGCGTGGCGATCTGAGACCTCGCGCGGAGGCCGGCGGCAGCGGAGATGGAGCGCGGCGGTGACCCGCGAGGGACCGGCTGCTGAGCGGGGGCCTCTGCCTGCGGTGAGGGAGCGAGGCGGCCCAGCGCACCGGCGGGCGGGGGCTCGGGCCCTGCGACGGGAGGGCCGGGCCGCGGCGGTACCGCAGCGCCGAGTCACGGCGGGGTGAGGGCGGCGGCCTGTGCCGGAGCAGGCCGGGCCGGGCGGGCGCAGCCGTGGCCCGGGTCGCGAGTGGGGCACCCTGGGGGGCGTCCTGGGTTCCCTCTTGAGGAGGCGGTGGGGAGGGCTGGGCTGGGGCAGGGTCTGTGGGAGGCCAGGGCAACGGCAGGAATCGGCGTCTTCATGTTTCTACTCATAGCCGCTGTTTTTTTCCATCCTTCGGGGACTCCAACCACGTACGTTTAATACATGCAGGTTGATGTTGGTTAGGCGTCCATAGACCTTGATCTGAGCCCCTTACAGGGAAGTGGATGTGCAGAGGTCAGCTTCACCAGCTTTAGTTTGCGGTGGCAGTGTCTGGTTTGAAAGACCAGAATCGCGCTGACAGTGACATTTTACCGTCGAAGGTTTTCCTGCCTTTTGGAAACGCCTTCACTGTGAAGGCCTGAAATTGAGGGACTGCCACTGTATTCTGGTCCTGTCTCTAAGCATCATAGTATAAAGTCTCCGGTTTGTTTGCACCATGTTTCAGACTTACACCAGGCTTTCTTTCAGTAATGCAGCTTTTCAGGCTTTATCTCCAAAATACTTGTTTTGAAATTGGTGAGGATGGAAAACTAATTCAGAAGACACCTACTGCTCCACTCTTAGTCAGCCAGTTGCTTGTCAATGCTGTCGTTTGTTTACAGCTTAGTGATGGAGACACCTGCCTATAAAATTTTAGATGGTAGTAGAATGCAGGGCAAATTGTACACAGCTATTAAGGCACATATGGACAATGATGTGACTCAAATCAGCATTCATATAATCTTAAAAAAATGTGTTAACTGTTTCCAGCTTTAGCTAAAGTCATGGAAGAGTTGTCTAAAGGCTATTTAAGTGGATAATCACATGAAAGAAAGGTGATATTTTTCGTTTAAAAAAAACCAAGCTGCTTATATTTAACCTGTTCTGCAGCCTCTTTTTTTTCTTTGTCAATATTTTCACTTTTCTCTGTTAATACATAGGAAATTGAAAGAAGAATTTGCTGAAGGGGATAAAATCCAATTATTTTTTAAAAGCTCTGGATTATTGAGCAGTCTTAAGTTTGTCTTAATGCTACGTTAGGGTTGTAATCGTGTGATTGACTGCCCTACTGGTACCTGTGTTCTGTGCATGCGTTAGTCTGGCAGCCCAGGAAGCAATTTCTATTCTTTTTTTTAGATTCTTATTGCAGCTGTAGAGCTTTTGCATCTGCTTTTATTTTAGTTCCTTCAAACAAGTTGATTTCTTCAATGTATAATTTCCAGAGTACTCCCCGCAACCCTACAAAAACATCAGTCTCTGTGGTACTTAATGTCTTTCATTAGAGGACAAGACAGTGCCATGTAAAAGCAAGCAAACTTCCCACAGGTTTGTACTGATGGTCCCTGCTTGCTTTTGAACACAAAAATGTCTTTGTTCCTTGGTAAGGCATTTGTATTGTATTTAGTGCTTCTGTAGAGAACCTGGTATCTCCCACAAAAGCAGAGAACACTTCCATTTTGAGTTGAGTTAGGGCAGCAGTTTGTTATTTTTTGGTTGTCATTAACAGATACAAAACTTGTTTCCCTGAAACTGTTATACAATCAATTAAATGTTTAATCAGTTTAAAATATTTTCTTCTTTGTAGTATAGTTGAAGTTACAAGTATTAATAAAATATCAAGTGTTATATAGACTGACCATTGTTTATTGGAAGAAGAAACCTATGCAAATTATCTTTTCTTGATTCATCTCAGAGGTTATTTCTCCCAAATAGTGCAATCGGATAACTTCTCTGGTCAGTTTTCTCAGGCAGTTCATGATTATTTTCTTTCTTAACATGATTTTCTCACTGTGCTGAGACTAAGCAGGTCTTTGTCTGCTGTCTACTTGTTCATACTTACCTTTCCCCAAGCTGCAAGGGTCAGTGTGTAATAAGGAAATAAAACACAAAACAAAATTCCTCCCCAAAAACAAAGGAAAAAGAAGTCCCAACAACACACTAAGCAGACTTGGATATGAAAATGGCTGAAGGATTTATTTTGATTATTGCTTTAATTGTTGTTCTTTTTCAAAGATTTCTAAATGTGAATTTAGCCCATTTTGTTGTTTAGAGATGGAAGTGTCAGGGGCTTTTAGTGTGGGGCAGTTCTGTCAGTCCAAAAAGTTTAATCATGTCTGTAAAGTCAAGTCTTACTTCAGGATTCTTAACAGCATAGTTTTGTAGAGGAGGGCATGATTCAGAAACTTGTCAGAGGTGTTGTGGCATACTCTTTTGCTAAGTGAAATGTACTGGAAGAAACAATGGGAACTAGCAGGCTGACAGAAAGACAAAAGCTCATAATTGAACCGGCCATTAATATTTTGATGGAAATGGCAACTTTCGGTTTATACTTGCCACCGAGTTGTGCATTCAGATTGAGGAGGGATATGCTGTTGCCCAGATGATTTTTTTCAACATGCTGCAACTCTCACTCAGTTTTGTCCAGTACTGTCTTTGATATCTCTTTCATAGTTTGGTAACTTTCTTGATGACATTTTTTTCAGATGTAATTATGATGTTGAAAATACAGAGTAAGGCAAAGAAATCTCTAGCTGTTTGGTTCTTCAAGTGTTTTACTTGAAGTATCCAAGATTTCTAGAAATGTAACTTTTCCAAATTGCTTTGATTAGCTTTATGTGAAAATACCTGAAGAACAACAACAACAAAAGGGTATAGTATTCAAAAAATTACAGAGGTATCCAAGACAGGAAAGCCAGAAGCATGGTGACTGTCTTTATAACTAGTTTTTAAGGACAGGGAGAGCTGCAGACTAGTCTGCATGCTTTTAGATTCCTGAAAAGAAGTCTGGAACAAAAGCTATTTCTAAGCATCTAGAATGTAATAGCTGAGTAAAAGACAGCTTTGGTTTGTCAAGGACAGACTGATAGGCCTGCTATATACAAGAGGATCAGCTGATGTCTTACATCTGGTCTTTAATAGGACTTTTGATTCTGTTTCTCAGGATGTTTTTGCTGGGGAAGAACAGTTGGGAACAACGGCTGTTGTGATTAAGAGGCCAGTCACTTGTCAACTACTCTTCGTTATTTTTCGCAGTTTCCATAATGAAATAGTGTAGTTATTGAAACTTAAGGCACAAAGCTAGGAGGTATTACAGGTGTTTTTGAGTGTGGTAGTGGAAATCAAAATGCCATGAAGATTCAGAAGCTTGTGGGAGGGGAAAGGATGCAAATGAGTGGTATGGCTGCACTTAAGCAGGAGTATCAGCTACGCAAATACAGGATAGAGAAAAACATTGTGTTTTGTAGAGGGAAGTAATTTAGAGAGCATAATAAGCTGAACACATGAAGGGAGCATCATGTGGTTATACTTCTGTTTATACATTTCCATAAGGCATGTGAAGCTATGTTTACCCTGAACTGGGACACTGCGTGAGTTATTAGACTGACTGGATCAATTATTAATACATTAGTCTGCAAAATGAACAATCTGCTGATAAAATGTTTTCTAGCAAAGTTTGAAAAGAATAAAACTGTGGTACAGTCTGATCTGGGATTTCTGATTAAAGGGCCATTGGAGTCTACTTCAGTGAGACCAAAGTTCCTTCTTCACAGACATGCACTACTCTTTCTAGCCCTTCCTTAAGAATATAATATTCAAATGTTAAATTGGTGATATATAAAAGCTTTAAGAAAGTGTGTGGTGTTTTGTTCTTTGATGGTTTATTTAGTAACTTGAGTATTTCTTTGCCAGGTAGAATAGTTTAGTTCATTTGAAATGTAGATTGTCATGAATATAGTTAGTCTTGAGGCTGGCAAGGTAATTTAATGCTGTTGATAGCAAGGAGTCTCCAAGAAAATTAAGTATGAACTGACCTCTTTGTGGTGTTTGCAAAGAGTTATTAGTTGAGTGTGGATTCTACAGAGACTTTCGTGTCAGAAGTTTGAAATGTATGGCCTGTATGGGGGTTGCCAAACTCTTCCATTCACAAAGTGAAAAGCTTACTGATTTTCTCTGTGTCTATAACAAAGCAAGAAAATCCTGAGCCTACACAAGAGCCTGTCTTTGTCGTTTTGGTTAAGTTGTGCTTTCCATTGCCAGTGTTTCAGCTTTTGATGATCTTTGTCTTAATCTGTAGCTGCCATACTCTTCAGAAACAGGGTATGCTGATAGATACTCTTCCCATCAGAGTGAGGAATTTTGTTACTTTTTGTCATTGCTTCATAGGAGCATCTTCTAAGCTGTTGAACATTGTCCAGTACAAGAGAAGTCTTCTGAAATAGTTCATTGATCTCAGAATAACATTCTTTAGGGGTTCAGGAATTACAGCCAGCTGATATTAGGGAGCCATGTGCTAATCATAAGGAGCCTGTCTAAATAAAATGAAGAAACAGGATTATTGGTAAGGAACTTACCTTTCTTTGAGCTAACGGCCAGGATCAGAGGCAAATGCTGCTTGCCGCAGGAAGACGCAGGCTTTATTTACTGCAGTAGTGTATGTTAATGTCTGATAACAAGTAGTTGTAGTAGCATGGGTCCCAAATATGACTGTCCTGTTAGGCAGGACTTAGTTCATTATGAGAGCTCCTCTCAAGCATTGCATTTCTCACCGTGTAATTTTTTTTTCCACTTAAGCTCTTTGTGTTGAGAACTAGTTTTAAGTGGCATCTGTCTAAAATATTTGAACTATAATTTTGAAAATGTATATGCCTTATTTCAAAATAACTCTATTTGTCATCAGTCTTGTAAGAATTCGGCATCTCATTCTTTATCTTGAGATTAAAATAGGAACCAGGTGAAGAACAAAAAAATGGAGTTTACTTTGATAACTGCAAAGTTGCTTTTGGCTTGAAAATTAGTGAAGTTATGGAAGGACTAAATTCCTTCTCTATTTTAGCATTTTCAGTACATTTTTATAATCTTTTTGGAAGTTCCCTTATGGTGTGGAACATCTGGCACAAAAAATTTTCACCTTTTGTTTTGATAGCAGCTCTTTAGGTGTGACTGTAGTAAAAAATTGTATAGGTGTGACTACTGTATAATAGGTGTGTATACTGTATAATTTTTTTTGTTCACATAGCATAAGGTGTGGCTATAATAGGCACTTAAAGCTACATATGGCAGAAAGCACTGCCTTAACAAAGGCGATAAATAATATTTCTTTTCCATTCGTTTTTTCTGTTTTAATTTGCTGCTATACTATAAATGTAAAAGGCACTGTTTCTGAGAAAACAAGAATGGTACAATAGAATAGAGAAGTGATTGAGAAATAGGTTAGATATATCCTGCATTCATGATTTACAAATGATCTAGCCAAAATGTACAGGCACATAGTAAGGGGATGCTTTGACCTAACAGAAACGCTAATAATTTGAGAAACACGTTAGATAAAAAGTGCATATGTGATCTTTGATAAGAAACAGGAAGGTAACTTGACCTATTTTCAAAATATGGTATGCTCTGCGTAGAACAGCCAATATGGCATGAACAGACTCCTACCTCTATTTGGAAATTAAATGTGAAAGGTGCAAAATGGGAGGAAACAATGTGTCAGGGAACAAAATCACAGAATAATTGTCCTGTGTGACCTCAGTGAAATACTGGCATCACAAACTCTGGAATTTGGTAGGGAAAATAAGACACTTTTCACTGCTTCATGCCCTCAGACATAAGAGATCTGCTTCAACAATGTACTGAGAGATTAGTAAACGGTGCACTTTTACAAATTCTGAAGGGATTTAAAAGTAAATTGAGGGAAATTTTAGTAGTAGCATTTCTTCTAAGTCTCTGGAGTTCCAGTGAAAAGCGAAAGCACTAAAAATACAACTGGGGAAGCCACAGCAAAAGCTATTTCAGTTAAATCAAACCAACTAAAATGGCAGTCTTGTTGGAGAAGCAAATTAACCTGACCAGAGTAATAAACTTGGGTTTTTTGTGTGTGAAATATCTGTGGTAAAACAATGCATATTAAAAAGGCCAGAAGCCATTTAACTAACAATGTAACAAGTCAGTGAAATTTTCTCTAATAGAGTCATGCAGCTCACTGGCCCTCTGCATAATAGCATGCCTGTATGAAGACATATGAACTTTCTAGGCATTTCCAGCAGTCCTGACAATAACATAGAGAAACTAAACCCAGAAGGATGAGCAAAGCAAAAACATGTTATGGCAAGACTAATAACAAATTAATTGGGACCTTTGTTTCTCTGAGGAAAAATATAAGAGGGTCAGGAAGATGAGTTAGCTAGCATGTTCCCACTTATTGCTTGAAATTTCAAACCTAAAAGAGCTGCATCACGAGTAGACTAACATACACTTTGCTGTGTTTCTATGCTCTGTTAACTGAGCACAGAATTTAAATGCATAGTTGAGGAATAGTCCGTATAAAAATTGCTCATTGGCTTTCCAGAAGTGTTTACATTAAACATATAACCTGTGTCTAAATTAGTTGATTTATTCTAGAGGAAAGAAAAGACCAGAAGAGATTTGCTTTTCAAATTTATACTGGACTTACAAGCTTGGTTTACAGTCTTATTCAATGAGAGAGATTTGATTTCTGGATCTGTTACATATAAAGAAGATGAAGAGGTATTGTCCTGGTTGTTGCTAGAAATTGCAAAATTGGAATGACATAATATTTTAACTTCTGCAGAGAACTTTAAAACACCTTGCTGAAAATCTTATTCTTCATCTGATCAGAGTTCTTGCCATGTGAAGTAAAGTATATTAGTATGTTTAAAAACGTCTGTTAAACAACTCTTCTCTACGTAAATATCTTCCAGAGATTTTAATGTGATTAAATGTTTTTTTTTTCTTACAGTTTGGATCTGTGTTATTAAGTGAGCTGGGCTGTGTGGCTGGAGTGAACAATCAATAATGAGTGGTGCAGCTTTGGGCATTGAGATAGTATTTGTCTTTTTTCTGGCCCTATTCCTACTTCATCGGTATGGAGACTTCAAGAAACAGCATAGGCTGGTGATTGTAGCAACATTATTGGCTTGGTATCTCTGCTTTCTTATTGTATTTATACTGCCTCTGGATGTCAGTACGGTAAGAAACTTGTGAGATTTTCTGCTTAGTTGCGTAAAGTGTGTATGGTATTTTTTTTAGTTATAGTTGTGACAATATCTTAAACAGGAAATAATTTTTGCAAATAGTATTTTACTAAACTAAACAGTTGTTACCTTTTTGCATGACAATGTCTGCGTTTGCAATTAATTTTATTTTTTGTTGATCTCATCAGATAAAAAAAAGTATTTCAAATGCTTTAAAATTTCATTATTTGTTTATAGCAATTTTTTATCTGCTTAGGCAACATAAAAACACTTCAAGTTTTTTATTTACTTGTCCTGTGAGTTGCATGCTGTTTTGAGGGTTTGTTAGTGTAATTGCTCCCATATGTAAACCTGGAATACAGGAAATGTCTTTAAAAATGGGACTTACGGTATTTAAATAAATGTTGTACCTTTTTCTGGTCACTGATACAAGATTATTTGTCTTTTAGACTATTTATAATCGGTGCAAACTTGCTGTTAACTCCAGCCCTGCAGAAAGTAATGGCTCTGACGGTACTCTTGTTCCAAGGTATGAGCTGTATGTTTTCTTCTTTAGCCTGTTTCTGAAGAAGTATTTCTGATTTTCTTTTTTTAAATGATAGGAGTGTAATACATTTTTAAGGCTAAGAAGCAAGTGTTTTTTGTGTGATATGATGTTTGAAGATTGTAAGCATACAGGAAGGTAAGGGAGAAGAAGTGAAGACAAGTGCATCTGCATCTATTGGTAGTAATTTATACAGTAGTTCTAGCTGATTACCTAATCTTAGGTAAATACACAATTTGAAAACTATTCCATAGCCTTTCAGTTTACCTATAGTTTCAGAACATGCTGGTGGATGTCGTACTATATGTGACTTGAGTATATCAAATAGTAATATCAATTTAAGTAGTAATCGAACAGGTACTGTGGTGGTGCTACTCAGATCTTAAAACTTTGTTTGAAAGCTTTGGTCACTCTACATGTCATTCTGTGGTAGTTTGATAGTTTTGAAAATATTTATGTGTGTGATGTACATAAAAACTCACCACTCAGGCTTAACTAGTTTGATCTTGGAAAACACCAATTATTTCTCAATAGATACTCTTATTAAATTGACTTTATTGCCCCTTGACTCACTGTTGTTTCGTTACCTAGACAGGTGTGGGTTAAAAAAACCTGAACTGTCATAGTGTGGATGAGCACTTAGTCTTTTGGTCTCTTTAAACTAAAAGGCTCTCATAGCTTTTCTGGTCTTCTGAAGCAAATACTACATGTCAGAAAAGTTTTAGCTCAACAAATGAAAGTGTATATAAGCCTGACTAAAACCAGCTGGGTGACAGAAGAAACAAGTAATATATCTCTTTTTACCACTAAATGCTCTGGGTATTAGAGCTGGGTGATGGGGTCCCTAGATATATTTTAAAAGCCTGCTGCACTCAGTAAAGTTGAATGGTCTTCTGTTTACAGAAAGGTTTTTATTTGCATGAAAAAAGTATATCCTGCCCAAAGAGAAGACTTGTTACCTTAAATTGCATAGTTGCTTATTTCTCTTGAGTCTTTGAGCTACTGTTTTTTTCTCTAAGAAAGCTGTCTTGTCCAGATATGTTGTTTGCAGAGCGGAGAATTATAAGTATTTTTAAAGGGTGGTTCAGTTTATTTTCTTCTGAGATGCTTAATGGTTGAGTATGTACTCAAATAGTAGTGTATTACTTCTATGCTATTTTCAAAGACCTTTCTAGATAGGGGAATTTGTAGAAAATATTTTTTATACTCTTGTCATTACAACTAACAATAAGCTTCTGTATGTTGTTGCAGCAAGCAAAAATGTTTCAAACCATGGAGTTATATTCCTGATGGAATTATGCCAATTTTCTGGCGTGTTGTATATTGGACGTCACAGTTTTTAACATGGTAAGTAAGGCAAAAGTATGTAGCAAAGGCTATAATATAGATATATTTTTTAAGTGTAGCATCTGAACAGTCATAGCATACTCTTTAAGGATATATATGACTATTCCACACAACTACCTAATTATATATTATTTGTTAGTGAAATTTCTCCAATATTTACTGTGCTTTATTGAGCATACTTTTTTTTTTTTTTTACACCTTTTCAGGTGGCAACCATGTACTCTTGTTTAACTTTTGTAGTTGAAACTGAGCAATTTACACATAGAGGTGTTTATGGATAGATTGTCTGAAAAGTGATTTTAGGCAACAGATCACCAAAATAATTCCACAAAAAAAATTGGGTAATTTTTGAGAACTCTTTAAATTATTTGGTTTTGTGTGGAATCCTATATAAAGTTAGAGATACAGCTACAACAAACACATTGTCTATGCTTTTGGGCTAGATTGATGTGTGGTTTCTTATCAACCTAGCATCAAATAATGATTTTTGTAGCTCAGTCAAGAATATCAGGGTTGGTAGCAAGTTCTTCATTAACAAAGATTTTTCTTATTAAAGTCAGCTTGTTTAATGTTTGCCATCAGACTAGTAGATGAAGAATAAAACCATGTAACTAGCTGATTTTATTGGAAGCTTGGGAGTCTTTGGCTTGAACACCCCTGTCTCAGTATCCTGCCACTGCTAAACTATTTTTTTTGTTTTGTTTGGCTGATGTGATTTGGTTTTGTTTGCTTTGCTCCTAGGATTCTGCTACCTTTCATGCAATCATATGCCAGATCAGGAGGGTTCTCCATTACTGGAAAGATTAAAACTGCATTGATTGAGAACGCAATTTATTATGGCACTTACTTACTGATTTTTGGAGCATTTTTAATATATGTGGCTGTAAACCCAAACTTCAATTTACAATGGTAAGAATAATGTAAGCACTTGTATGAGTTCTTAAGAAATTGTCCCAGGTGATCTCTTTTGTAGATGAAATGGGTCTTTTTTAAAACAAACAAACAAACAAACAAAAGACGGAAACAATTTTAGTTAATGATTTTTTTCTAGACAGTTGGAAATTTTTGTTAACTTTTTTATGGAAAGGTATGTTTTTAATATTTATAGAAATTTTTCTCCTGGTTTTCTGATTTTTGGTAAGTAGGGGAGAGGAATCCTCTTATATTTGCAATGCATTGGGTTTTTTATCCCCAAAAAGCATTTGCAAAGTTAGTAGAAACTTTCTCAGTGTTTTCAAAGTAACATCTTTCCCAAAATCTGTGTCAGTATTTCCTGTTCAGTGCTTCTGTCTCCTGTAGATGCTATTTAAAGGCCATAAGGTGAGTTAAAAGAATTGGTATTCAGAACATTCAGAACAGTCTTTCATACTATATACAGCAGTAAACATGCTAATGTAGTGCCTAGTTTCTTTCAATTTTCACTTCTGAATACAAATCCTGTGTTCTGAGGCTTTTTCTTACAGTGACTGGCAGTATGGTACTTTGACCTGATTTTCAATAAGTTTGCTAAATTCATGCTGTTTCCTAAAGGAACATGCTACTTTGAGAACAGTTTTGTCTCGCCTTCAGAAAGGACAGAAACATGAGATTGTGGCAGATGATACAAAGTCTGTTCCTGTAAACATGAAAGCCATATTGTTGCCTAGATACTTAGAATCATAGGATCATTTAGGTTGCAGAAGACCTTTAAGATTGAGTCCAGTTGTTAACCTAACACTGCCAAGTCCACCACTAAACCATCTCCCTAAGTGCCACATCTATGCATCTTTTAAACACTTGCATGGATATTGACTCCACCACTTCCCTGGACAGCCTGTGCCACTGCTTAAATACCCTTTCTGTGAAGAAGTTTTTCCTAATATCCAATCTAAACCTCCTCTGATGCAACTTGAGACCATTTCCTCTTGTCCTGTTGCTCAGTACTTGGGAGACCAACACACTCCATGCTACAACCTCCTTTCAGGTAGTTGTAGACAGTGTAAGGTGTCCCCTCAGCCTCCTTTTCTCCAGGCTAAACAGCCCCAGTTCCCTCAGCTGCTCCTCATCAGACTTGTGCTCCAGACCCCTCACCAACTTTGTTGCCCTTCTCTGAACTCTCTCCAACACCTCAATATCTTTCTTGTAGTGAGGGGCCCAAAACTGAACACAGGATTCAAGGTGGGGCCTCACCAGTGCTGAGTACAGGGGGACAATCACTTCCCCATTCCTGCTGACCACACTATTGCTGATACAAGCCAGGATGCTGTTGGCCTTTTTGGCTACCTGGGCACACTCCTGGCTCATGTTCAGCTGCTGTCGATCAACACCCCCAGATCCTTTTCCAACAGGCAGAATTCCAGCCACTCTTCCCCAGGCCTGTAGCATTGCATGAGGTTGTTGTGACCCAAGTGCAAGACTTCAAGGTTGCTTTCTTGCAGGTGTGGTATGAGGATGCTGTTTATTTGGGTTTTTTTTTTGTTTTTGCTCTTGTGTTTTTTTTCCTTAGGAACCAACTTCAGACTATTGGGATAGCTGCTGCAAACACATGGGGTCTCTTTCTTCTTGTGTTGCTTTTGGGTTATGGTTTGGTGGAAATTCCCCGTTCTCACTGGAATGGGGCCAAGAGGGGTTATCTACTCATGAAGACCTATTTCAAAGCTGCCAAACTAATGACTGAAAAAGCAGATGCAGAGGAGAATTTAGAGGATATTATGGAGGTAAGTAACTAGCTTGCACGATGAAGTGAAGGCTGCTGTTAATCATCTCTGAATTTCCTCATGTTGGGCACTTGTGGCAAGAAAACATAAATGTTGTGAACTTACTGTGAAGTAGCAGTAAATTAGGAGAATCATCATAGTGTGCCACTTGATGACACTCAATGTCTAAAAATCAAGAGAAGTTGTCCCTGGTGTGAAGAACTTGGCAACTTGGTAGCCATGGCAACGTGATATCTCCAAGCCTGTCAATGTAAAAGGGGCATTTGGACAGTGCCCTTAATATAAATCTCATGTTTTTAGTCAGCCCTGAAGTGGTGAGGCAGTTGGACTAGATGATCATTGTAGATCACTTCTAACTGAACTATTCTAATCTGTTCTATTCTACAAAACATACCTTGTGCCTTGAACACTCTTCTGTCGTTTAAAAACACAAAGTTTTGGTGGAGGCACCAGTTCTGGAGCCAGGTATTGAGATCCGGCATTCGCCTGTTCCTTCCAAAGTCTCCCTACGTTACTGGGAGGATTGAGGAAAACACCAACCTACACTCCTGATTTTCTAGCATTCTTCCCAGGACTCTGAAATCTTTTCGACATTTAATGAAATTTATCCCTGCCCAACTCTCCAGCCTGTTGTAGTAAGCTGTTTAGTCTTGTGACATCCCTAATTTAAGTCCCAGGAAGGCAGTAAACTTCCCTGAAAAGAGGGTCTTGTACTAGACGGTTGTCTTGTGCTAGATTGTCCTTTAAGTCAGGTAGGGTGACTGACAAATTCTGAGATTATATCATACACAACATAAATACATTATATTGTTAATGTATGATAAAACCTTGTTTCAAGGTTTAGCACTTCATAAAACCATAGAATAGAACCATCATAGAATAGTTTGGGTTGGAAGGGACTTTCAAAGGTCATCTAGTCCAACCTCCCTGCCATGATTAGGAACATCTTCAACTAGATCACGTTGCTCAGAGCCCTGTCCAGCCTGGCCTTGAATGTCTCCAGGGTTGAGGCATCTACCACCTCTCTGGGCAACCTGTTCCAGTATTTAACTACCCTCATTGTAAAAAATTTCTTACTTGTGTCCTGTGCCCTGGATTTCCCCTTCTCTAGTTTTAAAACCATCACCCCTTGTCCTTAAAAGGCCCTGCTAAAAAGTCTGTCCAGTCTTTCTTACAAGCCCCTTCTAGACACTGAACGACCGCAATAAGGTCTCCCTAGAGCCTTCTCTTCTCCAGGCTGAACAACCCCAACTCTCTCAGCCTGTCCTCACAGCAGAGTTGTCCCAGCTCTGATCATTTCTGTGGCTCCTCTGGCCCCTCTCCAACAGGTCCATGTCTTTCCTGTGCTGAGGGCTCCAGAGCTGGACACAGGACTCCAGGTGGGGTCTCACCAGAGTGGAGCAGAGGGGCAGAATCACTTCCCTCGACCTGCTGGCCACACTTCTTTTGATTCAGCTCAAGATATGATTGGCTTTCTGGGCTGCAAGCGCACGCTGCTGACTCGTGTCCAGTCTTTCATCCACCAGCACCCCCAAATCCTTCTCGGCAGGGCTGCTCTCAATCCCTTCATCCCCTAACCTGTGTTGTTACCAGGGGTTGTCCTGACCCAGGTGCAGGACGCTGCACTTGGCCTTGTTGAACCTCATGAGGTTCCCATGGGCCCACTTCTCAAGCTTTTCCAGGTGCCTCTGGATGACATCCTGTCCCTCAGGAGTGTCAATCCACAAACTTGTGTGTCAGTCTTGGTGTCATTTGCAAACTTGCTGAAGGAGCGCTCGATCCCAGTATCTATGACATTGATGAAGATATTGAACAGTACTGGTCCTTCACGCTTATTTATCCACTTTTTTTTTTTTTTTTTCCCTTTCAGTCTAGAAACAATTGCACTATACTTCAGAAATTCTGGCCAATATTTTATTTTCAGCCTTCACAGGAACACTGAAATGTGTGAAAATATTGAAAAATTCGTAAGAATACCTGTGTTGACTCTGAGAACTTGATTGTAAATATTATGACTGGCTGCTGTGTCAAATAAGTCACAACATTTGTCTCTCACCCACTTCAGTTCAAGCTTTTGTTTTCTTCCCTTATCAGAGATTCTGAAGACACAAGAAAATGTAATACTTGAGGATGCATCCCCATTGTTTTTTCCAGTACAGGGCTCTACTTGACAGGCCTGAATATGTTAGGATTGGTACCCTTAAGACATTCTTGTGGAATTTTGTTTGCTTGTTTGTTTTTCATAATCCCACTACGTAATGAAAAGTTCTTTGCCATAGACTAAACAGATCTCTTGTGATCATTTTTTCAAGAGATTCAGAGGGCATCTAGAATTACTGACATTCCTCTATTAGAACACCCTTTTACATGTTGAAGGACTGTCTATGTCCAGTTAGCCTTCTGTGTCACACCACACAAACACAATTCTTCTGTCTGCGTAATCATCCTGTTTCACAAGATTTCTAAGCTTTTACAATTATTTCTGTCCTCCAGAGTCTAGAACTGACATAATTTTTTCTAAGTGCCCTTTGTAACAATAACAAAAAAGCATCAAAAAAGGATCTCTGGATTGCCAGTAGGATGAAAAATAAAACCTAGTTCTCACTAAGCCTGATAAACTGCTAGAGTCAGTTCTGACACAACTTATCTAGCTGTTAGATAACATCTTTTTAGTATTTAAATGCCAAATGGTGTCAGAAGTGATCTGTGTGCAGATAAATGCGAGGAAGATATAAAATGAAGTAGTGTAAAAAGATACTCATCAAGCTGCTCAAAGCAATAAAAGTGAAACTAAATGAGGTAAAATGGAAGCTCCTTCTCTACCTACAACTAAAACAAGGAAGTATTTTTCATTTCAGCATTCATACATAGAAACCAATCCTCCAGATCTTCACAGAGTAATGTTTGCACACTAACATGTGTGGGGTTGTTTGTTTTTTTAAAAAAGTATAATGTTCCCTATAAATAATACTGCAACTATCTATTATTAGTTGTATAGTAAAGCTGGGGCTTTTAGGAAGTTCTGTTGTTTTTAAGCTCTGATGGTTATCTCTTCCATTGGGAGGGCTGCAATTCTTATCTGACCCTGTTAAATTTTTTAATCTTTTTAACATAGTGAAGCAGCTCTTATATTTTTTTTTTTCCTCAACAGGAAGTCCGTAAAGTAAGTGAGAGTATCAAGTATAACCACCCTTTGAGAAAATGTGTTGATACAATACTGAAAAAGGTAACAAATTACTCATCTTCAGCCATAATTGGGAGGGGGTACTTCTGTATCTACTGAATACTTGTATGTTGCTTTCTTTTCCTCTTAACATAAAATCTAATTGGCATCTTCTGAGTTTCTGACCAGACATTGGGTTCAAATTCTTTGTGGAATGCTTTCTTATGTTGTATCTAGTAGTCTGCTGTACTTTAACATACGTAGCATTTTAGAAAGAGAAAAACCTATGCTTAGAGTGAGCTTTTCAGCTGCATGAAATGCCCCAAAGATTTACAAATAATTAAGAAGAACATGTGCTGCTCCTTTGTCTTCAAGTTAATTTTCCCTTTTCCTTCCAGTGTCCTACTGAGTACCAGGAAAGAATGGGTAGGAACATGGACGATTATGAAGATTTTGATGAAAGACAGAACAATTACCCAAGTGAAAAAAGTTTGGTCAAACTTCACAAGCAGGTATATTAATGAATGAGAGGATGCCTCCCTTACGGTAGTGTAATTAGAATAAATGCTAGTCAAACAAACATTTTTAAATGCACTTTACCTGAATTGCTGAATATATTGAGGTTTGGGATTGCTACTTAACATAAACTTTTCTTAGTGAAAGAAAACACAGAACTTTAATATCCCAAGTGATGTCATAAAAGTGTTCTTGTGTTGTATCTTGACAGTGTTTTACCTGTGAGTAAACCTTGTATTGATTGATAGACAGTGCATTCTAAAGAAATAGTATTAGAAGTTTGGTATTTACTAAGATGCAAAAAAAAAAAAAGACCGACATATTGGAAAAAGTAATTGCTGCAGATAGATTGTGATGAAAGAACTGTGCAACTCAGCAGTCATATATATAGTCCTCTTATGATTTATATATTTCGAGAATTAACTGCTTGTGTTTGTGGGTATGTAGGATTCATCTTTGTAACTCTGTAATGTAGACATTTTGAAGGGATTTTGCAAGTTTTTGTCTCATTTTTTGAAACAAGTATGTTGTAACCATGTTATCTTGGAATTTATTATAGGTAATCTATTCAGTACAGAGACATCGCCGTACACAGGTCCAGTGGCAAATTCTTTTAGAACAAGCATTTTATCTAGAAGATGTGGCAAAAAATGAAACCAGTGCAACTCGACAGTTTGTTCATACCTTTCATTCCCAGGAACCAGAGAATAAAATTATTCAGTATTTCTACACACCAACTGTTGGTAAGTGCTGTCATGCACATTTTGAATATGTGAAGGAACAAGTGGTGCTGTTTTGTAAGAAGACCCAATTGGTTTATGTAAAATATTCAGTTACAATAGAGGGAACCAAATATGTATTTTAATGCATTTATGTAGTAGAATAGGCATCGGGTTTTGATTTAGGCATTTGACCATAAGCTTAAGTTTTTTTACAAATTTAATAGCAGTTACATGTTATAATAGCAAACTTTCAAGCCTTAGAAGAAGGAAGAAAAATAGCATTAAATTGTTGAATCATGGCTACCTTCTGCATTTGTGGGATATTCTTGAAGTGGCACCACTCTTCCAGTAAATCAAAGAGGAAGGGACTCTTCATCTGTCATGTACCAAACATGAGGAGATGCAGCTGCTTGTGCATCTTTCTAGAAAGTGTCTTCTCCTAATTATATTTTAACTTCCAACTTGTTGTGCACCAGTAATGAATTATTTCCAGGGTAGGACAGTATAATTATTGGAATAGCCCTGAAATTAAATGTGTGACCCAGCCTTGATTTTAAGGGTGTGTGTGCAAGAAATTCATAACACTTTTTGTGAGGGAGTTCTGTTTCTGGTTGTGTAATCTACATTAATCCATTCCGGATGTGTGTGTGTTTGTTTTTCCAGAGTGGTACTGGGAATGTCTTCTACGACCATGGTTTTACAGGGTGCTTGCAGTTGTTTTGGCCACATTTTCTGTAATTGTTGTGTGGTCAGAGTGCACATTTTTCAGCACAAATCCAGTTTTATCACTGTTTGCAGTTTTCATTCAGCTGGCAGAAAAGACATATAATTATATATACATAGAGGTAAGTTCGAGATAATTGCTCAATAAAAATATATTCAGATAGATTTTTCCTACAATAATAGTAGACCAGATTGATTTAAAAATATATCTCTGAATAATCTGTCTGTTTGCATAATACCAAACTTCGTTTCTGTGTCTACCTTTTGCCACTTCTTACAACTTTCCAATATGCGGATACTCAGTTGAGCTGAGTATGTGTAATTTGTGAAACATTAGCTTGGAGCTTAGTGTTTTAGACTTTGTGTCTAATCAACCATGTACATGACCTCTCTTTACTGAGTGGGAATTTGCTGCTGACAAGAAATCCAGTCACAGGTGTGGCTAGCGTATACGTGCACAAACTTATCAGTAAAGGAACTGAGCTTAAAATTTCTGATATATTAAGAAAATAGGTTGAATTGAAAACACTATTTCTATCACTTTTTGTGAGAAGACATGTCAAACTAGTCAGTAATTACTAAGACAATTACAACAATTTCATTTACATAACAAAAAAAGTAAACACTCCTAGGGTCAGTTGTGTTAGCATATATGAAGTGCAGAATGTCAAAAGTATGATTCTCAACTTATAAAAACAACTGGAAACTTTTCTCAGAGCTGGTGGTGTTGTCTTATTTCAAAATGAAAAATCAGACTGCAGTCTACCTGTTATGTGTACAAACTATGTCTTGAATAGATTAAAACCTTTAGTAGAGTTCTGCATTCAAATAACTTTTTTTTTCCCCCTAGATGGCCTGTTTTCTTACCATCTTTTTCCTAAGTATTTGTGTTTACTCTACTGTCTTCAGGATCCGTGTATTTAACTATTATTACTTAGCTTCACATCATCAGACAGATGCATACAGTCTCCTTTTCAGTGGCATGTGAGTATGTGGCATATACTTTGCAGAGTTTCTGTCAAATAGTCAATTGAAAATGTCCATGAAACCTTCATTTATATTCTTCCATTTATAGACATATGGGTATAAATCCTAATGACCTGTACATGATTATTCTGTGATATATCCAGTTATGATTTTTAAATATTTTTAATGCAAGAAATTCTTTAAATTGTTGTTGCCACTTGCATTTGTGCAGGTTATTTTGCCGTCTTACTCCACCATTATGCTTGAACTTTTTGGGCTTGACCCATATGGATGCAACAATCTCTCACAGAAAAACTCAGCCAACTGCTTATACATCTGTAAGTACAGAAAATGTGGTTTTGAGGCTTATCTATGGTTTGGAGAATAGGCAATATATTTTTAAATACTTCCTATAGTAAGATTCAGATATTCAAATCTTTCCAGTACTATTAAATGGGGTAGAAATACTTATAGACCAGGCATTTGGCAATGATTACTAGCTACACAGGTGTCATTGATAGGTCTCTTTATCCTAAGAAAGTAGAGTACTATGCTGAAGAGTTCAGATTGTGCTTCATATTGTAATAGCTTTAGCTTCCATGTGCTTTAGCGTATGAGGCATTTTTACAGGTTGGGAGCAAACCTAACTCGCCATTTAAAACTAGTGAGTTTGGTTTTACTGAACAAGTTTCTCTAGGAAACCGTGTTAAATCTCACACCTTTGCTGTCAGCGAGTAGATTCTTAGTGTTGTCCAGGGACTCCTTTCACAGCAGATTAAAAGAGTCACCAGATTTGCACTGGTTCTGGATTAGGTGAGACAAGAAGATCTAGCATTTTAGAAACCTCAAAGTGGGTAAACTGTTAGAGGCAGCCTTTGTATCTGGGCATTTTGGGTCAACTGTCTGCATCAGGTCTGTGATGATAATACTTACTATGTTTCAGTAACTGTAAAAGATTGTGTATTTGTTGTTGTGGACTGCAGTGAGGTGGCACAATCTTTATGGATATATTTAGAGTACATCTGATTAGAGATTGTTCTTACATTTTGTTTTGGTTTTTTTTCAGATAATGGGATCCATGAGGGTGCTGTCTTTTATTGCAGATGGTTTCTATATATATTACCCAATGCTTGTTGTCATTCTTTGTATTGCCACATACTTTAGGTAAGAGATTTGCAAGACAGAGCCTCCATGTTTCTTTACATTAATAATATTAGTTTCAGCAATCAGGAAGAGATTCTCTTCTCATCTTGCAGCAGTTCAGTTGTGACATTAATAAAAATACAAAACTAAAACAATAATGAAATTTATAAACAATAATGAAATTACATATTTTAAGAATATTGATTGTATGAACTCATAACTGAGTTTGTGGGCTTTTTTCCCCGTTAAACTTCAGTCATAGATTTTGAGGTCTGATCTGCTCAAACTTTGGAGCCCACAAGCAGTTGGATTCGGCTTTTGCCATTAAAATTACCATGAGGAAGCTATGTTATCAGCAAGGTTTTTCTAATAAGCTAAAAAAGCATTAGCAGACGCTTTATGTAGTGAACTTTTCAACAGACATATAGCAAATCTCTGATCCATTAACAGAATTCCGTTTGGAAGCATACTGGTTTAGATCATTTGATCTTGTCTCCCGAAGCCACAGTTTGTTGGAGGCTGGAAGGATTGCTGAAAACACTGTTCGTATAACATATGCTTGTTTTATCCTCATATTTCCAGATGTCTTTTTTGACCACTGTAAAAGATGAGATACTTTCTGTCTGAGCTTGCTCGGCTACATTTATTTCACTTAATCAGTTTTGCATTACCATTCAGTCAGAAACAATATATGTGTTGTGAGTCATATATTGTAGTTAAATGCCTTGAATGTCCATTAATACCCTGGTTGCATCCACAGATAGTAAGATGACAAGGAGTCAGTCCTAGGTTTTCACTGCTTACTTTTAGGTTAGGTGACAAAAGCAGAGGTGGAGGAAAAAAAAACAAAAACAAAACAAACTAACTAACAAAACCACAAAACCAAAACAAACAAACAACCCCACACATAAAAAAACCCACTAAAACGAAAAGTAAACAGGAAACCTAATGACAAGAAAGTAATTTGTGTGACTTTTTGTCTGTGTTAATCCTGAGTCTGGAATGCCATGGTGAAAAGAAAGAAAATAAACTAAAAGAGAAGTTGCTTTGCATGAACTTTAATGCCCTCTGATAATTCAGATAAGTGCAAAACTTAACGTTTAATTAAAATCTACCAAGGAAGGCTGTCTCCTTTGGTTAATCCAACAAACTTTACAGCACAAATATACAGTGAAGCCAAATTTGAACATGATATTGATGCTCCAGTTTGCAGAGAGGAAATCTGTACCAGAAACAGCAGTTCTGTTCTGGTGTGAAGTTGAAAAGGGGGAATTGGTTTCGTGATACCTAGTTCCAGCACTGGCTTAAAAAAGATGGAGCAAGCTTGTTACCTGATCACTGCATAATGGGTATCCAAAGTGGCAGCCAGCATCCCTACAGTGTAAGAGTGTGCCACGCATTTCTCTTGAGTGAAACCTGAGATCCAGGTGGCTTTCCTGTGTTACTACTGTTAAAAAAACATGGAAGTTGTAATAGGCAGAATTTTTATAGTAATCATCTTCTGAAAAAGAAGAGTCAATGAGATATCAAGCAATTGTCTTACCTTAAATCATTTGCACTGCTCTCAGACTACAAACAGTTTTATTTCACTCTTAGAATGGCATCATTCCAGCACTTTTCAGTTGGATTTAGGAACCTGTCACCGTTCTGAATTTTCTGATTTCTCAACTGGTAGAATAATCTGTCTTGTCTTCTATATTGCTTTTTTGCTTTAATTTTTCATACATTTCTGAATTATTTGTCTTACATTTTGCAGTATAATATAAACTATTAATTGTAAATTAACAAAGGAAATTGGTTCTCTTGCTTTTACCAGTTTAGGAACTCGTTGTTTGAATCTTTTGGGATTCCAGCAGTTCATGGGGGATAGCGAAATGACCTCTGATTTGATTGATGAAGGAAAAGAGCTAATCAGAAGAGGTAACTTAGGTCCTCTGTCCTAGTTTTCCTACAAAATATAGTATGTTGTTGCATTGAATTTGTATGAAATGTTGCACAAAAAACCCCCCAAACATGTAGCTTGTCAGTATTTCAAGCTGCTGAGGCAGTCTGCTGCACAAAATGCAGTAGACTTACAGCTCTGTGTTTGCTATATAAACAATTATTGACTTCATTGGAATCTGAAACAAAATACCAGGTTTACTTGTGCAGTATCTGAATTTTAGATATTTCTGAAGGTTTTACACTTCAAGTAACTGGTACTCCTCTGAAGTCATTGCTGATATAATAATACCTGAGCAGGTACTTGTGTAATCTGGCATAAAGGATAGTTAGCACTTAAATTATCTTTACCATCAACAAACTCTTTTTTTTTAATATTATTTTTCTGTGAATGTGTTGATAGAGCTGTCTGAATTCTGTCATTTTCTTTAGGATTTTTTGCTGTTTCAACTAATGGCTGTGTTTTACCACACAAAGCATGCTGTTTTGTAAAGCTGTAATTATGTTCTGTTTTGGAGAGCTTCTTGCCTTTTTTTTTCCTTAATTTTTATTGAAAGTGTTTCTTGAAAGTTATTAAAAGCTGTTGTGGTTCTTGAGTAAATGTTTAGATATTAAAATCCCTGGATACAGTGTTATATTATAGAATACTTTTATCATTCTTTCATAGATTATGAAAAACAAGATGTAAATTTACTTGAAGTATCAGTATTTCTTTTTTTGGAGAAAGAGGAGTGTCTCGTATTCCCTTGAACAAGAGGTTTCTCTTTCTTTGTTACTGTGATGTTCCACTTCCATCTTAATAGCAGATGTAGACATGAACTATTTGAGCTATGTGTTAGCCTTTACAGAACTTCAGCAAGATTTTGGTGCAATAATGCTCAAGTTTCTTCTTAACGTTATACTTTTTCAAGCTATTTGTAAAAGTTTTTTTGCTTTTCCAACTGGTATCCAGATATTATGCCTTGACGTGAGATATCATCATGATGAATTCATTGTAATGGAAAACTTCATAGTGATAGACAAGCAGCTCTGTCTTTTGCTTTAATTTAATTGTATAAGCCATCTATTTCAATAAGAGTCTTTGCCAGTTAGTTTTGGATTTTCATTGTTTGTTTAGAAAAATGGTAATGATTTTTCTTGTATATAACTCAAACTACTTTTTTTTTTTTTAATTTATAGAGAAAAGAAAACGACAAAGGCAGGAAGAAGGTGAAAACAGAAGAAGGGTATGAGATATTGTTTTAATCTACTACACTATCTGATAGGGTTTGCCATTGCTATCTAATTCAGTATGTTGTATTTCACAAAAAAAAAAAATCTCCAGTAATTGATGGAATCAGTTTAATTTTGCAGAACAGTCTTGGCTGAGGGGAAAAACCAATTTACTCTTTAATTTTAAAGGGTAAGAGGATGATTGTGGTCATGCTACTTGGACACTTTTGTTACTCAGTGTTCTGTGAGAACAGTCTATGTCAAAAGGTGCAATAAGCATTAAGCAGGGTCTTATTATCAGTTTTTTCTGTTGATACTGCTCTGCTTGAAATAACTACAATTGCAGTGTCATCATATTCACTGAAATGAGGACTGTATGCTTCTCCCAAACTTACCTGTTGCTTTGTGTGCTCATTGGAAAAGTAATTGGTACAGATTTTTTTCTTTTTTTTTCAGATGAACGAATTACGTTTAAGACAGAATTAATACTGTTAACTCTGAGTTACAAACAGAATGTTTGATTCAAATTATACTTGCAGTGCATATTGAATTGCAGGATTTGTAAAGGCAGTCAATCTGGATAAGAAAATAATTCAGGCAGCCTCATTTTAAGCAGCTTTAGTTAGCTATAAGCTTTGGTTTTCATCAAGTTACAACATTTGGAATTTAGTATAGAAAGTCACAATCAAAGAGGTAAACTGAAAGGATGCATACAAAGAATGAACAGACTAAAATAAGGGAAAAATATTATCTGCAGAAAGGAAGATAATACTGGGACTGAAAACTCTCTTCTTTTCAAGGTCAGGGATACTTCAATTCTTTATGCAAGCCCGTACTACATAGTTGTACTGCATAGACCTTTCTTCTGATCCTCTGCTCCCATCTCATGATTTTAGAACTTGAACTTATTGTGAAACCAAGTAGTAGCAAATGCATGATGCATTTAGTATACAATAAACTGATCTGACATTAAGCAACAATTTTAATTCAACAGCAAACTCAATTTCAGATGTTACCTGATTTTTGAGTTTGTTAAATACTGTAGTACATTCATTCTTGAAACTTGTGGGGCTTCAGAGAGTGTTATCTTCTTCTGGATCATGATTAAATGCTTGATCCTGCTGCAGCTTAGAACTGTAACATGTGGTATAGATTAACACAGTAATTTTGAGTATACCAGTTCCTACCAGTCCATGATCTGAGATCTAGATATGCATCTGAAACATATTGAAGTAATTGCAACAATTGGAGAAGTTTCTATTGAGACATGAAGTTGTGACCTAATAAAAGCATGAGACATTTTCTTCTTCAATATTTCATTGTACTTCATACTAAAATGTGTATGTACTAAAATGTGGTGGAATGGAAACACAACAAAACAACAAGCTTAGAAAACATGGCTTGTCCAATTTTTTTTTTTTTGTGCTATCTGCATCTGGTTGTTTTACCATTCTACCACTAGATGGAAGCAGAAATCCAAAAAGCAACATTCTCACCATACCTTAGAGCAGTTAAATGAACTTCGTGTGCAGATTTAATATGTAGTTCTGCAAGTCTTTCTTAAGAACCATTATGGTAACTGCTCTAGTGAAGGAACATATCTTGAGTTGAAAACAAAACAAAAATTGTTTCCGTGTCGAGAGGACCATTTTCAAAATATTACTTTCATAGTCTGATGCAATTGACCAATTAGCTCTAAATAGTGGGTCTGGAATATTTCTTGATCCTATGTATGCTTTCGTTGTGTTATTTCTTCATAACAGCTTGTGTTTTCATTTTTGTCATTTTTTTCAGGAATGGAAGGAGCGGTATGGAAATAGAGATGATTCCACTAGAAACAGAGTTGTCCACACAGACCAAAAAGAATCCAGCTTCTCAGAGGCCAATACCAATAGATGTAAGCTTTGTGCATTTTGGGCTGAGTTTGCTTTGTTTTCTTAGTATCTTGTGTGCACAACACTGGTTGTGTGAGTAGCTTCAAATAGATTCCTTTTTGTCTCTGATGATTATTCCCTTAGATGATGATGATTATTCCCTTCTGTGGCACAGTACCATCTTGCCCATTAAAGACACCTGAAAAGGGTTCTGTGTTTCTTTCCATCTTCAACACTTCAGCTAGCTGAGGCTGGAGATTCTGGCTGGTGTCAATTACTTGATCTTCTTATGGGATACAATGATTGCAATTAGAGTAGCAGTTATCAACAAAGAGAATTTATTTAGGATCTGTCCTGTGTCTTGAAGTTGGGAGTTTTAAATCTTAAAATTTACCTCTTATAGTTGCAAGTGAACTCTCTCAGACTGGAATAATGGAATAATCAGATAAATGACCAACAAATATAAAGCAAATAATCTATCACATGAGCATATATGTGTTCATTTAATAATGTCTATTAGCAAAACACTCCTTTATGGATACTCTAAACCTTGAAAAATTTTATCACAGTGTTAATGTTTTTTATGTATTCTATGTGCTTCTGTAATCTAACACAAGTAAGTGAAACTGGAAAAAAGAAGGAAAAAGGGGGAGGAGGAGGGCAGCTTTGAACAGACTTTTGAGACAACCCTGGTAGGTTTTCCCCTCCTCTTTACAAAGTTGGAAACCCAAATTTTCAGTGCCAGACTAACAGAATTATATGAAATTATATTTTAATATTAACCATATAAATATGTATCATTCCAGCACCAAAACAATCTGTAGGTACTAGCCTAGTGAACGAGGCAGAGTGAACTGCAAAATACCTATATTTCATTACTTCATGAGATTAACTCTTTGAAAACAAAACCAAAACCCTCCAACTAGATTAGTTAAAGTGGGAGTTTGGGAAAGTGAGTGGATAATTTATCAATTTAATGGTAAAGTTTGCGTACAACTTCTCTTTTTTTTCTTTTTTCTTTAATTCTTTGCAAAGCAGATATCATACTATTTAAGGGGCAAAAGCAAAGTTATAGTTAAATTGCTTTGGAGATACAAAAATGAAATAGTACAAATTTGAGTATGTAGCCAGATTTGCTTTAATATTGAATCTACTCCAGATCATCACGCTTACACTTTGAATGAGATACTGGCAGATCGTTATTATGGTCTTTTATATTTTATGTCTCCACATACTCCAAGGTGTTCATAGAGCAAATGAGTCTTTCCTTCCTTTTACCTATTCAGCACTATCAAAATATACCCGATCAAATGGCAGGACTGAAAGAGATAGAATAGAACTCCTCCAGGATGCAGAACCTTTGGACTTTAATGCGGAATCGATTAGTGATGATCCTCTTGAATCGGATGCGGGAAGGTGAGGAATCTTTGTTACTTACAATTAAAAGATACTAATGTCTTCTGTCTTCTGAACTATGACAGCTATATCAGATGGTTTCATAAAAGTAACTCCATAAACAAAATTTGCTGTCTCACCTAGCTCTTTTCCTTTCTTTCTTTTCTCCCATGGTATGGGATTTGTTTTAGAGCCAATTGAAACCTGAAGGTTTAATATAATTTTGTGTATTGGCATAGTATGAAAAATACTGCATATAAAAACAGAAGTGAAAGAACTGAAGAATGATATGTATATGTACAATAAAAGGTTTTCTATAGTTTCCTGTAAGACTTCAGAAAGCTCACTTGATTTCCCTGTACAAAGACCATCATAAAGGGCTGCAAGAAATAAAACTGAGTATTACAAGACCAAAAGTTGCAGGAATACACCTGGGCATCCAGTCTTGGAACGACTGGAGTAAATGAAAATCTGATCTTATTGAAGAAGTCCTAGAGTACACAGCCTAGTACATCTGTAATGGAGAATTCTGTGATTCTATGGGTTTGACTGCAACACCAAATTTCCTTAATTGTGAAATAGAGTATAGCTACTAAGCTCTGCTCCTATTTGTAATAAGCAATGAATTTTATGGGTCTTTTTTATCTAGGCATTTACAATGTAGAACCATTTAATAAGAATTCTAAATTCCCTTACAAAAAGTCATAGTTAATATTATTTTTCAGCTAAAACCAGCATACCTAATCAAATTAAAGAATCATAAATGACTTATATCTATAATGTCAACAAATATTAATAAATGTCACTTCAAAAACATGCAAAGAATGCTGTTAAATGCCACTGCCAGATTTTACAGATTGATTCAGCAATCTTAGTTTGTGTTAACAACTTAACTCTTCTAATGTCACCACATTTCAAAAGTTTGTTCTTTTTAAGCACAAGAATTTAAAGAGGAACTAGCCTAGCCATGTCTTCTTCTATAGAATGTGAAAGGGGTAGTAGTCTGCAAAAATAGCAATATGCGTATGTAATTCTTTTGGAGCAAATACTTTTCAAGTACAGTACCTGAAGTCTTCTGGGACCTATAATGAACTATGCAGAGTGGAACATTCTGAACTTTTTATTTAAAAAGAAAATCTGGAGCCACAGAGTTTAGTTGAGCTTTCCTCTAGCAACCTACTTTTCATTTCATAGAGGTAATAAATCAGGAATAATTGCGTATAAAGTCTCAATTCGCTTAAAAAGAGCTCATGTAACATTGATTTTTACAACTAGAGCTCCTGCAATAATTACAAACATTCTAGGACAGTAAGAGCACTGCATGCCTATGTGTGCCTGTGCGTGCCTGCCTGTGTCACTCAAACTATTTTTGCTATTGGATATTTTGGGGTTTTTTAAATGAGGAAAATTCTGTTCAACGAAAACATTCAACTTCTTTCCTTTGTATCAGGGAAAAAAGTTCTTTAAGGCTCCCGGTATTCATATCACTGTTTTTCTTGGTCACATGAGATTTAATTTAATAACTACTTACGAAATTTTCATGGAAACAGTAATTCAGAACTTCAGATCCTGTAATTCATTGAGAGTGAAGGAGTGAGAGTACAATGAAAGCTGTATGACTTCATGGGTCTTGGTTTGTTTGTTTTTTTTTTTTACTTCCTGTGATACTTTTTCATATTTAAAATTGATTCTGCAGGTACCAGCCTGGTGGAAGATACCTGTCAATGTCTCGAAGCAAAATTTTTGATGATGTCTAAACTCCTCAAAGCTAAAGAAAATTCTTTGGAAATCTATTCCTACTTATTGCTTAGAAAATATTGTATTAATGGTATATTGCTGAACTAGAAAAGAACACTTTTGTTTGGAAAAAGAATATGAAGGAACGACTATTTTGGAAATGCACTTGTATGATAACTATACTGCTTATGACAAGAATATGCTTCTTCTATTGTAGATATTGTTGTGCATCAGTGTGGGCTTTTGTGTCATTACCAAAAAGAGAAGACTGTTAATTGAGTTAATAGAGGGTAAACTTAATAAATATACCTTGAACTGTAGCACTGCAAGTTTTAGGAAGACGCTTTTTAGAAGAAATTTTTTTATATTTTAAGAGAGGTTGTGAGGGCATCTTGATGCACCCAAAGTGCAGTTATATCAATTAATGTAGTAAATACTTTATATAATTTTTCTATTTGAACTTAATTAATTTCAGTAGATTTTGGGCTAGGCATAAAGGCTTATTTTGGCTTTAGTGGTCTTTGAATCAGACCCCATATAAGCAGAAAGATTGAATTGTAGAATCATTGAAGGTCCCTTCCAACAAAAACTATTCTAAGGTCATCTAGTCCAAGCCTCCTGCAATGAACAGGGACATCTTCAACTAGATCAGGTTGCTCAGAGCCCCATCTAGCTTGGCCTGGAATGTCTCCAGGGGATGGGGCATCTACCACCTCTCTGGGCAACCTTTTCCAGTATTTTACCACCCTCATTGTAAAAATTGTCTTCCTTGTGTCTAACCTCAATTTCCTTTAGTTTAAAACCGTTAGCCCTTGTCATTTTGCAACAGGCCCTTGAGTTTGCCCGGGTCCCTCTGGGCCTTCAGGCATGTCAACTGCACCACTCAGCTTGGTGTCATCAAATTTTGCTGAAGGTGCACTTGATCCCAGTGTCTGTGTCATTGATGAAGATACTAAACAGTACTGGTCCCAGTACAGAACCCTGAGGGACACTGCTTGTCACCGGTGTCCATCCAGGTATTGAGCCCTTGATCACTACTCCCTGGATGCCACCATCCAGCCAATTCCTCATACACCAAACAGTCTACCCATCAAATCCATATCTCTCCAAATTAGAGAGAAAGTTTTTGTGGGGGACAGTGTCAAAGGCTTTACAGAAGTCCAGGTAGACAACGTCAGTAGCCCTTCTTTTGTCATCTGATGTAATCACTGTGGCCACTAGGTGAGTCAGGCATGACTTGCCATTGGTGAAGCTGTTCTGACTGTCTCGAATCACCTCCCTGTCCTCTGCGCGCCTTAGTATAGCTTTTAGGGGGATGTGTTCCATGATCTTCCCAGGCACAGAGGTGAGGTTGACGTGTTAATAGTTTCCAGGGTCCTCCTTTCTACTCTTTTTCAAAACAGGTGCAATGTTGCCCTTTTTCTAGTCTCCAGGGACTTCACCTGTCTGCCATGACTTCTCAAAAATCATGGCAGGCTGTTCTTCCTAGAATTTGGTGGCATAAATTTTGGAGGAAGGTGTATCGGTGAAGAAAGGCTGCATTTTTTTCTTTTCTAACTGTATATGCAGATAAATGATTGTAGCATGTTTAAATGGTTGAAATTGATTGTGGACCTGAGTTTCACTGTCATATGAGTGAGTCTATGTGCAATAGCAAGAATACATTATTGATTATATGATATCTGCTTAAGATTTTTACACTTGTAATGTTTGAAAATCTTGGCACACTAATGGTTTTTTAAATGTAAAAGAAATATAATGTGAAAATTGAGTTAGATGCTGAAACATTATAATTTGCACACACCTCAGGCACAGCTTCAAATTGTAGACTCTTTCATAAAAGAAGGGAAATACATAGCATGAGTAGATAATGGTAAACACTTTTGATGTTCCAAATGCCCAGGTTGCATTATGTATCTGTTTTTAAGGTGCCTGTATTTTGCAGTAAGTTGTTGCAGAAAGAATAATGCTTATTCAATTGAATGCCATTCAAAAATGCCAATTATAACAGTGTAAAAAAGCTTCACATTAATTTCACTGATGTGGATAGATTTTTAAATTGTAGTTAGTTGAAGGAATTTTCAAGTGTAATCATAAGGTAAAAGATGTGGTTAAATTTGTTTTATCGTTGAAAAATTAATTTAAAACGTTGCTTGATTGCAGTTTGTCTTACGTCTTTACAGCTTGAAAGTTTTATTATGTGCTTGTTGCAAAGTTATGTTGAAAACTGAAAGAGAACTTCTTTCTGTCTTAATTTTTTTATCATGCTTAAAAAACAGGTATTCCTTAAAGCAGCTGGGTATTAGTTATTCTAAAAGTATATTTTCATTAATGAGGTGTTCTACTAATTTTTAAAAATTGTCTTTGTTTTCTGAAGTAATTGTTGATGGGGATCTAACTACCTCCTGTGATTTAGTACATTATGTATTCTAACAGTAGTGGTATTTGTAATATATTGATCTGCCTGTTTTAAAACACTGAATTGTTACTATGAAGGAGAAAAAATACTCTATTTGTATAGAAATAATTATATTAATAAATCAGAAGACGTAAAATAATCATCAGTTCTGTTCTTAGGTGAATACACTGAATGACAGCCATGCCCGCATGCATTCACGCTCAAGCAATTTCCAGATCACCTGTAAGAGGGCACTTTTTAGTTTATTATGTGTATTATAAAAGCTTGATCAAAATCTTATGGCTGTATCAGGGACTGGAAGTCAAGAAAATTAAACTCTTTATTCAGTTTGTTCTTTAGCAACTTTATGTTAGCACTTATTTAATTTATTTTAGATGTACTTAGAAATGCTATCCTGAATTCAGCCTTTTATATGTCCTAAGAAATCCATCCACATCAGTTTTCTTAGACTTAATGTTTCCTTTTTAAAAAATTATATCTCATTTAATTGCCCGAAAGTTTATTTGTGAAAATCTTTGGATGAAACGAGGCTCAAGTTCTTTAGGTCTTGAAATGTCATTACAGAGGGGCCTAATTCAGTGCTAATGAAAAAATTGTAGGAGAAGTGTTTGATTTTTCTGAATGTTTGTGAAGTATTTTTACCTGGCTCTTGCTGACTTCAGAGAGTTGAACTGAGTTTTCTTGGGGCCTGCTCTTTGCCTCTCAGAAATGAGTGGAATGACTGCAAACAGAATTTTCAGTGGAAACTTGGTCAAGATTTCATATACAAAAGCTAACTAGTCCCTGGTGTAAGTCCTCTGTGCAGTTTTCCTTGGGATACAATAATTAAAGGAGCTGACTGTATAAATTAATGGCAGTGGGATTTCAGTTGCTAACACAGAAATTGAGGTGGGAATCCACTGACCTTTTCTGATGTTGCAGTGGAGTGATGGAGCAACCAATGGCTGCTCTTTGAAAGCATGGGAATTAGAGCTCTGAAAATCTCTCAAGAGGTCATGGAATCACAGAATCATAGAAAAGTGTGGCTTGGAAGGGACCTTTATATGTGATTGCAATGAGCAGGAACATCTTTAACTAGATCAGGTTGCTCAGAGCCCCGTCCAGCCTGGCCTGGAATGTCTCCAGGGATGGGGCATCGACCACCTCTCTGGGCAACCTGGGCCATCACAGTAAAAAGTTTCTTCTTTATATCTAGGCTGAATCTCCCTTCGATCAGTTTAAAATCATTACTTCGTATCCTGTCACAACAGGCCCTCTTTCTTATAAGCCCCTTTTAAACACTGAAATGCCACAATAAGGTCTCCCTGGAGCCTTCTCCAGGCTGAACAACCCCAACTCTCTCAGCCTGTCCTCACAGCAGAGCTGTTCCAGCCCTCTGCTAATTTCTGTCCCTCCTCTGGCCCCTCTCCAACAGGTCCATGTCTTTCCTGTGCTGAGGGCTCCAGAGCTGGACACAGGACTCCAGGTGGGGTCTCATCAGAGCGGAGCAGAGGAGCAGAATCACCTCCCTTGACCTGATGGCCACGCTGCTTTTGATGCAGCTCAAGATCTGATTGGCTTTCTGAGCTGCAAGTGCACGTTGTTGGTTCGTGTCCAATCTTTCATCCACCAGCACCCCCAAGTCCTTCTCCGCAAGGCTGCTCTCAATCCCTTCATCCCCCAGCCTGGATTGGTATTGGTGGTTGACCTCACTCAGGTGCAGGACCTTGCAGTTGGCCTTGTTGAACCTCATGAGGTTCACATGGACCCACTTCACAATCTTGTCCAGGTCCCTCTGGGTGGCATCCTGTCCCTCAGGAGTGTCAACTGCACCACTCAGCTTGGTGTCATCTGTAAATTTGCTGAAGGTGCACTTGATCCTAGTGTCTCTGTCATTTATGAAGATACTAAACAGTGCTGGTCTCAATACAGAACCCTGAGGGACACCATTTGTCACCAGTGTCAGTCGCGATCTTGAGCCCTTGATCACTGCCCTCTGGATGCCACCATCCAGCCAGTTCCTCGTACACTAAGCAGTCTACTCATCAAATCCATATCTCTCCAATTTAAAGAGAAGGATGTTGTGGGGAACAGTGTCAAAGGCTTTACAGAAATCCAGGTAGACAACATCCATAGCCCTTCCCTTGTCCACTGATGCAGTCACTCCATCACAGAAGGCCACTAGGTTGGTCAGACAAGACTTTGCCCTTGGTGAAGCGGTGTTGACCGTCTCGAATCACTTCCCTGTCCTTCATGTGCCTTAGCATAGCTTCTGTGAGGATCTGCTTCATCATCTTCCCCGATATCTCCCAACGGGGAGAGAATCTACACTAGTAGTACATATGTATATGTATAAAATAGAAATAAAAGGTACTCAAGGCAATTCCTTATGAACTCTGTGCACAACTGAGCAGCCCCTGCCAGCAATTCACACCTGGTCCAAACAGCCGATCCCAGAGAGAGAAAATGAGGAAAAAGACAGAGAAACCAAACGGCCTCTGCTTGATGCAAAAGGCCAAGCTAAACGTCCCTACTGAAACTCCCCCAGCTCGTTAGCAAGAGATAGTGAAAGAAGCAAAACCAGAAGATCCTGACTCCTAGCTTCTCCTTAAATAATTAGCATGATGCTAATGGTATGGAATACTCTCATTGACCAGTCTGGGTGTTAGTCAAACTCTGCCCCATCCATGCCCCCCTTCCTCGATGCCTCACACTTGTGGGCAGAGCGTTCAGAATGTTCTTGGCTCTCAGACCAGAGCAATTAAAAACATTAACTCTATGCTGGGGTGTTATCTCTTGTTCTCAAACTAAGTCCAAATAATGACCGTGCTAGCTATGAAAAAGAAAGGTTTCTAACTGCACAAAGAAAATTTGCAGTCAAACCAGCACACCAGGCATAGAGGTGAGGTTCACAGGTCAGTAGTTCCCAGGGTCCTCCTTTCTACTCTTTTTCAAAATAGGTGCGATGTTTCCTTTTTTCCAGTCTCCAGAAACTTCACCTGACTGCCGTGACTTCTCAAATCTCGCAACTACATCAGCCAGTTCCCTCAGGACTCTGAGATGCATCTCATCAGGTCCCATAGGCTTGCCTATGTTCAGGTTCTTCATGTAATCGTGAACCTGATCTTCTCTTATAGTTGGAGGTACTTTGCTCCCCCTATCCCTGTGTTTTATTTCATCCACTCAAGAGGTGTGGGAAGAGAGGCTGCCAGTGAAGACTGAGGCAAAAAGGTTGTTGAATATCTCAGCTTTCTCCTTGTCCGTTGTTACCAGTTTGCCAGTCTTGTGCACCAGGGGAGTACACTTTCTTTGACCTTCCTTTTCTGGCTGACATACCTGTACAAGTCCTTCTTGTTATTCTTTGCATCCCTTGCCAAGTTCAGCTCCAGCTGCGCCTTGGCCTTCCTGACCCCATCTCTGCACAACTGGGCAGTGTCCCTGTGCTCTTCCCAGGACACCTGTCCCTGCTTCCGCTGCCTGTGCATTTCCTTCTTGCTCTTTAGTTTGACCAGCAGGTCTTGATTCAGTCATGCCAGTCTCTTGCCTTTGTTTCCCAATTTCTTACACCTGGGGATCAAGAGCTCTTGCGCTCTATGGAAAGTGTCCTTAAAGATCTGCCAGCTCTGTTCTGCTCCCTTGTCCCTGAGGGCAGTTTCCCAGGGGTTCTGACTAACTCCCTGAAGAGCTGAAATCTGACTTCCCTAAAATTCAGGGTTCTGACTTTACTCTTTGCCTGACCTCCTTCCCTCCCAACAGCAAACTCCGGGAGTGCTGGAGTTCTCTGGATTGCACTTGGAGATCCCTGGTGTCACATGCTCCCTGGATGCTGGGTGTTTAAATACAGGGTTCATTAGTGAAGTCAGGTTTCATCCACAGTGGTCATTGCTGACAAGTAGTTGCTCTAATTATGTGCAGTTTTTCGGCAAATTAATCTAAAGTGTGTTTTGAAAAGCAATTGTGAGCTCATGTGGCTAAATCTGGAAGATTTTCAGAAAAGAAATCTAGAGTTACAAGTATTAAAAAACATCATGGAACTAAGAGATATGCCTGCACAACATTTGCTGCATACTTGAGCTAGTTTTAAACTAATTTGCTTACTGCTTGTACAAATAATGCAGAACTTGTTTGGGGGCCACATGCCAAAGGATTTACCCCACTTGAGAGAGGTGGTAGATGCCCCATCCCTGGAGATAATCAAGGCCAGACTAGATGGGGCTGTGAGCAACCTGATCTAGTTGGAGATGTCCTTGCTCATGGCAGGGGTGTTGGACTAGATGAGCTTTGAAGGTCCCTTCCAACCCAAACTGTTCTGTGATTCTATGACAATTCCTAGACAAATTGCAGCAACTTTTGAGAAGTTCATTGCCACTTCAGCTCTAGTTCTAGCACTACTACAGCTAAAAAAACTTAAAACTAGCTTTGATGTCTTTAAGACATTACTGTACTGTAGGCTAATCATGTTCTTGCATCATATTTGATGCTCCAGCTTAGGTGATGTAAAATATAACTGCTTTGCAAACTGTGCTTTTGTGAACTGAATGTTGGTTTATTTATTCTGTCAGTATATAGTCGTATTCATTTGCAGCTAAAAAATGTCCATTATCGCTTTTTTTTTTTTAGTTTCACTTTCTCAATTACTGAGCAGTTAGGGTATGCTTCCATTTCATCATCATTTCTGCAGTTTCCTTTTCAGCTGTGAACACCAAAAAAAACACCCCAAAACACAAAAAAACCCACCCAAGTTAAGTACAAATGTTTAAGTATCTTCATGTCAAAGATTTAAACCAGTGAAAATAATCCATGCAAGTTGTAGTGAACTTTGAAAAGTGGGAGTGAAAACAGTAGCTTCTTTCATACAGTGTCAGTACTACATTTCTTTAAAAGTATGAATAGCAAAAAGCTCTAGTTAGGCTTACTACTCGTACTAGATTTGTAGTTCTGTTTTTTTTCAGGCAGTTACAAATATACAAATGTACGTATCCTGATATCTATATTGGGAAATAAGTCCTCTGCACGCTGCTTAGGAAAGATGCAGCTCTCAGTGATGAAGTGAGGGATTTTTTTAATGAGGGAAGGTAAAGGATATACAACTTTTAGTATGTGCTAATAGTGACAATTTGGAGAAACTATGGTATATTTTATTACTTAGGTACGATAACATGTTAAGAAACAACAAACTTTATACTACTGTAACTTACACTGCTGGATAAAATCATGATATATAATCTGCCTTTATTTTGCAATCAAAATTGCACTTGTAAAAGTGTCATTTACAGTATTAATGGGGATAGCCAAAAACTGTTGTGTTTTCAGTATTTATTCTTGCTACAACAACTGTGATAATAATTTTTACAAAGTATTAAAAAGTGATTTGCCTGATTTTCTGTGATTATGGTAATTTGTCTTTTATTGAATTTATTGTGGAATACTGTAAGTGCTATGTGAAAAATACAGTATTTTGTTCTAGTTTTCATTATTGCTGTAATTACTTGCAATCTGAGGGGCATTTACAATACCAAATAGAGATCACTCTACGGAGGAAGACTTTTTATGAGGTTTATCAAAGAAATGTGACCTATTCATAACAGACAAATAAGTGCATCTTGATTATTAACAAAAACACTACTTAGAGTATGTATTGTCTTCTAAGTTTTAATTGCTCTTTAAAATTCAGAAAATGATTACTTTTTTCAGAGCAGCTTATTTGTGCATCTTATAAACTTTCTGAAACTTTTACAGTCTTTTTCTCTAGTGAGCTCTGCAGGAATATGTGCTGCTTCATGGCAGTTCTCCAGTACTTGCTGTGCCTCTAATTAAGTAGTCTAATCTAAAGCTGAGACACTCCTACACCATTAGATTATGCTAACAGAAACCCAGCATCCCTAGCATAAAAGCACCTTGAACTAGATCCCTTTCTAAAACATTACTTGCTGTCATTGATCATGTTGCATTATATTTGGTATCTTCTGTTTCAGTCATATGGGAAGCCCCATCAGGTTTATTCTTTGTTTCTGTTAAAATGCACTGGAATGTAATCCTCAGCATGGTTTTGTGCATGTGTGTTTTAGTTGTAATTGGCAGGCAATAATAAGATGCAACTTCAATTGTTTCTTCAGGATAATGTTATTATATTTTACATACTCCTGTGAATTGTAATAGTTGCAGACTGATGGCTTAGCCATCACAGTAGAAATTAATTATTTTCTATAGAATACCTTGTATTTCTGTAGAGGTATCTGGATGATAAGGGAGTGAATTTGTAAGTAGAGGTGTAGTAATAGAAGATGTTAATTTTCCAGTGTTTATCAAGGATAGGTTGTAGGAGTGCTGCTTATGGATAGACTATCTTATTTTGCCTTATGATGCAAGTATGTATGCATAATACCTTGTTTTGAAATTCACTGAGTTATAAATTTTTCACTGTAGTGTTCTAAATTATTGTTGTACTGAATATATTTTTGAAATGTGTGTTAAAATATCTAGTGAAAGAGTTAAGTTGGCATGAAATAAATAATTTCTGCAATACCTTTTCCCTGGTGTATTTTACACATTCATGCTTCTCTGAAATATTTTTTATAGTGATCCTCTGGAGAAATTTGACCTAAATATTTTTTCCAGGTAGAAATTAAATTTACTGAGGAAGAATTGTAATTTTACTGTACAATCCCACCTTGCTTTGCTCATCTTTTTACATCTTCTTTAAAGCAGATTAAAAAGGGAAATAGAGAAGCTTACATATTTATCACTTTTCTATTCCCTACCTTAAAAAAAAAAAAAAAAAAGGCAAAAATAAGGTGAAGGAAGAAGAGACAGGTTTGTTGTGGTTTTTTTTTTTTTTTTAATTTAAATATTGTCTCTATAGAGCTATAGTGGCAGGGTATGGTTTTATAGTTTTAGTTTTCTTTTTGCACTGATAATGTGACATTTTTCTTGAGAGGTACAGAAGTATCTTCTAGATATCATTAATCGAAAAGCCATACCCTGGAGTAATTAATCTTTTTAGCACATCATAGTATTTGTAACAATTAAGACTAGGTGATTCCTGTATTTGATTATTTATTGTCTCCTATAGTTAATCTGCAACTGCTGTTTTAAGTGGGTTGCTGGAAACATTTTGGACACTGAAGACCAGCCTGTGCCATTGCTGCAGAAGTGCACAATGAATGAATGATGCATAACACAACGAATGAATGATGCATGCAGATGTTAAGAAAGATTAGTAACAGAAAGGGCAGTGGACCAAACTGAGACATCTATCATCACCATCCTGTGGATGGCACTTTCTCTGTTTACAAGGGAAGAGGTAGGAGAAGCAGAATGATCTTCTCTGTATGTTTTAAATTTTTTTCCAGAATCTGTTTGGTTATTGAAGTGAATCACTCCCAGCATAGTCAACCAGCCACACTCTTCCTCCAGACTTGCTGTGAGAAGTAGCTACTGTAAGCCTGACAGTACATAGTTCAAAGGATGGGAGTTGTCCTGCATTAGACATTACCTTTCGATTATTCATTGTCAGATTTTTATTTGTCCAGAGAGCAATAAAAATTTTGTTGTTTAATAGTCAACAGATGCTAATGCAACTAGCATGCATGTTCAGTGAGTTTTAAGTCTTCTGAAATAGCATTTGACTGACTGAATTATCAGGGTTGTGAATTAACCTTGCTCTGTCCTCCTTACTTCAGCTCTGCCTGCATGGTGCCATGGTGTGCCTGCTGCAGCCTGCTGCCCGTTCATCCTGCTCTCTGCATACTGTGGTACAGATCTTAACCCTTCCTCTGCATAAACATCCCATATTTTTTGCTCCATTTTGTTATGTGTTAGTTCATTACACACCTTTGCCTTCAGGATTTTTTGAGAGCTTTATGAAGAAGCCAAAGTTGTTCAGGGCCTGACTTGGATGGAAGACACATTTTTCCTTCCCTTCTTAGGGAATATGACCCAAACTGCGAAGAAAGATGCTGGTCATAAACAGAGGTCAGGTATTGGAGTGTTTTATGAATGTGCATTATGCACAAACCAAGCAAAGCTCTCAGGTTCCTTCCACCACAGCTTCTCTGGTTAAAAGGTGTGTGTTTTGCGTCACTCAGTCAACATGAGAGCAAACATGTAACTGAGGCAGTACCTAGACCTGCTCTGTGGAAACCTAGGCCTTTGAAACCCAAGTGAACACTTACAGTTAAACAATTCACTGTCAAATGAAATAATTTCCAGTGCTTAGGAAAGGACATCTATTCTGAGCCTTCACAAAGGCTGCATGCTGCTGGGAATTTTTCTTGTGTGTTCCATGTCCCTCTTATCTCTCAGGGGCTGGCTTCTTCCGTAAGCACTAGGACTCCCGTAAAAACATCATGCTTTTTATTTCGGAAGAATTTCCTGTTTTAAAATCTGTGGGAATCAAGAAGAAGATGCAAAAGTAGTGTGCTGCTGTGACATATTTCAATGAGCAAGCAACAGCTTTCAAGCTCTGGTTTCATAAAAACCTAGCAAGTCTATTGTAAGAGGCTAGGATCAGTGGCAGCCAGTGTGACACAGTGTCACCCCATTCAGAGGGTGCGCAGGTGACTTGTGTGTGTCACACCCTGTGTGGAAAGGACTGAGGCAAAGTGAACCCAGGGCAAAGAGAGACAGGACGAGGGAAGTGGGTTGAGGGGCAAAGCAATGCAAGAGACTGTTTAGTAGTGGTGATGAGGAGGATGTGATCTCTGTGTGCTCCTGGTATAAGTTTACACCTCTTTCTGCTCACAGCCTCACCTCACATTTTCTATGGGAAATCTGATAACAACATGCCAATGGCTGGTACCCAAGGTCTAAGAATACGTAGTTTTGACTGCAGAGCAGCCCTAAGAGCCTGTGTTGGGCTCAGCACTGTGCAAACACTCTGTACAATTTGCCTCTCTTATATCAGGCATCTAACCTGAGCCTGAAGTTTAGAGTCCCTACACAAAGAGAAAAGGAGGGAGTGAGTTTGGGCAGAGACTGAGAACTGAGCAAGTGTGGTGCAATTCAGAGCACCAAAATAAAATAAAGACGTGTCTTGTGTTATTGCCTCTCATAGACAGTTCAGTGGTGGGTAAGGAAGACATAGTTGGAGTCAGGCTTTCTGGACTGCTGTTTAAAACATCTTTATGTATCAGCTGAAACTTGTGAGGTCTGAACAATAAACGTTGCAGAGGCTGTGGCTGCAGTGCTTGAGCAGGCTTGAACGCTGCTGGGTAGCAGGGTCTGTCCCAGGGTACCCACCGAGGTGGGAGTTCCCTGCTGAAGGGGTAACAGCATGAACTTTGGTCAGTGTTCCCTTTTGTCAGTTCTGAGTGATTTGGAAAAATTTTGAGGTAGAAACCTTAAAGACAGTTCTAAAAAATGGGATGGACTTCCTGTTTAAGCAGACATCTGTTGAAATGCTGCAGCAGTATAATCAGAAGTTCTGTCACCATTTATCAGAAACAAAAATCACTTTTGAGCCTTAGGGGTTAAGACCATGATTCTGCTCTCATTTAAATGAAGGCCTTTGTCACTAGCAGTATCAGACCATGTCTTATGTGGTTATTTCTCTGGGAACTGTTACAAAGATTGTCTGAATGCACTAGTGTATTTGAATAAAAAAGAAATATGGAACCAATCTTTAGATCAGCTATATATACTTGCTATTGGAGTCCACAGCTAGTAAGTCCACCTGAGATATCCAACTGTGATACTCGCAGTCTGGCAGTTTGAGCCCATCAGCCGTTGGGCAAGGTGACACTTCCATTTACTTTGGGGTAGACAGGCCAAACCAGTACTCCTCCAGAAGAGAATGTTCCTTAACAAGACTGAAAGGAACTGACCCACTGTCACAATTAAAAAGAAAACAAACAAACAAACAAAAAAACACCAACAAAACACCACAACCAACCAACCAACCAAAACACAAACACACACACGCACACAACAAAACAACAAACAACAACAACAACAAACTTTACTTTGGCTATGAGGTCTTTTAGCACTTGCAGAGACAAATAGAACAGAATGGCAAGTGAAATGATTCTTCAGTTCTAACAGTACCAGTGTTGGATCCAAACAGCTATTTCCTTGGATGCTGTCACGGAGGCACCCCGAGGTTAGTTTAAGGGACAACAGGGTCCAAAACAACTTTTATTAAACCAGTAAGAAACGGGGTTTAGCACTCCAAAGGTGACTTAAATACAGTTTCGGATATCAGTTGAGGAAGATTATTAAGGGGCAGCAACTAATACAACAGGCGGTCCAGCGAGTGCATGCACATGGCTCCACCAAAACAATGCCAGAGCCACCCCTGAGTCCCAGAGGAGTACACACTTGCCTGTACACAGTGTGGGATTATTTTAAAGAGATACACGTATTCGTAGTGAGTACAGAAAGTGTACACTCGCGATTCTGCGAGGGTAAATTTATAATACACTCGCAATCCTGCAAGGGTTAATACACGTGCAAATGTGTACAGAATATTACACGTGCTTATGTGGAAGCAGGGGAGGAAAATACACCCGCAATTATGTGAAGATTAATTTTACACATGCTCATATTGAACACGGTGCCCAGCGGCTCCCTGGTGCCTCGGCAATCCCTTCTCCTAATGGCCCTGGCCAGGGTGCTCTGGGGCCAAACAGGAGGTCCACAGTGTGCATGCACGTGACTTTACCCAAAACAATGCCGGAACCACCCCTGAGTCCCAGAGGAGTACACCCTTGCCTGAACACAGTGCGGCATTATTCTTAAAGAGATATAGGTACTCACTATGAGTACAAAAAGTGTACACTCGCGATTCTGCGAGGGTAAATTTATAATACACTCGCAATCCTGCGAGGGTTAATTTACTTACACGTGCAAATGTGCACGGAATACTACACATGCTTATATGGAAGCACGGGAGGAAAATATGCTCGCGATTGTGCGAGGAAATAAAGTTACACTCGCGATTGTGCGAGGAAATAATTTAAAGTACGCATGCAAATGTGCACGGAATATAAATACACTCGCGATTGTGCCAGGAAATAATTTTATACGTGCTTGTAGTAAGCACGGGAAGTTACACGTGCATATGTGCACGGAAAGGATAAATATACTCGCAATCCTGCGAGAAGTTTTACTCACACACGTGGCGGCAAGGCAAGCAGAGTCTCCATCCCGGGCGGGGGGGGGGGGGACCGCTCCCGGCAGCAGCATCTTCAGCTCGCGCTCTGAGAGACCCGTGACAATGGGCCCAATCTCGATGAGAGAGTCCCGTTTTTATTGGCTGATCAGACCTGACTGTAGGCATTCTAGAAGCTTCTCTGCACCCCCACACCGTGTGTGGCGTGCCTCTGAAGCCTCCAAACATCCCCCACACTGGTCACAGGTGCCCAGCGGCTCACTGGCGCTTTGGCAATCCCTTCTAATGGCCCTGGCCAGGGTCCTCTGAGGCCAAACAAAAGAAGCTGTCAGCCTCACACAGAGAGAGAGGGGGATGTGCCTACTCCTTCCACGATGAAGGAGGGAGGGGGAGAAAGGGGGGTTTGCATTCTGCCACACCTTGCCTTGCAACAGTGAAGGACTGGACTGAGTCCTTAGCACTGGGCAGAAGGAGCTCAGTGTTTGCTTTGGTTTGAATCCAAGGTGTGACAGATGAGCCAGATGTCAGGAACCCCTAACACGGCACACCGTCTCTCCAGGAAATTCTTTACTGGGAAAGTCCCTGGGGGAAGGTTGGAGAGTGGATGAATTGAAATGCTTAGTGAACTTCACAAAGGAAACCTCTTATCACACAAGAGTTCCTCCAGTGTACTCTGTGACTTCTGAGTTGAACATTAAGGGGATTGATGCCTTACCCGTGCCACCCACAGAAGATTTCTGACACTGATGATGACCAGATATGTCCCATCCAAAAGTCAGAAATCTTGAAAGTGTCACACTGTCTAACAAGAGATGCATTGCGTTTTGTGCTTCCTTTTGTTTCCACATTCCTCAGTTTGGGAAGCAGCCCTACATTGATGTATTGATAGACAACCGCTGAATTTGAAGCCTAGAAATGTCCTGTGTTTTATTCAAAGAACAAGATCCACCAGGGAAATCCCCAGACTTGAAACTACAAGAGTAAATTCCATGAATGTGTTTATGTTAAGTCTGTTTTACCTTGCGACATTAGCTTTGCCTAGGAATAATGTGGTAAAGGACTGTACATACATGGCGAAGCAAGAGATAACTTCCACTCAATTACTCTTGCAGCCTTATTTTATTATTTAAAGCCTAGTATTTAAGAAGCCCCTGTCTGGAGCTGTGAGGAATGTGGATGGGATTTGAAGATAATTGAAGATGGATTATTATTAACTGACTGTAAAGAGAAATCACGAAGACTGTGTACCTGGCCTCCACAAACCTGTCAGTTTTGCTGGCAAATCCTTTCTTAAGTTCATCAGCATAGTGCTGGCCACCACAGTACTTGGTACCTTGGTAGGGATTGGACTGCTCCTATTTTAAGCCATATGATATTTATTATATTTTGAAAGAGAAGACATTTTTAACACATTGCTTTTAACTCAGCTTGTTTCTTTTTCCTTTGGATTCATCAGAGTAAAAAAGGAACCTTTATTTCAAATATAAGGAATGAGTAACACTTGCTTTTTCATAGCTCTGGGGCAAAAGAAGACAGAGAGTTCACAGTTTTACTGCTCTGGATCCCAGTTGTGACAATGACAGTCAGAGAACAGCTAGATGTCAGGCACCAAACCTCTCAGAAAGATCCACTGGCCAGGGGTATGTCTCTGTGCTTTCATCCTCCCAATTTACCTTACTTTGTTCCTAAGAAACAGGCATTGATTTGTGCCAGGTAACCACAAATCCTGGAGGATAAGCTTGGAGCCCCAAATTTTCCGAAGATCCAGGGCCATGTGTTTTTCTTCTGGCTAGAGGAGGTCTGGTTCCTTATAGACAACCAGGCACTGGGATGATAGTGCAGTTCACAGAATCACAGAATGTCAGGGATTGGAAGGGACCTCAAAAGATCATCCAGTCCAATCCCCCTGCTGGAGCAGGAACACCTAGATGAGGTTACACAGGAATGTGTCCAGG